>NC_062286.1:141243248-141580748 GCF_902655055.1 Lutra lutra | reverse complement strand
AGGAGCACGCTGCCGCAACCCTGGGCTTTGTCGTCCGGAGCCCTGGGCTCAGACTCCCATGGCAGTGGCCAAGTTCAGCAGTCTCCCTAAGCCTCAGTTGCCTTGTCCAGACAGTGCAGGTGATAGCAGGACTGGCACACGCACGTGTGTGAACAGGGACGTTAGTGAATACCAAGCCTCAGCCCCGTGCTGGACACGTAGGGAGCAAACCCTCACGGACATTCACCACAGTGGCTTTCCAGAGAGCTCTCTTCCACCGAGCATCCAGTGATTTCGAGATGCTGGTGCCCAGCCTGGCTGCCCTCCGTCTAGGACACACTTGTGCTCTATGACTGCTCCTGACATGTTCACTGTCCCAGAAGAGCCCCGTTTTCCGTTAATGTGGCAATGAACTTGGGGGCGTTTGTTTCTCATCTGGAGCCAGCGGTCAGGGTGGTGACACTATGTGGGAACCCTAGGTCCTCTGAGAGACTGAAGGGGACCGTTAGGCAGGTGGAGCCACCTGGAGGCCTTGTCACCCTCTCCATCAGCCTTCTCATTCACGTTTGTCCCTGGAAATTATTCTGCTTAAGGAAACAAATCTGGGCTTTTGCCCAAGGGCTATTCTGAACATGAGGGAGTCCCATTGAGGGGGAAAAAATTAAGTGAATCTCCATGCTGTGAAAATCCTTCTGAGTTACTTTTTCCTGAGGTTTCCATAGCGACTCCTCTAGAGAAAATGAGCCTCTGACCGTGGGCTGGAGTGGGCGAAATGGAAAGCAGGATTGGCGGTGAGGCGCTGCAGGTTAGCCGCGAGCACCTTTGTGTCTTCCATGGAGCTGAGAGGAGGGGAAGCAAGGCTGGGGAACAGCCGCCGACCAGCGTGCGCCCCACGAGCGACCGCCTTCCTGGACCGTGTCACCGCACAGCCGCCAAGGCAGCCCCCCGAGGCAGGGGCTGCATTTCCCCCTGCCTGCTGTGCACCTGCCAGAGGAAGGTGGGGCCAGAGGACCTGACGGCCTCATTCAAGGGACCTGAGTCTGTGTTCCCCTGCTGTCAAATCGGTGTTTTTTACATAAGAGACTCACCAAAGTGAGGATCTCAGCAGCAATTTCAAAACTGTAACTAGGACAGATTTGCACCTCTATGCTTGAGACATGGACATCTGCGGCTCCCAGGAGGCCTCTGCATCGGTGACAGAGGACTGTGCATCCAAGGCTTCCGTGGAGCGAGCACTAAAGTCATCAGGAAACAGGAGGCGGCCTGCACTGGGTGCCACTGCTCTTGGCAAAGGTGCTGGCTTCGTGGACCTGACTTCTGCTCTAGGGCTGAGCTGCCTGCCCAAGACGCGGGGCGAGAGGGATGCAGGAGGTGGCACAGGGCGAGGCTTAGCAGGGGATGCGGAAAGGCTCAGGGTGGTCGGGCTGGGTTGTAGACTGTCCAGTTTAGAGCCTCTGAGACCGCCATGCCCTCTCTGCCCTCGGCGAGCGGAGCAGCTCAGAGCTCTGTCACGCCCCGAGCGCTGCAACGCAGCCTTGCAGGGTGGACCCCGAGCTCGCCACTTCTCCCCCCACCCCTCCCTGGTCGCCACGGCTGCCAGTGCCCCAGCAGTGCTGGTCTCGGGACGTGGCAGACACCCTCTGAGTGGTCACCACCTGCGCTGCCCTGCAGGGACCCGGGAGCCATCCTGGGCTGCAGGTCTCTTTCCTGGAAGGCCTGGGGGGATCTGAGGTTGGAGCCTGCTGTGCTGTCTGAGGGGGGCGCAGGGAAGAGGAGATGCTGGGCTGGGCCCATGGACTGGTCCTTAACTCCTTCCAAGGCTGTTTGTAGGCATCCCAGGGAAACAGGGGTACTCTTACTTCTAGCTGGACCCTAACTCCATCAGCAGGAGCTTCCACTCTGCATCAGCCATGAAAGAACTTGGGGGGTGGTGTCAGGAGCGCCTGGAGGAAACAGCACACAGAGGAGGTGGGGGAGGATGGACTGAGGGTCTCTTAAGAACAGCTACGGTTAATATTCCAAATAATCTGTTTTTATTTACTTTTCTGGATGTAATCTGCATTTTCCAACCACTCGCTGGCAATGGGATGTCGTCACAAATGCCACACGCATGCTGAGGAGGTCAAGGAAGGCCGTCCCCTGCAGGGCTGTGAACGGACAGATGAGGCCAGAATGCCAAAGTCACTCTGTCCCATGATCCTTCCTGCCCCAGGGATCTGAATCCACCCACAGCGGGACACTGGGGTCAGTTGGTGTGGATGTGGGGTGTGAGCCAATCTTAACCAGATTTTAAGGGGGAGGAAGGCCCTGCTGATGTTGGGACACATGCACAGACTCGACAATCACATTCTCATTCCCTCCTCCCCATCACCCTACAGGTCCCCACAAAGGAAGGACAGGATGGCTCCCTAAGGAAAGGATTCTTAACCTCAGTCACTGGGTCGTTGCCGATGTCCACTTACCTCCATTCCCCTGTCCCAGCCCCTTGCTTGGGGACCATCCTAGATCTGTGTCCACTCTGGGGGATGGGATGCACCCCCTGGGTGACAAGTTTCTCCTGGTGCGCCCTGCCGTTCTCCCCGGAGGAGGCCCTATGGAGAGGGTCTATATCCCCATGGCCCTTGAACCAGGACCAAATCCCTCATTGTGGTTAACACGGCATCTACCTCTCGGGAGGACTGGATGTTCTCATTTTAGACAACACTCACAGGGGTCCTGAGCCCACACTTCCTGACTCCTTAGCAAACATCCAGGAGACATGTGCAGCCTTTCCATCTGTCCCGGCCGCCCTTCCTGCTCTGTGGGATCGGGGGCGGTTTCACTGGCCCGTGGGGCAGGGCTCACCTGGCCTGACTGTTGGAGGAGGCTCCGAACACATTAGCTGCAAACATTAGCTGAACACATTAGAGGAATCAAAGTTTGCTTGTCGACGCCAGGCTCGGTGCGCCCACGCCTGCTGATCAGGCCTCAGGGAAACAGTTGTCAGTCAGCCTGAGGTGACAGCCTCGGGCGAGTGATTCAGGACAAATGCAGTGAGCTCTCACGCAGCACAGAATCCCTCTCAGAGGCCAAGAGAAGAAACTGTATAATTTACCTCCAATTTTGTCACCTTCTGTTCTGCATTACCAAAGGGGAGAAGTCCTGGGAACGTGGCATGCGGCAGGTTCCCTTTTCGATGCATGCTCGGGGCCAGGGGTGCTGGCATGGAGCTTATAGTCACGGAGACAACCTGTTTTGGTGTCTTCTCTTGCCCTGCCACATGGGGTGACAGTCACAGATGACTTGAGATGCGGGCACGCCTGAGGGTTGGGAGCCGGAGTCACAGAAGAGGACATGTTCAAAGAGAGGGCTCCGGCCCCGCTGGAGGAGGGCAGTGGGAGTCGGCTTGTCCTGGGGGAGACACTCAAGAAGGGGCGTCCAGGGAGACCAAGTCTCTCGGGACACCTCCACTGGGGAAGGAGCGGCCACCCCCGAGACTGGGACCAGACTGAGCCTCTAAGAAAACACTGCCTGCGAAGAGTGAATGCACCTGCGCCTGCCGCTGGCTGCCCCGCCCCTGCCTAGGGTCTCACACTTGCCCTGCCAATCAGACTCGTTCTCCTGGAAGTGACACCACAGAGCTTGTGCAGGAGAACAGGTTCAACTGTCCTCCCCGCAAACCCAGGGGACTGTAGTCAAGCCTGGCTTCATGGCTTGCTGGCACAGGTCCAGTATGGTAGTGACTGTCTTCTCCACACTGCCCTCCGAGACCCCTTGACGCCCACAGCCCATCTCCTCTGACTGGACTCTGCCTCCACATAGGAGCCGCCCTCCCTACTGCCCAGGCACATACCCCTACCTACACAGCACTGCCACATTCTGGGATTTTGAAGCTCTTTCTGTCTATGCCACGAGACCCATAAGGATGCACACTGCAGTGCGGCATTGCGCCTGGCATACTTGAACCAATGCATCAATGAGATCCAGTGTAGACATCTGTTTATTTACTGGGCCCGGGTCCACATCCATGCTGTCAATTGGGCTGCTGCTCTGTGCTTTAATCCTACTAACTTCCTCTCCTGGTGCTCTACCCCGGGCCCCCAATCCCCAGCCCTCCAGGCAGAAGACCATTACTCTTGAATTCTGACTCTGGACCCTCATTTTCCAATAATAAAGGAAAATAATCCATCCTTCAGGAGCCCCCGATAGGTGCAGAACACGGGTCTGGGGTCCAATAGTTCTAAAATGGGGGTGATTATATCCAGTCCCCAACCCAGTGCAGCTAGAAATACGGGAATTGGCCAGCCATAAAACATGGGTGTCAGACTTACCCACAAGACGGCAAGTGAATGCAGCACTTCAAAGACGGCTTTGTGGGTTCAGGTAAATGGCTCAAGCCCGTTATTTGTTCTCTAAGACCTGTTCTCTTCTCATTTGCAGCATGCATTAGAGTAGGAGTTTTATTTTTATTTATGTGATTATCTGATGGTGTTTATATTCCCCACTAGTCTGTAAGACCCTCAAGGGCATGACTATCGGCTTTTATTCAACCCTGACACCTGCTGCCTGTAAGTGACAGGCACAGCATAGCGGCTAGTGTGCTTACTGAAAGAATGTCTATTATAAAAATCTTTATCATCAAAACTATCTCATTCACCCTACATGTCCATACTGATAGTCTCCGGATCCACAGTTGTCTAATCGTGGGATTGCGATAAGAAGCGTTGCTCTATACACAAGGCTGTTTAAAATTTGTTTTTAAAATTCATTTCTCTAAGAAGAACTTGGGATGGTTGCCTTTTTCTTTCAGGGTATGAAACAGTATTTTCCCAAGGCAAAGCCTATAAATCATAATAATAGTTTTTAAAGTTTGCCTTAATCTAGTCTCCTTACAAATATTTTTCTTTTTTCCAGACTATCGATGCCATATTATTATAAAAATTAGGAAAAAAAGGAATATAGGAGAGCTTAAAAGAGGAAAAAGAAAGAGAGATCACCTGTGATTCGCTCACTTGGAGATAACCACAGCTGACATTGTGGTATTTTCCAAAGTAGGAATTCTGCTACATGGTCAAACCTGCTTTGTAACATCGTTTCTAACACAAGCGTAATATCCCGTCCTATGCACATACCGCTACTTCTTTAATAATACTCAAGCTTGCAGACATCTAAGTTACTCCCTGTTTTTTATGTATTATTTGATGTGCAAATAGTTACCTGTTTACATAAAACCTGGTGAGCACCTTCCAGTGGGTCTCTGTGGGGGTCACCTGGAAACAGAACACGGGGGAGGGGTCTCTTACTTTGTACTTTTTTTCTTCTCTTCTATGCTTATGAAGCCTCTTCTTAATATACAAACGAACAAATGTGTACCCGCGACTTCTGCAGTGCACCTTCCGACTGAAGTTAAATATACATGCACTGAAATGCACAACCTTTGTTTTTAGCATCTGATGAGTTTGTACGAATGAATACACCTGCGTAACCACCACTCGCATTAGAGAATAAGATGTTACTGTCACCTTAGGAGCTGTCTTGTGCCCCCGCTGACCGGTTGCCCCTCCAAGTATCCCCTCCTCCACTCCCTCCACGGATTTGTGCTGCCTGCTTTGAACGCGACATAATGGAGTCATACACATAATCTCTTGCACCCGGCATCTCTCACCAAAGACCATGTCTGTGAAATTTACCCAGAATGTTGTACCTGACAGTGCTATTTCTTATTATTCTGCAGCAGGGTTTGGCAAATTATGGCCCAGGTGCCAAATCTGGCCCCCCATTGTTTCTGTATGGCCCAAAGACTAAGAATGGCTTTATATTACTAAGTGATTAATTTAGTAGCTATGTGATGCTTGGTTTTGGCTACCAACTCACAAAACCTAAAATCTGGCCACTTATAGGAGAAACATATTGCCTCTTTTCTGTACTGTTCTACCATATGAATAAACTGCACAGTAGGAACTTCTCCACTGATAACATTTTTTTGGACGGTTCTCAGTTTCTTACTGTAATGAATAGTACTGACTCCAACATTGCTGTGCAAACACATGGGTGTGTTGGTTGGGACCCCAGACCACTACGCCTGTGTTTAGGGTTAGTGGATCCTCTCAGGTTTCAAAGCAGTTGTACCAGTTTCTGCTCTCACTTTATCCCACCATGGGTAACCTCAGTGCAGTGGAAATAATAATCACATTAATGAGTATTGTTACCCTGTTCCTGATTTTGGTATTTTACCACCAAATATAATTTTAATGTAGTTTTTTCAAAAAGATAATTTTTATCAGATTAAGGAGGTTTGCCTCCTTCTAGTTTACAGGAATCGTCATAATGAGTGGATGGTGATAGTTTGTGAATACTTTTTTTTGACATCTGTCAAGATAACATAGTTTTCCCCTCCCCCAAATTTTGCTGCTAGTAATTGATTTTTGGTGAGAAACCAATCTTTTAAATTTCTGACATAAATCATGGATTCTGTTAACTAACGACTTACTTAGAATGTTGACTTTATGTTCACGATACTAACTTGTCTGTGATTTTCCTTTGTTGCAACGCCTTTGTCAAGTTTTGTATAAAGCTTGTACCAACCCATAGTGAATTATCAAGAATTTATCATTACTTATGTGAGAGAATAAACTGCTGAAGACATTTGGGCTTGGAGTTTTCTTTTACAGAAGATTTTAAATTATGGATCGTATTTAATATGTGAAGGATAACTCAGGTTTTCTATTTCTTCTTGCGTCAGTTTTAGTTAACTTGTGGCCTCTACGGATTTTTTCACATACATTTTCACATTTATTATCAAGAAGTCGTTCAAATAATCTTGCCATCTTCATTAGTGTCTATAGATGCTCTGATGAGGCCCCTCTTTTCAGTTCTGAGTACCTTATTTTTTCTTAAACTGTCTGAATAAGGAGATATCAGTTTTATTAGTGATAGTTTTATTAATCTTTTCAATTAATCAAATTTTGGCTTTATCAAGGTTTTATTTAACTTTTGTTTTCTATCTCATTGGTAATAACTCTTATTTTTGCTTTTTCTTTCTCTATCATATGTCCAGTTGGGTTTTTTTCTCTACCTTCTTCAGATAGAAACTTAAATCCTTAATTTCCAGAATTTCTTCTTTTCTGATACATATATCTAATACTGTAGATTTTCCTCTATGCATGGCCTTAGTTGCATTTCATATCTGGTATGCATATTTTCATCACTATTCAGCTCAAAATATTTTATAATTTTTTATTGTGATAGCTCTGTGAACAAATGACTTATTGACAGTATTTTTAACTTTTTTCACCAAATATTTGGCCATTTTCTAGTTACCTCTTTATTATTGATTTATAGCTCCATCTTCACAACACAGGGTGATCCCTCACTCTAACCGGGATCTTCTGAACCCTCGCCTCTTGCTGGCATCCAGATTCATGTGAGGGATGGAGACCACAGGGAGCGGTACCATTGGCTAACCTTCCTTTCGTCATCTACATAAATAATACGTAGTCTGAAACTATAAGTGGGTCATTGGATTTTCCCCAGACAGGAATCTGTGACTTTGGTCTCTTTCTCTGTGCGTGTGTACACTATGCGTACATTGAACCATGGCCATGCAGGCATATCACATAGATGTCTTCATATGTGCTTGGCACAGTTTAGCAGCATCTCTAAACCACGGTGGGCCCTGCATTTTCCACCTTTTCTTCCCAGAGCTGTGGGATACTCAGAAACTCTGATGCTGGGAGTTTCCCAGAATGGTGGAATACTCAGAAACTGGCTTGTTAGCCTCTGAGTTGCTGCTTTCCAACTGGCTTCTAGCTGTGCCAGCTCCCACTTCCAGATGGAATTGATAAACAACTTGAAGGAAACTTGCTTGCAGAGTTTCTCCTGTCTCAGTCTCTGCAGTTCCCTGTCCTGCAGGGTCTGCTGCTGGCAAAGACTCCAGGAAGCCATGGAGGCCAGCGTGGGGCTCCCCACAGTGCACGTCCAGCTGTCTTAGTGTTTTGAGTTCTGGTTATTTTCTGCTGCTGTCAAAGTTTCCTTTCCTCACCTCCCCCTCCCTCTCCCTCCCTCCCTGCCTCCTTCCTTGTGTTTAAAGACTTCTATGCAGCATTTACAGTTGGTCCCAGTGACAAGGTTGTTCTGCCTGGCCCAAACAGACGTGCACACCTCCTAATTTCTGCAGCCGTGTGATGGTTTTCTGCTTTCACTTTCAACTCCACCTGGGACAGCTTTGGTGAAAACAAGATTGTTGCATAGTGTCCCCTACAATTAGTCTTTTGTTCCAGACTACACGTTTCTGCGCAGATTAGCAGTTACTACTATCCAATAAGATGTTTTATGTATACTAGGATTTATTCCTAGTGATTTATTTTTTGCATTATTCTCCTTATGCCCATACCAACTCTGGCAATCACTGTGTTTTTATAACATGGGATCTAATCATAAATATGTACATCTGTTTATTTATTATGTGCCCATCGAGCCAAGCGTTCTGCTCGTGCTTTTCATGGATTCTATTTTCAGTCTTCACATCAGGTTGATATTATCGTTTTTACTTCTTAACTAGAAAACTGAGACCGGGAAAGGTCACAAAGCTTGTTGAGGTCCCCCGGCTGGTAAGTCACAGAGAGGGCATCCACAAGTAGCTGAGGCTGACTCCAGAGCCAGGGCCATGGTCCAGCTGGAGGTGGAAAGAGGGGGGACCCGGGGTGTGGACTCGGTTCTCAGACTCAGATGCCCCCAGTGATCACGCAAAAGCTTCCAACAAGGAGCAGTCCTGAGCACCTTTCCGGAGATCAGGTTTAGGAGGTCAGACTCGCTCCCAGGAATCTGCATTATTAAACCACCACCCAAGGTGATTCCTACTTAGGAAGGCGTGAGGACTCCCTTCTCAGCAACCTTATTTCTCAGGTCTGTTCGGCTGTGAGGTGGGGCTCTGAAATCTAGGTGAGACCCCCTGAACCCTGGTTTGAAGGCAGGCGAATGGGGTGCACTATTTTGGCAGGATGCCGTATTAAAATACCACTATCTGGGGACTTCAATGATAGAAATTTACTTCTGACGGTCCTGGGGGCTGAACGTCTCAGATCGGGGTGTCGGCAGGTGTAGTTTCTTCTGGAGTCTCTCCCCTTGGCTCTCTACTGCTTTCCCATAGTGTCCTGCTCAGCTTCCCCCCCTGGGGTCTGTGTCCTAAGCTCTTCTTCTTGTAAGGATAGCAGTCTGAGACGCTTAAGGCCCATAGCATTTTTTTTTAATTTTTTATTTCTTTTCAGCGTAACAGTATTCATTATTTTTGCACCACACCCAGGCTCCATGCAGTCCGTGCCCTCCCTAATACCCACCACCTGGTTTCCCCAACCTCCCACCCCCTCCCCTTCAAAACCCTCAGATTGTTTTTCAGAGTCCATAGTCTCTCATGGTTCACCTCCCCTTCCAATTTCCCTCAACCCCCTTCTCCTCTCCATCTCCCCTTGTCCTCCATGCTATTTGTTAGGCTCCACAAATAAGTGAAACCATATGATCATTGACTCTCTCTGCTTGACTTATTTCACTCAGCATCATCTCTTCCAGTCCCATCCATGTTGCTACAGAAGTTGGGGATTCATCCTTTCTGATGGAGGCATCATACTCCGTAGTGTATATGGACCACATCTTCCTTATCCATTCGTCCGTTGAAGGGCATCTTGGTTCTTTCCACAGTTTGGCGACCGTGGCCATTGCTGCTATGAGCATTGGGGTACAGATGGCCCTTCTTTTCACTACATCTGTATCTTTGGGGTAAATACCCAGGAGTGCAATTGCAGGGTCATAGGGAAGCTCTATTTTTAATTTCTTGAGGAATCTCCACAGTGTTCTCCAAAGTGGCTGCACCAACTTGCATTCCCACCAACAGTGGAAGAGGGTTCCCCTTTCTCCACATCCCCTCCAACACATGTTGTTTCCTGTCTTGCTAATTTTGGCCATTCCCATAGCATTTTAACGTCATCACCTCTTTAATGACCTTGTCTCCAAAAACAGTCACATTCTGAGGACCGAGGGTCAGGGCTTCAATATATAATTTGGGGGAACACAATAGAGAAGGCTCAGTCTGAGGCAAAAAGTGGCCACAGAGCAACTAGTCATTCGATCACTTTCTGCCCCCGAAGCTGCCCTGGGGGCAGTGGAACCCGGAGCAACTGGGCCTCCAGTGCCAACTGTGAGGTCGGAGACTTGATTCAGGGAACCAGACGAATGCCAGATGCATGACGGCCAGCAGAGGCCAGCCCCGAACACAGGGTGCTGCGAGTTTGGGTTCTTTGGGTTCCTGCATGGGTGGTGCCGATTGTCCATGGAGACGCAGCAGTGACAGCCCTCTGTGCAGGTGACTCCACTGTCCCTCTCCTTGTAAACGCAGGGACAGAGCCCCACCCGGATGCCCGCGGCCTGCAGTCACACTCCAATCATCCCGGTGCTTCTGCTTCCTCGGGCAAACGTGTCTGCCTCGCAAGCTCACTGGAGTGTGCTCACAAATCAATTTATGCGATTGTACCTCTCATCACAATTATGCGATTTGACTAAATACTGTGTGAGCCAAAGACATGAGAATGCAAGAGAGGGTTGTTTTTATGAAAACCGAGTTAAATGTTTTGGAAAGTGAGTTGCCAAAGAGAAGGTACCGTCATATCAGGCACAGAAGCAAAAGCTGTCAAAGACTGGGGGACGTGCCTTTAAAGAGAGGGATGCGCACTCTTGTTGATTTGCATGTGATTTTCAGTTCTCACTCTGCCAGAAAAAAACCGCATCGTACAACAGGAGCCGTGCATCATTGCGACAGTGCCTAGAGGTTTATGGAAGAGAAGCCCTTGAGTGGGAGCAGGGTACGGTACTTAAAGAAAAGACTGTGGTCTTAGTTTCAAAAGATTGGCTGAATCAATGTGGATGTGCATGTTTCAAGTTAAAATAAATATTTTTACACTGTGTTATTTTTACTGAGTTCTCTTTTTACTGACATTTCCCGTTAACCCACTTGCAGCTGTTCCTCATAGAGTCGGCTAAGAGGCTGAGTACCAGTAGGACCCCCTCCCCGAGCTCCCCGGGGAGTTAAATAAGGTGATGCAGGGGGCACACTTAGCTCAGCGCCCCACAGAAGAGAGTCAGGAGACGGGTCCCCGCGGCCTCTGCGTGTTCACCGCGAACCCCTTCAATACCTTCTGAAAAGCCGGGGCTTCCTTGCAGCTGAGCTCCAGGTGCAAGTTCTTGCCTCCTTTATAAATAAGGTCATCATCTGCGGATTGATTTTCTTCCTAACGGGGGTTCAGGAGGGCTTCATGCACATTCTGCTTACAATGAAAATCATGCGTGCAGTAATGCCGAAAGCTTAACACCAAATGAAAGCTGGAGAGGAGAGGAGGAGAAAAGGCCAACCCTGAACGGATTTAAATGACAAATTCTGCGGCAGGCGCGGAGACTTTCTAGAGAGGAGGCTGGATTTTCTTTCCCCATGAAATTTGGTTTCCGTGTACTTTCTTCTTAGAAGCGAAGAAGCAGGTGCCGCATGCTTCCACTCTGAGTTTCTTCTGCGGGTAGACGGGGAACACACGGGGGGCATGGGGAGCGCCTTGGCTGTGCCACGTAAACTCACCCAAAGGTTTCTGCCCCACTTTCCAAGGCCGGCTCCGTGTCCGTTGGCTGGATGCTAGGATTCGGTTTGAAAGGAAGCAGGTTAGCCTTCTTGTTTCCATGGAACTGAGCTGAGGTTTCGGGTTCTGGCTTCGCAGGAGAATAAGGTGATGCTCTGCAAACCTTGATCTGTCACCTGCAGACAGCCGGGACTCTGCATTTCGGGAAATGCTCCTGCTCGTGCCCTCCCAGCCTCTTCTTGAGAGTGACCACGGCTTCCAGTCTTGACTCTGCCCATGAAAATATCCGTCTCTGTACAGCACCGAGAGCTGCTGCTATGGTTAAAAAAAAAAAAAATTGTAATGCTCTTTGCAATATTTCACTTTTAAGCTTTACCAGAATAAATTTGAAAACACACACACACACATCCAATCTCTCATAACAATATTGCAGAAAACCCAAAGTGTTTCATTTCATGGTTAATTTATTTTGTAATTATAGATCTGTTGGTAAACAGTACAATAATATTTTTTTCATTTTGCTTATTTATGCCATTTATGCTCTAAATGTTTCCACTATGGTGTGATAGCTGTATGTGAAGGAAGCTTCCTAACCACATTAATTCAAATAAAATTATCTGTACTTCACATGTACGCACATACACTGTTTATGCATAATCTGAACTCCTAGAAAGGCTCTCTATTTTTTTAATAGGGGAAGACAATGCATCGGATCCATTTTTTACTTTTAATTAAAAATACAAGTTAAAAAGCAATAGTAAACCCACTATTCCCAATTTTTTTTTAAAATTACATTAGCACAAGTATTTTCATTTCCAATCTTGGGATTTACATGCATGCCTATTTTAAAAGATAAACAGCTATCAAAATGTTCTCACCGCAGGTTTTTAAAAATATTTTTATAATCATGGGCTCGATTCCGAGATAATTAAACACAGAAAAAACACACACAGAGGGGGAAGAAAGGGAGGCACCCGACATGTTAACCAGCCTCGTCTTTGGGGGGCAGGCATGCTCTTCTCTGTGTATGCGCATTTTCTTGCAATCTGGGCGTACGTGCTCTTTTACGGCCTGTTTGCGTTCATTAAAGGCTCATGTTAAACCTGTTCTGCCGCCGACAGTGTTCTTCCATTCCCGCAGGTTGCCTGGCGGCCCGTCCAACCGGTGGGACGTAATTCATCATTCATCCTGGAGTCTCTGCTCTTGGACACTTTGTTTTCAATCCTGGCTCTACCGCAGTTGGCGAGCACATGCGCCTTGGAGCTGAAGTCAGTACAGGGATGCCGTCTTGCACTACCGCTGTTTTATAGTGTTTATAACGGTCATGTTGATGGACGGAGTGCATTCTCTCATTTTGAAATGGGTATAGCTTCTGAAGGTTTTCCCCTAAAAATTCCAGTTATGTGTAATTTTTACCTTTAAAGGCATTGCTGCAGCTAATAATTTTGTGTAAATACATTTTTTTTGTTCTGTTGAATTATTTATTGTGTGTAATTTTTGAGAACGCAAATTTCTGCATCAAAGGTTTGATAATTCTGAGAGCTGATGGTTCAGAGAACCCACTTCTTTCCAAAGGGCTTATTCTGTGTTCGCTAGGAAGGAATAAACTCATTTCACTGCAGTCTTACTAGCACTGGGGAGTTACCATTCTATTTTTTTAACATAAGCTATTTTTATACAGTGCCCTCTACTTTCAGTTCTTTATAATTAAAACGACTTCAACACAGAGGTTGGGATTAAATGCTTTCCCTGAATGGTGAGCTGCATGGACGGACCCACGCCGGGGTCAGGTCTCTCAAATGTGAAATGAAGGCTTCTTTGGCTCTGTTTTTCCATAGTCTGAGGATTCTATCTGCAAATGTTATTTTAAAAATACAGCTATTTTGAGGACAGGAGCTGCTCTAAGACTAACAGGGGAGAGTGGGGGCCGGCTGGGTTCAGACGGTCCTGTAGGCAAAGACACAGGCAAGGTGTTTCTCCTCTGGCAGACGATGCCCGACACGGTGCTCTGGACCTGGGGCTCCTGACCCCAGCACAGACCACAGCCGGCAAGGCACACTCGGGTTCAGCGGTGTCTGGGGAAAGCCAGCTAGGGTCGGGACCCTGGGAGCGGGAGGCACCTGGGAGAGGCGGGTCAACGGGAAAACGGAGCAGTAACAACTCAGTGCCCGTTGCCTCCGAGCCCCAGCAGCAAACAGTCACCTCCAGAAGCGGTAAAACCACAATGTGAGGTTTTATTTGTGCTGCTACAATGTAAACATCCACACGAAACACCATGGTGAACTCTGGCCTCCTGCTGTCTCCCTGTATCCGGGATACGAATAGTCAGCCGTCCATCATTTTTTGTTTTTCATTTACTTTATTTATTTTTTTTGAGGGGGGAAGAGGTAGCATGTGAGAAAGCAACTTTTTAAATGAAGAGTTAGGCTCAATTATAAAGTATGTTAGAAAAAAAAGTTTCACCTATTATTACCAAATTCACTATTTTATGTACATCGTTTATCAAAAAAAGGCTATTTTGATTTTTTTTTTTTTAAAGATTTTATTTATTTGACAGAGAGAGATCACAAGTAGACGGAGAGGCAGGCAGAGAGAGAGAGGGAAGCAGGCTTCTTGCTGAGCAGAGAGCCCGATGCGGGGCTCGATCCCAGGACCCTGAGATCATGACCTGAGCCGAAGGCAGCGGCTTAACCCACTGAACCACCCAGGCGCCCCGGCTATTTTGATTTTTATTTATTTTAAAAATATTTTATATTTATTAGAGAGAGAAAGGATGAGAGATAGGAGTGGGGGCAAATGGAGAGGGAGAAGCAGGCTCCCCGTTGAGCAGGAACGTTGATGCAGGGTTCGATCTCAGGACCCCAGGATCATAACGTGAGCCCAAGACTGACACTTCACCAACTGAGCCAACCAGGCGCCCCAAGACAAAGCCATTTTTTAAAAACATTTTTAAATATGACGCATTTTAAAAATAGCCAGTGTAAGGCTGGTTGAAGGGATTGTCTCCGTAAATGAGACTTTGCTGGGCGGTGGTGGTGGGGAGAACGTGAGGGGCGGAGACTGCAGACAGGCCTCTGATGCCATCTCGGCGGGCGGTGTCCCCATACGCATCCCCCTGAGCCTGTCCTTTGTTGGTCCAGGTCAGCGTTTGATGAGGAAAGCAGGATCGCGCATAGGTCTTCATAAGCCGGCCTGCTGTGAGGAGCCACGGTGAAATGCTGAGTCTTCTCTGACCTTTGTGTCTTTGACTCTGAATCTATCTGTGACCAAGTATCGTACTTTGTACTTTTCCGATGTCTTTTTTTGGCCAAGTGCTCATGCCTGTGGCCAGCAGGCCCGGCAAGATAGCCCCCCTTTCTCTCCGTCTGTGGAGTCTTTCTGAGTCACAGTTCCTGTCTCCCATCCCTGCCGCCCGTCTGTGTGTCCGTCTCCTCTCCACTGAGTCCGTGAGCCCCGCCCCCTGGTCTGAGGGTGAGTTTGAAGCTGGTTCAGCAGGAAAGCCACAGGCCCCCACTGTGGTCATACCAGGGACGAGTCCCCTTCCTATTGCTGGAAGAGGACCCTCCATCCCGTCTCTCCCTCTCCAACAGGACTGGAGTGAAACCGTGCAGGAGTTGGTTTTCTCTGGTGAGCAAAGTGAGTGCTGGGGACACTGCGTTCCTCTCAAGCCTACAGAGGATGGGCCAAGGTCCACAAGGCTTCTCTTGCTCAGAAGAGCTCACTCTGAGCTCTTGGGGTGGCTCAGAGCTCCTTGGCGGGTCCAAGGCACTGTTCCGGCCTCACTCCTGTGGTTACTACTCACGCCTCATTTTCTCCCAACTGTGTTCCCTGCCACGCAGACCGTCCTTGGTCCTCTCTACAGGTTAGGTCATTTCTTCCCCCTTGTTTTTCTGGTCTAGGTGCTCGGCTCACCAGCCTCCCTGCCCCTCGGCCCTGGAGAAACAGCTGGATTCCTCATTGGGTGCTCATTCATACCCTCTTTGTGCCATTTTGACATTTTTGTTATGATCATTTGTCTTTTTCCAAAAAAGAAAAATCATTTGCATATCTCCTGAAGTTAGTGTTCATGTCGTAAATATCTGTGATTCCCATGCCTGCTCCGGAGCCTGGCGCCCGTAACGGGCCAAGTAGCATCTGCGGGAAGGAAAGCAGCACCCCAGGAACGGTGACACGCTGCACCAGGGGCCACCGTCCACGTTTTCCCGGGAGGCTCTCACCGAATCTGGATGTTCTTCCAGAACATCGTGGCTACAAACGAAGGCTTTAATGGAATTTCTCCTTTTGCCCTTGGGTGACATTTCTGATCTTTGCTGGCAACATAAGCAAGACCCCTAGAGTTGCTGAACCTGCTGGAGTCAGGCCTGTGAGCATGGCGTATCCTGTAGCTCTTTGTCCTGCTGTGGTATGCTGGCTGAGCCCAGGGCCACTATGCACTGGGGGACCCCCAGAAGACAGGTGCCCTCCCACCCAGGCCCCTCTTGTGGGCTGGGGCAAGTCAGAGGGAAGAGTGCCATCTGCTGGGACTCTTGTTGAAGTTTGCCCTTTCGCTTGGGAATGTTCTGGAAAGCCCATACAGGGGACAGAACCCACTGCCAAGTGACAAGCGAAGGAGGTGTCCCAAGGGAAGGACGGGCAGTGGCCAAGGACAGGACCCCTCCCAGAGGAGCCATCACGAACCTCCCTACCTCGGCGAACCGATTCTCAACCACCAGTCCAGGAACGGGATGGCACACGCTTTCCACCTGTGTGACCCTCCCCCACCAGAGGACCCCTCTTTATATAGAAAGAAAGGAGATGGGAGAGTTTTCCAGGGTGCTGGTTTAGGTGAAAGTGGGAGTCTGCCTCCAGCTCACAACAAACAAACTCTGTTCTTTGTGAGCGATTCGTTTGGTCCATGTTTTATTAATGGCTGTGCACTTGGAGTTTACACAAGCAAGATAAAAATGACGTGGCCTACTGAGATGTGTACTTAGTCCCTCTATTAAAATACCAAACAGCCTTTCCCTGACTTGTATCTCTCGCACTGCCCAAGGAAAATGGCAAAAAAAAAAAAAAAAAAAAGAAAAAAAGAAAAAAGAAAAGAAAAGGAAAAAGGAAAAAGAGAAGAAAAAAGCATGTTGTAATTACTAACCTGGGAGCTTCTCAGTAGGTAATTTGACTTTTTACTCTTAATATAATGAACCGTCATTAGGGAAAAAGACTGGGCTTTCTGACCCACACGTGGCCTCTGACCATCTTCTCCCATCTGGGAGGACAGAAAGAAGAGCTAAAACGCTCTTCCACCCAGTCTGGCCCGGAGGCCAACCTAGCTGAGCCCAGAGGACGTGCTACCCGCGGGACAAGCAGAGCCAGCCGTTTCTGCCTCAAGAGTGCTGGACGCCTGACCACAGCGTTCCCACCCGTAGGCACGCAGGAGCCCCGTGGGAGGAATCAGGTCACTTATATTCTGCCTGCGTCATGTGGCTAGAGACCGGGTCTGCCCTTGTCATTATGGGAACCCCAGCTGGGTTTGGTGCCACAAATAGAAAAAAACGGCACACTTGTGCCTTTGAATAACCAGCCATCCCTTCCCAGGGCATGGGTTTTTTTTCTCTGTTGTGTTTTCACCAGCGTCTTTCTCAGCCCTGGAATGTCCTCATCTATGAAGGCTCGAATGTCCACCTTCATGACCATCTGCTCGAGATTCTGCTTTCTCGATTAGTGTGGACACTCAGCGAGTCTACCCTGAGTGGGCTGGTCTCCATGGTCACCGTAGCTCACCTCCTTTTCTGGACATTGGGACTGGGGTGAGACCCTAAGAACGGGATGGTGGCCTCACTTCTCACCTCTCACTTCCTACATTTGGAAAGACTCAGCTCCAAGAAAAGCTTATTCCGCCCTGACTTCTCCTGCCACTATTAGGAAATGATGAATTTATGTCCTGACCCTACCTTGTCAATGAAATCACTGCATTTTATTAAGCTTGTCTTTAACATCCTTGATTGTGGCGATGGTGAGGACCATCAGTTATCGGACCCCTACTGTATGCTAGCCCTGTGTTCAGCATTGTCTTTGTAAACCTCTCAGCAACCCTACAAAACCATTATTTTAGCTAAGGCAACTGGATATTACCTTGTTTGGTGTGAGTTGTTGGATCCTACTTTCCTTGGGTTAAGACATGACACAGCGTGGGAGCCGAGAGCGGGGGTTTCAGGCCACAAGAGACTCAGACTCACTGTTGGCTCCAGTCCAATCTTGAGCCTTGATTTCCCCATCTGTGTACTGGGGACATGAGTACTTCACGCCAATCCGTATAACTTCATGTGGAGCTGGGGGACTGTTCTCCATAGATGGTAATGTTCATGATGATTGCTTCCATTTCACAGATAAAAACATGTCTATGTCTTAGAAAAGGGAAGGTAACTTCTGGAATGTCACATAACAGAATTAGAAGGAGGGCTGGTGTCTGAGTCAGGGGTGGTTTGTCTCCTACTTCCTGCACATCTGAAGCCACTGTGTCACCTCCTATGGTGCCACATGGCTCCTTGCCAGGACCCAGGACCGATCCCTGGTGCTCCTGGCTCATCATCTCCACATCGCCTACTTTCATGGGTTCAACCCCCCTCCATATACCAATGATTCTGAAATCTTTACTAGGATGTTCACATGTTGACAAGGCTCAATGTGGCTCACACTTAGTGTCCCCAGTCAAGCCTACAGCCCCCAGTTTCTCCCTCCCCGCACAGTCCCAGTGTTGCCAGGCACCTATGCGGAAGCTAGAAATCTGGAAATCATCTCAAAGTAAATAGTGCCTGGTGCTGAGTGAGGGCTCTGGAAGTCCTCGCCCCAGCTGACAATGGTGATGACGATGATGGCCATGACGATTTTACTCTCCCTGTCGTCTGTGCTCGGGCCGTCTCTGGACTGCGCCATTTCCCTACACTCCAACACTTCTGTCCAGCATCCTCACACCCTAACATTTTTAAAAATTTGTTTTTAAAGATTTTTTATTTATTTACTTGACACACAGAGTGGGATAGCAGGCAGGGGGGAGTGGGAGAGGGAGAAGCAGACACCCCTCTGAGCAGGAAGCCCGATGAGAGACTTGATCCCAGGACCCTGAGATCATGACTGGAGCCGAAGGCAGAGGCTTAACTGACTGAACCCCCCAGACGCCCCTTTTAAATTTTTTTTAAAGATTTTTTATTTATTCATTTTAGAGAGAGAGAGCAAGAGAGAGAGCAGAGAGACGAACATCCTAACGTTTTATGACGGGATGCAAGGACTACTGCGCTGGTTTTCATGCCTTTATCCTGATTTCTCAAAGTCCTTTCTGCATATTTTGACCACGACCATCTTTTCTTTTTTCTTCTTAGTAGGCTTCAGGCCCAACATGGAGCCTAACGTGGGGCTTGAACTTACAACTGTGAGATGGAGACCTGAGTCAAGTTAAGGGTTGGACGCTTAATGACGGAGCCCCCCGGGCGCCCCAAACATGATCACCTTCTTAAAATACCAGACGATCATAAAGTTACTCCTCATGCCCCTGACATCAGGATAAAACCGACGGGGTTTCCATGGCCCCAGGGCCCATGGGGCTGCGGTCCTCGTCGGCCTCTCAGGAGGCATGTCCCGGTGGAAACTCCCTGGTGTCCTCCCAGAGTGGCTTCTGTTCCTCCGGGTCTTCCCTCCCTCACACGTCAGACCACTCGCCGGGACTAGTCCCCGCTGGCTCCTAGCTTTGACCCCGAAGCACCATGCGGCAAGCGATCGATGCAGGAACAAAGATGACAGACTCTCTCCTGCTCCTGCTAACAAAACAGAAAGCCCCCAGGTAAACAGGGAGCTGTCATATCCCGAGTCAAAATCTGCACTCCTGTGTGAAGGAGGAGCTGGGGAGGATTTCAGGCCGAAGATGTGACAGGTTTCAGCAGGTTGAATGAAAAATGCTCTGAACGGTTCCGCAGGACGACTTGGGAGGGACCCGCGCGTCACGGCCGAGGGCAGACAGGAGGGTCCTCATAGCAGTTCAGCTGCCCCTGGGCGCATCCTGTTTGCAAATTAGCACATTTCTTGCATATCTGTCGGCTATCGGGTGAGAAAACATCTTTTACTCGTCTCTTTACGATGTGCCAAGTCTTTCTTCCGTTGATGACTTGTTTATATAGCTCTTTGGAGAAAAATCATTCTTGGAGGATTTTAGATTATTTTGAATAGGCATTTGGGCCAAACATTGAATTTTAACAGATATCTATAGGGTGTTTATGCTCATTTAGATTATCTTGAGGACCGAACGGCCGGAGGTCATCGTCAAGTCTGTGTGTTTATCACTTGGCTGCAGTGGCCGGAGCACACACCGGGCTCAGCACTGGGTCGGGCATAGCTCAGGTGTGAGCGGGCGGGCACGTGTCTGAGCACGGGGCTGTCGGTGCACGGGGAGATTCGGCGCCGATCCAGTGTATGGAAAAGCCGTAGAGCATAGGGCAGAGCATGCTGAGCGCCCTGGGGAGGCCTGTCTCCCTTCCCGAGGAGGCGCGGGTGGTGCTGGGATCCCGGGGAGAAGCAGGCACGATGGGGGCCTCGGGAACAGGTGAGGGAGGGATGCCCTCATGGCTTATTGGTGAAATGGGAAGAAGTGTCCCATGAGCCCAGACAAGCAGGCGGACAGGGGGCCGGGTGCCATGGGGAGGACTTTCAACTTTGGAAGTCATCGAGGGGAGTGACAGGTCATACGTGCATCGGACTGACATGGCTCCAGTGTGGAGATCTGGGAGGCCATGGTGCCAAGGGTGCTGTCCTGGAAACAGCAGCTGGAGGCAGAGGAGGAGGGAATATTCAAGAGAGCACAAGTCACGTGGTTGAGGGGACAAGACCATGGAGGGAGCCTGGGAGCGGCGCCTGAGGAGCGAGGGGTGGCGTGGCTGTGGAGAGGAGTGGGCAGGGGGGCAGAGATGGCAGTGCCTGGACTGGGGCTTCGATCACTTCCCCGGGGGGCCACTCCCACGTGAGCTGAAGGCCCGAGTGTCCGCGGACGAGCTTCAGCGTTCTCTCGAGTGGGAACCACCAAGCCCGGGCACACGTGCACGTTCCATTCTGGAGCCTGGCGGTGTCCACCATCTGAAGGTACATTTTCTTTGGTTTGAACTGGAAGAAAAACTTTCTGAATTTGGGTCTCGGAAGAAGCTCCAGGAAGTGAGATCCACACCAGCCGGTGCACCGTCTGCCTAGGAAGGGATGCTGGTCGGACTTCGCCCACGGGGCTCGCCACAGTCCCGCGCCCGCCGAGGCCGGGCTGCGCGCTCCATCGTCTACCTCAAAGGTAAACAGTGAGAGCGCCCAACCTCCATATATCTCTGCTTTTAAAAAACAAAAAAGTGCTACAAGTGCACGTTATTTCTGATTGGTAACTCTAGAAGACTCAAACACAGGTTCTAATCTCTAATACCCAAAGATGTGTACGCATTACTGGTGCAGAGTTTATTAAAGATGATGAATTTAAAGCTATATCCTTCCCCCCTCTAAACTTTGATAAATAAGACTTTGAACTGGATAGGTAAACACAGCCGGGTCCAGGATACGAGCCCACAATCTATAATTCATTATTGGTGCCACCAAACCCCAGTCCGGAGAGGAAACAAATGATGGGCCCCTCCTGCCGGAGTCATGAGAAGATGATCAATATTTCATTATATGGTGCTCTTCAGACATTTGAATAGCTCATCTGTCCTATTTATGCCAGTTAAAATGAATTCAACCTATCAGGGCCAAATGCATTTTTAATGTGTCTCGTTACCTTGCAGGGAAGTGGCAGCCAAAAGCCCATCTCCCTCTTGGCCTCATCTCTCATTCCATTATTTGCTGTACATAAACTGTTTGTGTGCTAGTGACCTTTCCTTTATTGGAAACGAAACTCGTGTATGTTAAGGAATAAAGGCATGAAAGGGCCTGCGACGGTCACTTGGGTGAGTGTGACAAAGGTGTACCTCATTTTGAGGACTTGCTTTGGAACAGAAGGCAGTGTTTCCTGGGGAGATGAGTCTTTCCGAATCCGGAGGGGCTCGTGCACAGAGAGGAGTGGTGGGGGGGGGTCACCTTGGGTGTGACAGCTGTGCCAGGAACCGGGTGAGGGTATGTCTTCATGCCCTCAACCCCAAGGTGATCCTCTAAGTGAATACTGTCTTGAATTTTCCATACAAGGTTCCATAACGTCCCCACTTCCCCGACCAGGCACCGCCGAGGGATAGAAGGGAGACAATGTTGTGATGTCGGGGGGCTCCCTGGTTGGCCATTAGTCTCTCTGAATGATGATAATTTGCAGAGTGCTTGCAATCCCTGATTAACTCCTCCGGGGGGAATGTCAGGTCCTGGGGGACAAGCTTTCTCAGAGAGGAGTGTCTTAATCAGAGTGATCCAGAGGAAGAGGGAAAGATGGAGATTAGCAGCCAGAGGCTCCTTGGAGGTCCTGCTTCCATCTTAGCTCCGGGCTGGGTGGAGCAGAGCAGCAGCCTTCTCCAGGAAGGGCTCTGTTTCCTGGACAGAGATGGAACGGGAGGTCTTTGCGGATGATCCCAGACAGGGGCCCGGATTGAAGAGGCAGGAGAGAAACACGTGACTATGGAAATGGCATTTTTAAGTATCAAAGACAGTGCGTGTGCCCGCGTGGGGCTTCGTGCAGTTAGAGCTCAGCAGGCGGGAGGTGGGCCTGAATCCCTTCTCTTCTGGCCGTTTCCACTTCTCCAGCACCTTCTCCAGGCGCCCCCCTCCCCCGCATGCCCGCTCCCGCCACCGCACACACCCGTCTGCCTCGGCTCTTCCATCTGATAGCACGATGTCATCCCATTACTTTCCACGCTCACATTTCTCTGATAGCGTGCGCTCTGAGTGAATTTTGAAGACTTCAGGACTTTGTGTACAGCTTGACGAAACATATTTATTAATGTTTTTTATTCCCCATTAATGGAAAAGGGACTCGCAAATGCAGGTGGGATGTGCAGGGCGGTTATCTTGCATGGCAAGTTTCTCTATGTTCCTCTGAGCTAAATACATAGGTTTAATGGTCCTGCTGTTTCCCTATTCACATCTGAGCGAGACTCCATTCCCCACTAGCTGGGGGAAATTAAGGCTTTGCATCTCACCTCATTGTCCAGATGTGTGCCCTTATTTATTTTGAAGGCTGATTATAGTTCGTCGATAGGCAGAGACGACTTGGCACGCAACTTTGAATTACTGCATATCACGCTCAAAATAGATCTCTGATTATTCACCTTCTCAGCAACATCTGAAAGGCAGTTATTTTGAAAACCAAGGAGTAGCAAAATATTTCTTTAGCCTGTACATACAAGTGTGATAACAAATGTGTCACCTTTAATAGAGCGTTTGCTAGAACCGTGGAGAACGTTGCCCGCGATCCGACAAGAGTGCTCGTTACCATGCGACACGACTTTTGGGTAGAGGTGGTGCAGACTCTGACTGTGAGAGCCACGGGGTGTTGGAGGCTGACACATGCCCACCAGTGAGGTCACCAGTGACTCTGTTTTAGGGCAGGGCTATGGAAGGGGCATAGAGAAGGAACAGACCTCCCCAGCTCTGGGTTTCACCCAGTACTAAACATCACTCGGTGGAAATCCGTGGGGTCCTTAGAATTATTTGGGTCTCTTAGGACCTTCCACAGTTAAGCACAGTAGCGTTCTGGGCTGGGCCATATGTTGGCTCTTTTGAGATGCTGATGAAAGGGAGGTTCAGAGACATAGACCAGTCAGAGACAATGGTGGTCCTTCTCTTGGTTTCCATGCTCAACCTGCACTCAGCATTGCCCCAGCGATTTGCTGGCTGTCCACCAAAGTATGATTTGGAGCCTGGGTGGCTTTTGTTCTGAGACAGATCACAGGGCCTTCTGCTCACCCATGGCAGGACCCCACAGGCAATGCCCAGCAATAGCCATGAGGGAAACTGTGGCCAGGAACACTGTCCTTGCTTTCTAAGTACAAGGACGGGAGCCCCTAGCAATCCATAGGGATTTCTGATTTGCTGGACACAAGCAGAGTTCGGCCTAAACCGTGTGAGCCCTGAAGGTGCTCAGGGATCTGGTCACAATAAACAGTCCTTGACTTAGGATGGTCCTTGTCTCACGATGAGTCCTTGACTCACGAGCTTTTGACTTTACGATGGTGCAGAAGCATTAGTCCCTCAGTAGACTCTGTACGTTGAATTTTGAATTTGGACCTCTTCCCAGGCTGGTGACATCTGGTCTGATCCTCTCTCGTGATGCTGGGCAGTGGTTGTTCCCTGCCCGCACGCCTCCATGAGGGAGACAACGGGTACTCGGACGACCACCCTGTCCCGCACAGCCATTGTGTCTCTCACTTTCAGGACAGTGATCAGTAATTACACGGGACACTGAGGCAGTCAATATTGTGTCAGCAAACAGGCTTTGTGCGAGGTGACCGTGGGCTTCAGGCTAACGAGAGTGTCCCCGGCATGATCACGGCGGGCCAGGCTGGGCTGTGATGTGTGGTCGGCTGGGTGGACTAGTGCATTTTCGACTCACGGTATTTCTAACTTTGGATGGGTTTATCAGGATGTAACCCCATCGTACGTCCGTGTTTATTTTTTGTGTTTCTGAGAAAAGGGCGGCTACGGGCTGAGATGTCAGAAAGCCGTCACCATTCGCAAATCACAGCTCTTCTTCACGAGAAAGTAAAACAGATGGTGAGAAAGTGGATCTCAAGGGACCTGCGAGCTCATGAGTGGGGCTGGATGAAGGGTCACGGGTGGGTGACCTGGAAGTGAAGGCCGGCAGGTATGGAAACGTCTGGTTTCCACGTCTCAGGTGGACACTGAGCAGCAACCCAGAGTAGTGCACTCCTCCCAACCATTCTCTCTCCCACCTTCCGACGCACCTCCGGGGTCAGAGTCGATGAGCTTTGCTGCTCCGCCAAGGGGAAAGTGGAAACGGCCAGAAGAGAAGGGATTCAGGCCCACCTCCCGCCTGCTGAGCTCTAACTGCACGAAGCCCCACGCGGGCACACGCACTGTCTTTGATACTTAAAAATGCCATTTCCATAGTCACGTGTTTCTCTCCTGCCTCTTCAATCCGGGCCCCTGTCTGGGATCATCCGCAAAGACCTCCCGTTCCATCTCTGTCCAGGAAACAGAGCCTTTCCAATCAGTCCTGAGCTGGATTAAAAGCATAAATCAATAGTCTGGAAATTGACGCTCGTATTTACAGAATGTGCGGGACGGTGGAGGTGGTGATGACAGGTCACAGGGGAGGAGACCTCCCTGCAGACAGTCGGGGCAGTCGGCGGGGTGCGGGGGCAGAGGCCGAGGCCCAGCTCCGGGCCTCGCGTCCGCCACAAATATCGGCTTCAGGTGGGCTGAAGACCTAACTCTGGGGAAGAAGCCCTAAGTGTTGGAGGAAAACGGAAGGACGCATCCTCGTGACCTAGGGGGTAAGGAAATATTTCTTAGTATGAAAATGATCCGATTCTATAACTAAAAGATGGATAAATTAAAACATAAAATTTGTGTGCCAAAAAGCAAAATAATAATAACAAGCTAAACAGGAGGCAGGCTGGGTTGGAAAGAAGGTCATTCCAATGAACGTACTAAAAAAAAGGTTAATACCCAGAATATATAAAACACCTTAATAAGAAATAGATCAAAGCTATGAATTCCTGAAAAAGCCAATAGAAGGGTAAAAAGATGTTCAAAGCCCCTGGCAATCAATTTAATTGTTTATTTAAAATGACAAATAGATCACATTTCCTGTCCTCCAGATCGATACAGGAAGTCGTTGGGTGTGATGAGGCCAGATACTGGTGAGACAGAGGAGCAAGGAAGCCTCTGCCCTCACCGTCTGCAGCCTGGCCAGCTGGTCGCACGTCCCCCGGAGGCGAGCCCCCACACACCTGTCCCTCGGCGGCCCTGCTCCTGGACTCCCACCACGCAGGAGCCGTCCACACCCCTGGGGCACAGTATGGAGCATTTTTACGAACTGCTGGCAAGGGGAAGCCCATCAGCCAGAGGATGGAACCTGCGTTGCAGGGCGTGCCGTACCATGACATACTAAGGAGAAATCAAAACGAACAGAGACTCAATCCACAGAGAGCAGCACAGATCGCCGTGAGCGATGGATGCAAACAGCAGCAGAACACGGAGTGCCGACATCCAGACCGAATAAGAGGGCTGCCGAACGACCCTGTGCGGTCCACGGAGATGGAGACGCAGGTCTGCGCAGTGGGAATATGAAGCCTGAGTCAGAGGAAGACAGCTTCCGGTCAACGCAGGAGCGGGGCTCCTGGACACTTTTCCTTTTCTGAAAGGCGAGAGCTGCAGACACGTCCCTAGAGGCCGTGGAGTCGGTGGTAGGGTCAGCGTGCCAGGCAGAGGAGGCAGCAGATGGACGGAGGTGGTGGGTGTTGCAAGGAGGGATGCTTTTCTCTGCTCAGGCCAACAATAGCAGTGACCAGGGCGAGGGTCAGGGCTGCTTTTCTGTCTTTGGTGCCAACAGGTGCACCTGCCAGAGTGCAGCCCCTCCCAGCTGGAGGCGTGGGTCCCGCTCGCCTGCCCCTTGCCCACACTTGAGAACCTCTTCGCTACCACAGTCAAGATTTTAGTAGTTCCCCTCTCTTCCTGGTTCTTTAATTCTGCAGAGTACCAAACCCCCTTTCCTCTTCCCTGTTTCTCATTTCCCAGGTAACCTCTTTTCCTCACACAATGTAGCTCCAATGACAAAGCGAAAGCAAAAATACCCCCAGGGGGCACCTCACTCAGTGCTGAGAGTTTCTCCTGCATTTTCCCACTGAATTTTCACCGAAGCTTCATCTTATTAGGGGGAGTCTCTTGATTGCAAAGGATGGAATCATTCACAAACTCAAAGTGGAACCAGAGCATCGACAACAAGAACGAAAACACAAGCAGAGAAGGGCTATTTCTGGTCCCTGCAGCATCCCATCACCTGAGCCGTGTCTCCCACGGTCCCCGTCTCAGCCCACCTGCGTTTGCTGACTTCATTCTGTGGAAAGGTCCACACTCACACTGTCCAGTCTGCTCCGATTCTGGAGAAGGAGATGGGACGTCTCTCTCCCAGATTCCAGGGCACTGTCGGCGGGGGGATGACGTACCTGCCTGTCCCTGAATCCCAGTGCCGGTCCCGCCACCAGCCCGGATAGCGCGTTTGGCCTTGAGCCTGGAGGCAGTGGCTCAGAAACTTGATCCTTAGCCGAGTAGGACCACGTGGCATAGAGGCTGTCGTCCCCTAGCCAGAAGCACATGTTGTTATCAGAGGAAGACGGGCAGGACCCACGGTGCTCTAAAATCAACATTACATTCTTTACCAGAAGGGGAAACGGGTTTATAGAAGATGCCGTAACCCATATTTACATACATTCATACAGTTAGGAGGCAGAACTCGGGCCTGGGTGTATCTGAGCCCAATGACCTCGTCACAAAACTGGCAATATACTTTTTTTAGAAATTATGGTAAAAAATATATAGTATTAAAATGTACCGTCTTTTTTTTTTCTTTCTTCAGTTTCAGAGGTAGAATTGAGTGATTCATCACTTGCAAACAACACCCAGTGCTCGTTCCGTCATGTGCCCTCCTTCGTGCCCATCCCCCAGTGACCCCACCCCCACCCACCTCCCTTCCAGCGACCCTCAGTTTGTTCCCTACAGTTAAGCATCTCTTATGGTTTGTCTCTCTCTCTGTTTTTGTCTTATTTAATTTTTCCTTCCCTTCCCCTCTGTTCATCTCTTTTGTTTCTTAAATTCCACATAGAGGTGAAATCATAGAGTATTGTCTTGACTTATTTCGCTCAGCACAATACCCTCTAGTTCCATCCACGTCCCTGTAAATGGCAACATTCCACCCTTTCTGACGGCTGCGTAAACCTGTCCTCTTAACTGTCTTCAAGTACACAGCTCAGTGATGATAACTAGCTTCCCGCTATTGTGCGAGAAATACGTAGATTTTTCCATCTTGCAATACTGAAACTCTGTCTCCGTTGAACACTAACTCGCCACCCTGTCCCCAGCCCTTGGCACACACCGTTCTTCCTTCTGTCCCTATGATTTTTGCCTCTTTTAGATACTTCACATAAATAGATTCAGACAGTGTTTGTCTTTTCGTGTCTGGCTTATTTTACTGAGTATCTCAGTAAAATAGGTCCTCAAGCCACAGCCATGATTTAGCGTGCATCAGGATTTCCTTCCTTTTTGAGGTTGCATAATATTCCATTATAGGGAAAGACCACACTTTCTGTATCCATTCATCTGTCCATGGGCGTTTGGGTTGCTTCAACCCGTGGGCTGATACAATAATGCTTCTGTGAACATGAGTGTGCAGGTATCTCTTTGAAAGCTTGTTTTCTCTCTTTTCGGTCATATACCTAGAGGTGGGATCACTGGACCGTAGGGTAGCTCTATTTTCAGTTTTGGGGGGCTCCATCTTGTTTTCCAAAATGGCGTCACAGTTTGCATTCCCACCAACAGCACACAAGGGTTCCAATTTCTCTGCGTCCTCATTAAAACTTGCTTTCTATTTTTGGGAAGTGGCCATCCCTAGTAGGTGTGAGGTGTGTAGTGGGCTTCTTGGGAGTTTGTGTTTATTTCATCTGGCCATGACTCAGATGAGGCCAGGGTGTGGAGACGTAGCTATTCCCAGCACAGCCAGAGAACCCACAGAAACGGGAGTATCTAAGCATGTGTGCGTGTCCTGGAGGGAGGGCTCACATGAAGGCTTTGCTTTCAGATCAAAAGCCCCTGTGCAGATCCCAGCCCTTCAGGACACGGGGACTGAGGCTGCCTCATCAGGCCTGTCGAGGAGTGGGCTTACTCTCCGGCACGTCGGGCTCCATCAGTTGGGGCTGCCACTCTTCCTTCCGGCTTGGGAACGAGTTTCCCATAGGTTTCCTTTTCTCATGGCTAAATATCCCACTTTTTTTCCTTTTTTTTTGCCACAGGAAATAACTACTACAGTGCCCTTGTCATCTCTCTTTAATGCTCTGATGACACAGCAATCGTCAGACTGGAGAGGGAGGAGGCGGAGAGATTGCCAAGCCCCAAAGAGGAGGGAAGCCATTTCCGGAGATGCCGGATAAAGTGGTCTCCAGGTCACAAACACAGGAGCATGAAGAGCGTTCCCGACGTGACTGCCAGTCAGGACCGGAGGAGCGTCAAACTGAGGCCCATCACAGGACGGGTTCCTTTTCATAAACCCAACATGGACAATGATGGGAGGGGCCTGGGCCATTGTCATGTTTACTCACGAGTTTAGAAACACACACACAGGCAACCGGGAAAACGAAGTCAGGACACGGGCCAAGGAGGGGTGATCTTTGGGGTGTGTTCCCTCTTGTTCCTCCTAGATTTTCCCTCCAGTTCAAATGTCTTCTTCATTCTCTTCTTTGTTTCTTTTAGAACCTCGAGCCTTGGAAGACCTGCCGTAGATGGCAGCCATGGGCCAGACTGACTCAGGGAATTCCCCTTCCTAACCACACTCCGTGCTGATTGATGTTCTCTGAATATTAACTTTCCATCTTATGAATAATGAATTGGCAATTTCATCTGCAACTCAAACTTCCAAACAGTTCAAGTCCAATGTGGCTTTATTCGGCGAGCTGAATTTGCAGACCAGAGGAGGCCCTCTAGACACCTGATTCCGCAAAGCCAAGGGCATCAAAGGAACATGGCCCTGGGCCCCACGCCGTGAGTGGGAACGATCGTTTGCTGGTGCGCCTGGTCTAACAAACTCCTTGGAGGCGATGCCCGGGGAATAACTGGAAGGAAAAATTCTGGAGGGTAATTTCTGGGTTTAGGCACTGAATTATTTAATTACAAGACCTGTCTCCGACACATGCTCTTGCTTTCATGTCTTATTTTCCAATTTTGTAGTCAGGGTCTTCACGTTCCTTATGAAGAAAGAAAGCTGCCTTAGCACCAGAGAGCTGGCCTACGTGCCCCCAGTCATCTACTTCGTTCTTCCCACAGGTGGCTGGTTTCAAGCCGGGCAAGAAAGCGCAAGCTCACTGTGTCACATTCCCCTTAGCCACTGCTGTCCGGGTCCCCGGGAATACAAGTCATCGGCCTGGCTCCGGGAGGCTCTGAGAGCCAGCCACGCGGAGGTTGCTGTTCTCATCTGTGAACCTCACACACCTCCACACACAGAGAAGGAAGGATGCTTCCTCTCCACTGGGGGGTTTCAGCCTTCTTCTCTGTACAAAGAGCGGGAACGCCTCCCTTCCAGAGCCCCCAAACCCTGTGCGTGGCTCTTGGAAGGGGGCTGCAAGCCTCCGTGCTCCGGGGCTGGGCAGGGGGCACCGTGCTCTGCCAGGACACCCAGCCGGGGAGCACCGTCTGCCTCCTTGATTGTTTTCCTATCTCGGTTTTCAGGGTGAGCCAGACTGAGGGGAGACCCACCTGCGTTCTTTGAGGTTTGCGAATGACGTGACCCCCGTGACTGTGTTGTTCTGAGGGATGCTCTGCTGGCCCGGGGGGGGGGGGCAGCTACCTGTGCAAACTCACTCACTTCGCATTCATATCCAAGCCACAAACAAATGTGGGGCGAGCCTAAAGGCCACTCGTGAGCTTCCGCAGCGGAAGACGAATCTGAACTAATAGCCGAACAGAACCGCATTAGGCAGCAGGTAGGAAGCAGAGTGAATACAAATGTGTCCTTGAGTCAAAGGAATGGGGAATCTAGGGGGAGGCCACGGGAGACACGGTCTTCGGGGCAGGGCGGGAGGAGGCTTTCCCACACCTGCTCCATCGAATTAACCAAGACTTTGCCCTCCTTTCTCCAAGTCAGAGTTTTTTTTTTTTTAAAGTTCTTATTTATTTATTTGAGAGAAAGTGAGTGAATGAGAGAGGGCCCAAGCCAGGGAGGACTGGCAGAAGGAGAGGGAGAAGCAGGCTCCCTGCTGAGCAAGGAGCCCAGAGCAGGCAGGACTTGATCCCAGGACCCTGAGATCAGGACCCGAGACGAAGGCAGACACTTCACCGACTGACCCACCCAGGCACCCTCCAACTCTGAGTCTTGACATGAATCTCTTCTGCCTCTTCTCCTGGCTGTTTGCCTTGGCCTCTGCCTTTGCTCTTCTCTTTCCCCATGGCCAGAGACAAAGGTGCCCTGGCCTGTGGCTCTCTGCTCTGTGGGAGGACGAGGCTGCACAAAGCCCCAGGAGCTGCCATCCTGCTCCTCTCCAGAGTCTCTTCCAAAATCGAGACCAGCGCTTCCCAGCTGTCAGTGTGCACGTGAACACCCCAAGGGGCCTGTCGAAAGGCAGAGCCCCAGGCAGCAGGTCCAGGGTGCCTCCCCCCATGCCAAGTTTCTGCACTTCTGCTGTCCTGAACTGTTTTTGAGTCTGCTGACTCAATTGTCCTGATGCCAAGAGCAATGTGGGCCTCCGGGTGGACAGCACCCTTCACCCCCTAATTCATTATGTTCCTGCCTGGCAGTGGTTTTGGAGACAACGTGCTTGCCAGAGAGGAGGTGCATCCTGGTTTTGAGAGGATGTTGGTCATGGTGGGTCATGGCCAACATGATGGACCTGAGTCTTGGTACCTGGTGGCTGTCCCTGTGGAAGCTCTAGAAGAGGCCCCCTACATATGTAGGAGCTGAGGTGGAGCATGCTTGACGTCTAGCAGCTCACGGCATAGCTGGCCTTTGGGTTTGCTCTATCTGGCAGCATTGTCTCACTGAGTGTGATGAGCTTGCACCACACTTCTGCTTCTGGGAAGCTGCACTAGATGTGCTCCGTCCCCATTCCTGCCTCCCCATTTAGTAAAAATTCCAATATACACACATCTCAAACCCAAGACAGCTCCAAAAGATGGAGAGCCAAGGTAGATCACCAGGCCATGTCCAAGAACAGTATTGTCAACAACAAAGCTCTGGATCTTTTCCAGCCTCATCTATCCCAGACTGAGGGCTTGAGAAGCCAGCAACCTGAAAACACTAACAGGTGCAAATGAAACCCCTCCCATCAAGGTCTGCTCTCCCTGACCAGAAGAGGGGGAAAGCAGAGGACAGGACACTTGGGAAGCAAGGGTTTGAATGCAGACCATGGAAAACAGCTCTTCAGTGAATGCCAGCAAAGGTCACAGGGAGGCCTACCTAGACTTCTGTCTTCCACAGGCTGTAATGCACCCCAAGACTGGTTCACGGTCTAAAGATCGCTCAGTGCGACCTGCCACATTGGCAGGTGACAGGAGAGAACCACAGGGTGATAACAATTCATAAGAAAAAGCATTTGGCAAAACGCAACACCCAAACATGGGGAGGAAAAAAAAAAAGAAAGAAAACCCTGAAAACAAGAGCAGAGGAGGATTTTTTGACATGAAAAGGATAATGTACAAAAAAGAAACAAACAAAACAACAACAACAACAACAACAATAAAAACCCACAAAAAATCAAAAAAACAATCTCTATGCAAACCTTGCACTTGATGGTGAAAGACTGAATGCTTTTTACTGAATACTTAGAGGGAGGCAAACGTATCTGCTCTCACCACTTGCATTCAACATATTGCTGGAAGTGTCACCCAAATGCAGTAATACAATGAAATAAAATACTTGCAGATATGAAACAAACAAACAAAAAATTACACCATTTTTCTTCTATTTTTTTTACTTACTTATTTATTTATTTATTTTCAGCGTAACAGTGTTCATTGTTTTTGCACCACACCCAGTGCTCCATGCAATCCGTGCCCTCTCCAATACCCACCATCTGGTTCCCCCAAACTTCCACCCCCGCTGCTTCAAACCCCTCAGATTGTTTTTCAGAGTCCATAGTCTCTCATGGTTCACCTCCCCTTCCAATTTCCCCCAACTCCCTTCTCCTCTCCATCTCCCCTTGTCCTCCATGCTATTTGTTATGGTCCACAAATCAGTGAAACCATATGATAATTGACTCTCTCTGCTTGACTTATTTCACTCAGCATCATCTCTTCCAGTCCCGTCCATGTTGCTACAAAAGTTGGGGATTCATCCTTTCTGATGGAGGCATAAGACTCCATAGTGTATATGGACCACATCTTCCTTATCCATTCGTCTGTTGAAGGGCATCTTGGTTCTTTCCATAGTTTGGCGACCGTGGCCATTGCTGCTATAAACATTGGGGTACAGATGGCCCTCCTTTTCACTACATCTCTTCTGCCCATTTTTTGATATGATTATCTGTTTTGTGTGTGTTGAGTTTGAGGAGTTCTTTTATTTTTTTTTGAAGATTTTTTATTTATTCATTTCAGAGAGAGAGAGAGAGACCCAGAGCACAAAAGCAGAGGGATAGGAAGAGGGATAAATAGAGACTCTGCTGAGCTGGGAGCCCAAGGTGGGACTCGATCCCAGGATCCCAGGATCAGGACCTGAGCTGAAGGCAGATGCTTAACTATCTGAGCCACCCAGGCACCCCTCAACTGCCTCTCTTTGCAGAGGACAAGATCATTCACTTAGCAAATCCCAAAAGAATCTACAAAAAAATCTCCTAAAACTAATAAAGGAGCTTGTTGAAGTTGCAGCATATGGGATAAACATTCAAAAATCCATTTTATTTCTATACAGAATATAGAATACAGTGCTAACAACATACATGTAGACATCAGAATTAAAGTTCCAGGGGCGCCCGGGTGGCTCAGTGGGTTAGGTTTCTGCCTTCGGCTCAGGTCATGGTCTCAGGGTCCTGGGATCGAGCCCCGCATCAGGCTCTCTGCTCGGCGGGGAGCCTGCTTCCCCCCCTCTCTCTGTCCTCTGCCTGCCTCTCTGCCTACTTGTGATCTCTGTCAAATAAATAAAATAAAATCTTTAAAAAAAAATTAAAGTTCCATAGTATTTGCACCTGCTAAAACACACAGGTAGGAACACAGCAACACACGTATAAGACATGTCTGCTGAGAAGTATAGACACTGCGGAGATAAAGCAAAGATCTAATGAAAAGGCGAGGCATACCATGTTCATGGACAGAAAGACTCAGCTTGTGACACGGTCCCTTCTTCCCTGATAGGCTGGTCTAACATATTTCCCATTAAAATCATAGTGCGAGGCTTTTGTAGGTATTGACCAGATGACTCCAAAATGCATATGGAGAGGCAAGAGGAATAGAATAACTAAAACAATTTTGAAAAAAAAAAAGTGGGAGGCATCAGCCTACCTGATTTCAAGAGATATTGTACAGGTAAAGGTCAACAGAAAGGAGACTCAGAAATACAGTGTCAGAGATTTGCCCGGCTGATTCTTGATGTGGATACAGAAGTGATTTAAAGACAGCTAGACTTCCTCCCAAAAAAGAACAAACAAACAAACAAAAAACCACTTTTGGTCTGAAAAGGCCCTTTCAAGAGCATGAAAAGTTCAGAGTGGGGAGTCCGATTTCAGACCGCCCTCTGGCAAAGGAAGAGTACCCAGAAAGAACTTCCACATCCAACTGCAAACCACACAAATGACCCCGTTAGGAAGTGAAAGGCATGCTGGGACATCCAAGCCAAGAGAACACAAAGTTCTTCCTGTCACAGGCCATTAGGAAAATGCACTTTGAAGCCACCGTGACATCAGCACAAGGAGGCAACACTACACACCCATTGGAATCGCTAAGCTCCAAGCAGTGAGGACAGGAGTGCAGGGACACTGGATCCCTGGATGTCGCTGCAGGGGAGCTAAGCTGGGACAGTTGCTCTCGGAAGAGTTTGGCAGGTTTTGTGTTTTTTGTTTTGTTTTGTTTTTGTTTGTTTTTAATAAAATGAAGCATGCAGTTACCATATGGCCTGGCAGTGGCTCTCTTGGGCACTTACCCCAGAGAGACAGAAAGCTTTGCTCACACAAATCGCGTGGACAGATGAGCACAGCAGCTTGATTCATAAGAGCCAAAAATGGACGGAAAACCCCCACATGCGCTCCCGTGGGTGAGGGTCAAACAAACTTTGGTTCGTCCAGACTGTGGAAAAACAATCCAACTGAGCACATTTGAAGATCTAATGGGTTCATTAAGTGACTCGTGGACCAGGCAGCGCCCTGCCTCACAAGTCAAGGGGGGCCCACGGAGCAGGAAAATGGAAGGATTTCACAGGCAGCATCAGGATGGGACAGGTGGGACAGGATGGGACAGGATGGGACAGGATGGGACAGCTGGCAAAGGGGAAGAAAGCCTTGTTTCAGGAAAAGTCATCCTCGCTCGGGAGAAGAGTGGGCGGGTCTTACCGTGTGGGTGACCTCACTTGCTTTTGGGGGGAAGGAGAGGCCCCTGGGACAGGTGAGCTCACCGATGTGGACCAGGAAATTCCTGACTGGCTTGGTAAGCTTGCATCTCGCGGGGAGGTTGGAGCTCCTGTCAGCTTAGCTGCTAACAGCCCACCACACACAGGGCGGCTCCAGGACGGAAGTGACCCAGCCCCCCAAAGTCACTACTGTCAGGACAGAGATACCGCGTCATAGTAGAAGAAACAGCCTCTGGGAAGTCACGGTATCTGCCAGAGGGGAGCCAGCGAGTGTGCAGCAGAGCACGGATTCGAACGCAGGTCTGTCCCGCGGCTCTCCCGCTGCGTTCTGCCATGGGGCACTTGCCATCAGGTACCTCAATGGCCCCGCATGGAAAGCTTAACCATCGGCCCCCTGCCCAGCGCCCAGGGAGCCGAGCAGTGTGTCCTGAGTTCCCGCTGTGCACAGAATCCAAGGGCTTTGAGGCAGAAGCTTGTGCAGGATCCCCTACCATTCACATTTTTCCAGACTTTTCCATCCTCGCTCCCCCGACCTGGACTTCTGCCGGCCACCGGCTGCTCACTGTGATCTGGCTTCTGCTCTCTGGAACACCCCGAGGACAGCAGCGAGACTGATGTCATTCTGGTCCCTGGAATGGAGAGGCTCGACCACAAGCTGCAGAACCTCCCTCCCCTCTCAAGCTTGTGTGTATTTATTCCCAGAGTCTGCGCTGAAAGACGGGATGGAGAGAACAGACTTAAAGCTAATCTAATCGTGGAAAACAGAGGTCACCACCACCTCCCCTCAGAGCAAACAGCACTTTATTACTTTTGTGTGTGTCTGCCATCGAACCTTAAATTAGTTCAAAGGAAACAGAGGGTGCTTTCCCGTTTCTTTCTCTCTTGCTTAAACAAATAGTAGCACGCTCAGAAGAGGACTTGCACTATAGTGAATTACATTATTTTCAATAAATTCAAACAGTGCTGCTATAGTAACTGTGTTAACCGTGATTAATGTAGGAAACATTAGGAAAGCGTGTTATTATTATTCTAAATTAGGTTTTGCTTGAATTAATTTTTATGCATGGTTACTAAGATGTAAAGGAGTTTCTGTATTGCTAATTGTTTGGAGATAAGATGAGATTGGGAACACAAGGGCACCCCTGCTGAAGGATTTTTAGCTTGAATATTTGCCCAAGGGCCAACGTATTATTTAGTCAGTTGCCCTGCTAAGGAGCTGTAGCTTAACACCCATAGAGCCTTTGGTTCAAGATTTTCTCTTAGCGTCGCCCACCTGAATCTGCTTGGTGGAAAATTCACCGTGGCTGTTAATAGCGTTTCATTTCCACGGTGTTTGGTGGGGAGGGAGGGAGAGAGGGAGGCAGCCCCCCTACAGAGCCAAAGGTACCCCCTCCATTCCCTTTTCAGATCTCCCGCTCACCAATGATGATATAAAAGTAACAACATTGTTACTTTTAAAAAGGATATAAAAGCAACAACATTGAGAAGCACCTGCCTCATGCCGGGTACACCTGTATTTTCCATCCACTCACATTTCACAAAGACAGACTACTGTCCACCTGTGCCGGGCGTGGCTGGTGCTGCTGAGGGGTAAGAGCCTCCTGACATCCGTACCCAGGGGCTTACGTCACAGGGAGACAGACAACAGGTGTGGGCAGGGGGCAGCGAGCTTGGAGGTGAGTCAGAGACCGGTGGCTATGTGGTCAGATATCGGGGCCTGGGGTCTTTCCAAGGCTTTGGAAGGGACCATAATGAAGTTTCACCCATTTTTGTGAAACTTCCAAAAGGGAGATGTTTTAACCATAATTCATGAAGACTCTAGTTTCTTCCCATTCTGAGTTTGCTCAGTCACACTTCCCATCTTTCTGGTGATCTCTGAGCAGCATCATGGGCCATCGGGGTTCTAGCTTCAGGGAGGTTGACTTGGGAACACATTCAGCTAGAGCTGAGTGGGACAGAGTTCTAGGATCAAGCCACTTGTGGTGGGCTGAAGTCATTACTGAGCTCCAGTGGGGGAGGGATGGGCTTCTGGAAACGGGTCTTCCACCAAGCCCACTCCCTGGGCGACCGTCCAAGGGACAGGACCAAAGGCCATGCGTCATGTCCTGTGGTGCCCAGCACCAAAGGTGGTGTCTGAGCAGCAGTCGAACATCTGGAAAGGGAAGCTGCACAGAATGTATTTTCAATATTCAGAAGATGGCACAGAGCTCAGACATGGGCCCGTGTGTGCTCAGAAACTTATTACCAGTGAAGATGACAGCATGAATCAGTGGGGAATGCTTTATTTAGTAGATGCTGTTGAGAAAACTAGCTCACATTATGGAGAACACTAAGAAGAAAAAAAAAAGATCCCTATCTCACATCACATTAAAAGGTTGATGCCAGATGGAGTAAAGCCCAAAGTGTGAAAAATAAACTATAAAGTTATAGAAAGAATGTTGGTTAATATCTTTGTGACTTTAGGGGGAGAAAAGCACTTTTTAAACCAAATTAAAAACGGCCATCTGTAAGACAAAGAGATGAGGTTTATGGCATAAAATAAAAGAAGAAGAGGCTCATCCGTGGACAAGAGAAAAATGGACAAAGGTTTGGAGAACAGGACTCACCAAAGAGAAGTCCCGGTTCCCCGAGCACTTAGCGATCCGAGGAATGAGAAAGAAAGTCAGGTAGCTCTGTGTCAGGGGGAGAGAAAGCGACCCGCTGCTCCCAGTCACCCTCCCAGCAAGGATGTGGGGAGCACACTGGGAGATTGTCAGAACCCCTGACCCAAAGACCCGATGAGCAGGCGACCGTGACACCATCGAGGTGATGGCATGAGTAGGCTCATAGCCGGCAAGCCCGCTCATGGCCACGGGCGCCACTGAAGTCCTTGCGTGGCTCGTGGGGGGACACGGGGAGGGAAGGTTGCGTGCAGCAGGTGCACACTATGGAGGACTAGACCTCATCCAAGACGAGAGGCACAGCTTGCTCCACGGACGGACCTGCAGACGCAGTGTATGATGGGTGTGACGGCCAGGGAGAAGGGACAGAGTCACCGGGCAGAGAACGCGGCTGGGGTCTGGAGTGAGAGGCGGGGGAAGGTCTGAGCAGCCGTGCACCCATTTTGCCTGGGCCGAGCCTCTTCGCACAGTCATGCTCAGAAGCTTTCTCTTACTTTTAGGATCCTGTGTGGTAAGGATCCTACCAGAAAGAAACTTGAAATGAGAATGCGAATGCCCTAACGGTGGGACCATGGCTGAGTATAGCTGTGGTGGAGAATCTGGAGGCATGCCTGGAAAATAGCATTGGAGAGTTTTGAAAACATTTATTAGTATCAGTGAATGAAAAAAGGGAGGGTTTTCTTATGGATGCGTTCTTCAAGTCCCCACCCAGTCCTCCAAGCATTTCTAGCCTTTGGCCCTACTCTGTGCTCACACGTGGGCTGGCTTCCCCGCCATGAGCCATGACCTGCACCTGGAATGTTCTCTCTAGCCCTCGAGTGGGATCATGTCCACACCGCCACTAGTCCCGGGAGGCTCTCACTTCTTCAAGGGGGACATCCCCGACTTATGACCTCTGAACTAGGTTAATCTAGTCTTCTTTTCCCATAATGCATTCTTCTGTTGGTGACCTCTCGCTGCTATAATTAGGTGAGCACTGCCTAATTATTTTTTAATATCTGTCACTCCTGATAGATCCTCGAGCCCAGGAGACTCTCTCTGACGTTATTGGGTCCCTGTGCCAGACACCTAATGTGCAATTTATAAACTTTATTGCTGAAATTATGAGCTGTTTGAATAAAGAAAAAATGAGAATTGGATCATTTTTCTTCTTTTGAGCAACGTAAGTAAAAGCCTTTAAAAGGTCAGAGAGTTGAAACCGTAGAGCTCGCGTGACTCTCCGTGGATTTCGATTCATAGGTCAGTCCTTGACCCTCGTTAGCACCTTCAAGGGTGAGCTCATTAGTGGACCCTCTGAGCTAGCCCAGAAAAGCACTTTTCTCCCCCAGAGTTCTCCAACATCTACATGAGGCGAGCAGGCAAGTCTCCCTTTTTGATATTAGGGTCTGTTTCCTTAAAACCCGTTAAAATTCTTGATCATGTGTCTTATTTAAAATTAAACAATTGAGAAATGCAAGTTTAAGATTTTGGGAAGAGGAAAATGAGGCATTTATTTCTTATTAATGGGCAGCTTATTTTTAATGTTTGCTGTGCAATAATGATTTAAACAGTGTGGGGGCTGTGAGTGTGTGTGAGCGTGAGTGTGTGTGTGTGTGTGTGTGTGTGATGTTTGTATTGTCCTAACGTCCCAGGAAGGCATTAAATTTATCCATCATTTGGTCTCCAAAGCACAGCCATGTCCTCAGCTCTCCAGGGACAGAAGCTCAAGTCTTCTGGTTCTAGATGTTTGTTTTTCCAGCCTCAGCCTCTTCCCAGCCTCAGCTCTGAGACAAGGGCCACAAGGCAAGTTCCTTTATTCAGGGGCTTACTTGCCTCCGTCAGTTCATTGCTTTTTATTATCTGTTGATGGAATGACTATGTGCACAATCCGCGAAATTCTTTTTATTGACATTTTATTTTATTTTATTTATTTTTTAAGGTTTTATTTATTTAACGCAGAGAGAAATCACAAGTAGGCAGAGAGAGAGAGAGAGAGGAGGAAGCAGGCTTCCCACTGAGCAGAGAGCCCGAGGAGCTCAATCCCAGGACCCTGGGATCATGACCTGAGCCAAAGGCAAAGGCTTAACCCACTGAGCCACCCAGGTGCCCCTTGACATTTTATTTTAAAATGTTTTGTACTGAATAGGTTTTTGGAGGGATTATGTGTGTGTGTGTGTGCAGTTCTATCTACCAGTAACTGATCTGTTGCCAAAAATTAAACATCGTAAATTTGGGGATTGGGAGTATATATATATATATATATATATATATAGTCCAGGACCCAACGACCTTCTTTATCCTTCCAGATTTATTATGTTTTCTTATCTGTTTCTATCAGCTTGTACATGTCCTCAGGGCAATTTTGTCATTTTGAAAACATATTTTAAATTGAGTGCTATTTTGGCAACATATAAGCAATGTCTTCCATATTAAGTATGTATCCGCTCTTTAATACGTGTTATATTGTGAACTGGTGGGAATGACTAGTGACCCAAGATCATCCCTGAAGACAAATGTACGGATGGGTGTTTTCCTCTGCTTTCCTAAGTGGACGTGATCTGGATGTTAGCCTTCCTCAGGAAAGAGCGATCTAGTTCACGGCCCTTCTACACTGTTTTCAATTAAAGAAAACAAACACAAAACCCAAAAAACACAGCTCTCAATCAAGAGCATTTATTCAATTTTCTTCATTACTTTTAACCCTGGAAGCCGTTCCCTGGGCTATTAATGGTGTTGATCGTGGGGGTGTTAAGACAGCTCTGTGTTCTATTTTAATTTTTTTTTAATTTTATTTATTTATTGGACAGACAGAGATCACAAGCAGGCAGAGAGGCAGGCAGAGAGAGAGGGGGAAGCAGGCTCCCCGCTGAGCAGAGAGTCCGATGCGGGGCTCGATCCCAGGACCCTGAGATCATGACCTGAGCCGAAGGCAGAGGCTTTAACCCACTAAGCCACCCAGGTGCCCCATCTGTGTTGCATTTTAAAAGACCTAAGTTAGGAAGGAAAGAGTTTCCCTGTACAGCCCCTGTCTCCCACTGCCTTCATTTAAAACTCTGGAAAAAACATAAATAACAGCGACCTGAGGATTCTGAAAAGGATCCAATAGCAGGGAGATCGGGAGAGGAGAGTTGAGGCTGAATGATATTCTGTCCGACCACCACAGCGTTATCTTTTCCATTCCCTGCTGGCAGGCCCCGAGGTTGCCCCGCACACCGGCAACTGTGAACGAGCCCGGGACGGACATGGGAGCACCGGTGTCGCTTTGAGATCCCGATTTTGGCTCTCGGGTAAGTACGCAGCACTGCTGTTACGGGGTCGGAGGGTAGCTCTATCTTCAATGTTTGAGGAGCCTCCGTGCTGTTCTCCAGGGCAGCTGCACCAGCCTGCGATCCCCCCGGCAGTGCACGAGGGCTCCCCTTCCTCCGCCTCCTTGCCAACACGCGTTGCCTTCTGTTTTGGTTTTCTCGACAGTAGCCACCCTAACGGGGTGTGGGTACCTCACGGCAGTTTTGGTGTGCGTGTCCCTGATGATGTGTGACACTGAGTGACTTTCATGCACCAGGTTTCCCTTTGGATGTCTTCTTTGGAAAAATCTCTATTCGAAACTGTAGCCAATTTTATTATTATTATTATTATTATTATTATTATTATTAGTGGTAGTAGTAGTAGCAGTTTTGCTATTGTGTTGTAGAAATCCCTTATACAGTTTGGAAACAAAGCCCTTTCCTGGGACGCGGTCGGCTACTGTGGTCTCACTTTTGGCAGGCGTGTCTTCCTCCGCATGTGGCTTCCTTTCCCGTGCAGAAGCTTCTGAGCTCGGTGCAGTCGCACTGAACATTTTGCTTCTGTGACCCACAAGCAATTAAGACTGGTATCATGTCCATGAAATTGTTGCCAAGGCCAATGTCATGACGAAGCTCTCCCTTCACTTTTCAAAGATCCCAGGCATCCAGAGGGTACTGTAAACTGCATGATGTGGGGTGGGGGCTCATGGCTACAGCGACAAGCTCTCGAGGGAGGAGTGGAGAATGCTCAGGCAGCCTGTGGAAACCAGGGGTGCTTTGAGCCTCGCTGGCACTGGCTCTTGAAGTCTCAGTGAAAGGAAGTCGGTGCACCAGCAGAGTTCCATCTGCTTCATCTGGAGTGGAGGCCGGCCCCGGGCGGGGGCAGGAGCTGGACACCGCATATGCAGTCCCTGTCTGCCTGGGACAGACTCGGAGACCATCGGCAGAGATAAACGCTGGAATGCAGCCTGATTCGCAACCCTCCCAAGCGGTCCATGAATTTAAAAAATGAAAATCTTGCCATCACATGCAATCAGAAGTGAGTTCACTCACTTTTATCATACCAAGGGGAGAGATCAAATTTGGTGATGTCCTTGGCATGTGGTGCTTTTAAAAGCAGACCTCTAACAGCAAGTACGATTGAGGGGGCGTTTTGTCTCCTGTCTCCTGCAGCAGGCCAGGGAGCCGGGCTGGGTCCAGAGTGGATAGCACTGTCCTCTCCGAGGAGAGCCAGAGCACAGGACACCTGCTCTCCTCGGACGCCACTTGGCACACGTGCTAGACATTCTGTGCTGAGAAGGGCCTTTCTCCATCAGCGGCAGAAAGGTCCGGGCAGCCTCAGAAGGAGCAAGTGTGTTTTTATCAAATGGAAAAGCCAGAGGAAGAAACAGGAAAGGCAACGAAATCCTTGGGGCGAGATTTCTGTTCAAAGTGCTGGGTGATTTTTAGCTTGGTTTCCCCAAATTACCCGGTGCGCGTTAGTAATGGCCGCGTCAAAGGAAGCCTTCCTGGAACGAAGTGCCACGTCTCTAGAGCTGGCCTAGCTTTTACCCTTTCCCGAAAGTGACTTTTATCTGGAAGAAGCTAATAGAACAGCAAGTACCTGTAACGCACGGCGGGGAAGGGATCTGCCAGCAGCCGGTGTGCGCCGATCGAAGCTCACGGGGGCGTGCGGGCCAAACCGCGACGTGGCCCATATCCGTGACACCTGCAATTGCCGCTCCCAGTTCAGGGTGTCGTTCCACGGATGCGCCTAAAATAGTCTTCCTGGGGCTGTTGGACGCCGTTTGACAGGAGGAACGGTACAAGGGGCAACGATCCAGCTGAAATCTTTTCCAGGCATTTTGATAAGTGAACTTGCCTGGCAAAGCCTCCTTAATTGCTCCCCCATTCTTCAATTGTTCCACTTTGCAGGGTCCTTTAAAAGGTCTTTAATCAATCATTAGAGATGCGAGGGTTTTACATTTTGCTTGCTTAACAAAACGCAGCCCTAACGCCGAGTCTCCCACTTCATTTCAGATGAGCCCATACCAGGGTGCTCTACTAATAGGCCGTCAATCTCTCTAATTGTGCACTGGGGAATGTATCTGTTTAGCTCTGGGTCGATGGACGGGGACCCGCAGCTTAAGGGCTGGGAAGGAGGCAGGACTTCGGTAGGACACTGGAGGAATCGGAAGGTAAGGGTCTTGGCCGTCGAACGTGAGGGTATGGCCAGCTTATTTCCTCATCTGATCCTCCGTCAGACGAGGAAGAAATCCTACGCAAGCCTGGAGGGACCAAGTAAGTCTGGACAATGTGATTCACACACGGCACGGAGGTATATCTGCAACTCGATTCTGTCATGCTGTGGCTGTACCCAATGACCTCCATCCAAACCCAGCCAACGACGAGGTCCCCAGCTTGTCGGTGTACGTCTACAGCTGTCTTCAACTTCAGCGCTATTGACTTTGGACTGGGTGATTCTGTCGTGTGGGGGCAGCTCAGGGCATTGTAGAATGTTCGACCACACGCCTGACTCTCCCTCAACCCATCTCAGCAACCAAAATGTCAGACATTGGCAGACATTGGCCAATATCTCCTGGAGGCAAAGTCGACCCTATTGATTGGAAGCCGTTGGTCCAGACCACAGAATTAGCCTTTACCACCTGTTCCTGGGAACGGTTAATTTCTCAAGCTGAAAATACAAAGTGTAGCTCAGTATTTCCTGTGTCTTCTACACTTTAGTGAACGTAGCATTGGGACGCCTTTGGGGTCTTCTGCCCTTTGGAGCCGTCACGTCACAGGCATGTGGATATGTGTGCACATTTACACGCACGGACCCAAAGCAACCTGTCTCTTGGGGTGGGGGGAGGGGGAGAGAACACAGTAAATCCGTGCAGGTAACAGCGACTCCTCCCGATGCAGCACAGTGTGAGGGGAGAGGGGTCCAGGGGGAAGCACGTGGGCTCTCATGTTTCGCAGGCCAGGTTTCAAGAACCGGTTTCCCACCTGGTGTTTGGGTGGCTCCGGGAAAGCCCCTCCAGCCGCCTGCCCTTGGTGCTCTCTTCTCTATGAGGCAGACATGGTCCTGTCTCTAGGGTTGTTGTGGGTCCCCAGTGGGCTGACATGGGTAAGGCTCTCGGGACCCGGGCACGGCGTGGAAGAGATGCTCAGGCACATGCTCGTTGTCACGGTCATTGTCACGGCTGCAACCCCAAGGCTCCGTGCTTCAGTCTGTTTACTCCTCTGTCTTCCGTATCCACCTGTGAGTCTCCGGAGTGCAGGGTCTCTATGTTTCCGGCCCTTGTCTATCCAGTGCCTTGCTCAGTGCCTGGCTCAGTGGCATAAAAGGTGAACAAACAGAAGGAGGAGACAAAAGAGGGTTGAAGTCAAAGTCATGGTTTGGGCAAAACAGGGTTGGGGGGTGGAGACAAGAGGCTTCCCTATTTGTCTGACCATAGGATCCCCGGTGACACCATTCTGGTTCTAAACGGGCGACGTCTCAGGTCACTCGGCACAGCTACAGTCCCCCCCCACCCCCCTGTTGCCAGTCACGAGCTTCCTGGGTTAGAACAGCCTGGGAAGGACATAATCAGTCCCCTAGAGTGACCACCTGCTTCTACTGCGCGTTTTCCCTTAGGGACCAACAATGCCTGGAAACATATGGGAAACTTTCACGACTTGCTCTAAAAATAATAAATGGTAGGTTGATACTCCAGGGGACATGAGAACACTGAAGTCCCTTCAGATTAACAAGCAGATAGGGAGCAGAGTAAATATTTTTTCTGTGAACGTATTTTCTTTTAAAAGGCGGGATTAGGCTTAGGAGTGATTTTGCAGTATGTTTCTTTTTGCTCCTCTCACAAGTGGAAATTATAGTTATGGCGATGTTGCACACGTTCCTTTGTATCTTATGAAATTGTGAAGAACCCGGGGAAAGCCAGCGAGGTACTGCAGGTCTGGCTCTGTTCTCCTGGAATCAAACACAAAACAGAATTTTCAATGTTAAAGCTCTGCTGGGAGGGAGGGAGGCAGGAGGTGGGAGGGGAGGGATGTGTTGCCTTAAGTGAAAGTAGGAAAATAAAGCTCCTTTGTACCACAGATGCGCGCGGGGAGCACTAATCACGGAGCCCCCTCCCCCGAAGGGTGCCTATAGCTTTCCTCTTCTGCAGAGGGACGGAAGGTGGGGCACCTCCTAGGGTTTTCGAGTCCTGAGGTTATCGCTAACAATATAAACATTCCAGCAAGATCACGCGCCTTCCTTTCTCTCTCTTTCATTTCGGCTCTGCCGTGGCGAGTGAACGCCCAGTGGTGTGCATCGCGGGTTCCTGCAATTCTTGAAAACAAGCCGTTGTTTGGGAGAGAGGCTCCCCTCACCTGATGTGTGATCATGAATAAATGAGAAGTCTCAAAATCACAGAGGGGTGAGACGGTGGTTTCTGCCTGGAGAATGGGAGCGGGTCTGAATCCTTCATCTGCCCTTTGTGTGTGTGTGCATGCACGTGTGTGCATGTGTGCGTGCGTGTGTGTGCATGCACGTGTATGTATGTGTGCACATGCATGGTGTGCACTTGTGTATATGCGTGCATGTGTTTTCACATGCATGTATGTGTGTATGCACCTGTGTTTGCACACGTGTGTGCACGTGTTTGCACACGTGTGTGCATGTGGTGAAAACTGCACATTAATGATGCATCCACTCTATGCTTTCAATTTCATATCCATTATTATCCAGAATCAGGTTCCGAATTTAAGTGGAGATAAATTGAAGCTAACAAGCCCTGGGGACAGACAGCAAGACCGCTTCTAAAACTTAACAAGGAAATGGGCAGTCCTGTTCGCACACGGATGTGTCTGTGATAAACCAGGGCCAGGTGAGATGATAATGGGAGGGGCTCCGAGATCATTAGGACCCTGGGCACGGGCACAGGTGGCCTCCAGGTGACACTGAGTCCCCAAGTCCATTTTCAGGAATAGATGATATTAGAAATCCTCTGTGCCATTAGCTTGACATGGACTAGAGGTTAACCTTTGAGGGTCCACAGAATAGTACTGATTTTCTTATTAATATTTTTATTATGAACGTGGCTAATCTGAGAATGTAATAAATCCATCAACATATTTTCATTCTAAATGAAACAGTATTGAGTCTCTTTTGGTCCATATACTAAATACTGTTCTGTACTTAACAAAAATTCAGAACAAAGAAGAGACTCACTTCAGGCCGAACAACCAGCCATTCAGAGAGGCCCAGGCCCAGGACTCAGGTCTCCGGAGACGCTGCCTAATTATTTTTCTCCTGATCACGAGGAGAAGTTTATATCCATGAAGACACAAGGAGAGTGGACATGACGCCTCAGTTTTGTTTTTGTTTCTGGTTTTCCACCCCCCTCCGCCGTACCGAATGGTTTCCCATACAAAGAAAGACTGCGCACATCAAAACAACACTCCGACACATACGTGGTTAAAGTACATTTATCGTTTCTTTTTAAAACGTGCCCACGTTCTCACTGGCTGCTGTGGGTTTCTTTGTTGGCAGGGGAGGCTCTCGCACTCGGACCGCTCTCCGGCGCTGAAGGAGCTGATGGAATAGAACATTTTAATACAGCCGGAGCGCACAGGATCTGATAATTTGATCATCGGGGGCCGCCGTGCTTCTTCCCCGCAAACTTTAAGGAAAAATGACATGAATAAACCAGAATTTGATTTTCTTAATCATGCCCTGAAGGATGAACCTGGCTGGCTTGGCACTTGATTGCACGCCCTGAGGTAGATTAAAAATGAGTTTATCTTTCTCTTGTTGGAGCCATGATATATGGACACAATCCACCCAGGCCTCTCACTGCATGCTCTGACGCTTCCCTTGTATCAGGAGCAGCTGCTGTCTGGGGCAGCCACGCGCTCTCCGTGCGAGGAGACGGAGCCGCTGGGTGTCGGAGGATCCCAGTAAACGCTGGAGGGGTTGGGCTGCTACCGGAAATCGGACTGGGCAGCCCAGGCATCGTGAGACACTGAGTAGAGCCCAAATCAGGGTTACTGTGGGAGCCAGACCCGATCTGCTTGAACCTGGCTGTTTCCCTCTTCTTTTCTGCCCCAGAAAGATCAGAGCAATCCCCCGTGCTGATGTCTCTCTCCCTGGCCAGGTCTATAAACCCTAGCCGTGCACCCCCGTTGACGAACCTGCACTCAGTTACACATTTATTTGGTGTCTAAGCCGGCGTCGGCTCTGAGCCTGGTGTGGGCCACGCATGGAACGGGCTGGGGGGCAGGGGAGGCTGCCGGTGGGTAGTGATCCAGCTGGAGATGCTGGGGCTCTGTGGTGGAGTGCGGCTTGACAGACCCTGGGACTCGTGGCAGGAGCAGCCCTGTGGTCGTCGGCCGCCGGGTTGCGGCAGGGTTGGTGGCGGGAGGCTGGGAGCTGCCGCGTGTGGGTTCACCTGCCCGCAGGTCTTCCGGCTGCACTCCTGGGAGCAGACAAGGCCACAAGCTGGGGTCTTCTACCAGCTCTGGCACCAAGGGAGACTCTAAGACCATCCCTCTATGTCCTTGTTTTTATTTCTACAGTTTCCTTGTTATTATAAACAATTATGACTTTAATTCAGAGTACGTATACACAGTTTTAAAACGAATTTTACCAGTGATTGGATTAGAAAGAGTTAAGTATTAGATAATGACATGATTTGTGGGGGTGAAGAGCCCATGCTGGGTGTGGAGGCCCTTACCCCGTTGTCTCCATGTTCCAGGGAGGCACACCAGGGGTCAGGGGGCCAGGCCAAGATGCCCGCTTGGCACTGTCTCCTGCCGGAGTGCAAAGACGTGGGAAGAACGCATATCAGGGGCAAGGGGAGGCCGTGGCGTTTCCTGGTGAAAATGTCCACCCAGGGCCACGTGTCGGGTGTAGGAGGCCAAGTACTGCTTCGTGGCAGTTTCTATGCTAAAAAGTAAGCCATCCGAAATCCTCATTAGTAAAATAAATATCAGCTCACATTTCTTTTAGTTTGAATGATAAATATCAAAATGTCAAACAGTGTGTTGTTTTCTAAGTTCAAAATTTACACAGGCTTCTCTCTGGGGGTAAAAAGGAAGGGAGGGAGAGAGGGAGCATGAGGTCCCAGGGAGAGGCAGGGGCCAGAAAGTGGGAGAAACATGTGGGGACAGATGGGGGTGTAGGAGAGGCTCGGGGCTGGGGACAGACTCTGATGCCCAGACCGCAGGTCCCTGAGCACGAGCCTCAGGATGTCTCACTTGCACGGTCCTCCAAGCTAGCAAGCCGCCTCCCAAACGTGGCTGGGGTGTGCGGGTTCGCATTCAGGGTCAGGGAGGATCGGGGCCTTATAAACCTGCAGTTCTTCAAACATTCCAGCCATTAGACACGGCATTTCCCTTTCTAGCAATATTTCCCCCAGAAAATAGTCAAGCAGGTATGTAAAGGGAAACGCAAGAAGGCATTCATCCCTCCACGGTGTTCAGAACAGAAATCCTGGGAGACACTTGGGAGTCCTGATGGTGACAGGAAGGTGGTCGTAGAAGTCATGTTCCTGTATTTTAAACTTTGGTCATCTGAGGCACTCTTTCGTTTCAATCATTTTTGTGGAATCTGAAAGCCTCCCAAGTTAGTTATTTAGGATTTTTTTCTTTAAATCTTTTTATTTTAACTTAAATAGTGCTTAGATCTAATCCTTTAAAATTCTAACAAATTATTGCCTTGGTATGCTATTTCTATAATTTCTTAAGCCAGATTAAAATATATAATGATTAAAATAAAGACAACTTTATCCATATACGATCAAGATTCCTTGGGAAATTACCAGCAGTTAAATTTTCCCATTTGGGGAGATACTGAATTAGGCACCGTCCTGTGTCCCTTTGCAGTCCCCAGCACAATGCTGCTGTTGATTGAGTGGGACGGGCTTATACCACAGAGAGTATGGAGGGTTGCTACATGCCCATGCTGTTTTGTCCTGGAAACACAAGGACAAGTTTCTGAAAAGTTCCTGAAGGAATAAAAACAGATTATAAAATAATGTGCAACTTACCATTTCATTGTGAAAAAATGCTCTCTCTCTTTCTACACACACACGTGCACACACATGGATGTGCACACACGCAATCAGACACAGATGTGTGTGCATGTGCATGCACAGGTGCACACGTGTGCACTCACACATAGATATACACATGCTTGCAACATGCTACCAGACGCAGGTACACATATGCATGCACACATAGGTGCAGACATGTGCACACACACAGAGAGATGCACACGTGTTTGCACACATGCCATACATGCGTGCATAGATGTACACATGTATGATGCACACACGGACACACATGCATAGGTACACACGTGCACTTACACATAGATGCACACATGTTTGCACACATGTGCATGCATATGCAGACACGCATGTATGATGGATGCATGTGGACACACACATGCCTGTGCATGGGTGAACACAAATGTGCATACACGTGTCCACACATGGACATATGTGCACACTTGCATGCACACATACACACGGTACACAAGTGTGCATGCATACATGGATGTGCACACTTGTACACATGGAGGGCACGCCCCTGCATGCAGAAACACAGCAAAGGACTTGAAGGGAGAGACCCCAAGTGTTAAGTGTGGTTTTGTGTGCACATTACAAGTGCAGGTGACTTTCTTTTCACATCTGGAAACACTTCCTTTATCTACAGATGGATAAGGATCCCTAATAAAATGTGAAGTGTTACACATAGTAACAGAGACCGCCGCACCTCTTCTCCAAGGCTTCAAGGGAAGCATTCCACTTCCGAGAGTCTACCTTCTGGCGATGGCATATATGAGACCCTCCACGGTGAGAGCGGTTTCTGCCACTGATTCTAGCACTAAGTGTCTACAGTCCCCAATTACCAGAAGCTTCCTGCCTGTGCGGCACGTGGGAGAATCACTTTAAATGGGGCTCTTGTAGGTTGAGTTCCGGGTGGCCACGATCTTCAGTGTCCACACTGCCTAACTCTGTCGGTGAGGACGGAGGTCTGGGCTCCGAAGCCTCCAAGTTCTTGCCAAAGCTGGGTGGTCAGTAGCTTCTCCATTTCACTGCCTGCAGCCACATAAACCCACCCACGGTGCCCTGACCTCGCTTCCTTTGCTTACTAGCAGAGAGGCAAAAACAGAAGCCTCGTCAAGGCTCCTTCTAGACTTTCACTACAACATCGGGAAATTGTCAAGGGCTTCTACTGTATGTTCAGCGTTCAAACACGAATGACAACAATACAAAGGGAATTCTAGGAGTCAGAGAACCTTGAAATAATAGGACCACAAATTTTCCAATTGGTCCTAAAGAGCCCTCCTTACCTTCCCAAGTGCACTTCAGCCCTTTAGCAAGTGGGGTTTTCTCGAGGAAGAAAACAGGGTTATGATGAAGGCCCCGTTGGCCGAGCCAGTGCTCAAATCCCAGCAGTCCTGGGCTTTAGGCGATGGCTGTGCTGGTGGTATCTCCTTTCAGGAAATGAATATTTATGCTTTTAGCAATAATCTCGCACGCTGGTGGTGTTTAGGCTGCTGTGGTAGGGGAATTATAAGAGGACTCCGAGGATCCCACCCTGGTGCATGTGCCCTGGAAATCCCCCACTTTAGAGTGGGGGTGGGACCTGTTATATGGCATGGGATGTCACTCTCACAATTAAGTTATGCACCTGGCAAAGGTGAAGGAATTTTGCAGGTGATGCAATCAGGGACCATCAATCCCAACGGAGTGAGTCTGAGTTAATAAAAAGAAGCTTATCCTGGTGGGTCTGATAAAAGTAGATGAACTTTTTAAAAATAGGGTCCAGTAGTCAGAGATGGAAGTAATCAAAGAGATTTGAGGTGCCAGAGACACTCTCCCGCTGCCCTCAGAGAAGCCAGCCATGGGGACATCTACGGCAGAGGAGAGTGACTTCCACCAGCCGTCAATGGAATGGAGAAGTGACCCTGAGCCTCAGGTGAGAAGCCAGCCCCCAAACATCTTGACCTTGGCCAGAGAAGACACTGAACAGGAGATCCAGCGAAGCAGGGCTGTGGGAACCACACTAATGAGTGAGCACTGGGTTGAGTGTTGCTGGCCTCTGCCATGCTCCACGGAGGGCTCACGCAGGGTGCTCCCTCTCTCTCTGGGACCGCAGTGTGGCCAATGAAGGGGTTTTGATCCCAGAAGGACAGAAAGTTATTGCTACCTCAACCGGCTCAGGGCTTGAATCTCTTGGTGGGAAACCTGGAGTCCCAGCGGTGGCACAAAGGTCTGGGCTCTGGGGTTGGGGTAGGGGGCCTGTGAGCCTTCCGCGAGGAACTCCGCAAGGCAGGAACCATGCATGAGAAGAGCCGAGTATTCAGACACCGGTGTAGGACCTGCCTGCGTGGGCTTGTTCTGTTGGCCAACGGTCAATTCCACCATCTTTGCCCTTAGACAGATTCCTAAGTAGAAGCTCATTTTTACCATGTGTCTGAGGTCTGCCTGTTTCTGTGTTGTTGGTCTTCCAACTCCTGAGGGGCCTCGCTAAGTCAATCATGCAGAATGGTTTTGTGTACTTTGTCTCCTTCTTCATTTTTGGTTACATCTTCTTTCTCTTTGTCTTGCTAGTGTCCTCTCTCAATTCTAAACTTCTGTTTCAAAATGAACAACAACAGCCCAACAGTGGTGAGCTATGCTTTGTTGTCTTAGAAATCACAAATAGTGGGGCGCCTGGGTGGCTCAGTCAGTTAGGTGTCTGCCTTTGGCTCCGGTGAGATTGAGCCCTGCATTGGGCACTCTGCTCAGTGGGGAGTCTGTTTCTTCCCTTCCCTCTGCCTGCGGCTCCCCCTGATTGTGCTCTCTCTCTCTCTGTCAAATAAATAAAGTCTTTTTTCAAAATTTTTATTTTTTTTAAATTTCTTTTCAGTGTTCCAGAATTCATTGTATATGCACCACACCCAGTCCTCCATGCAATCCGTGCCCTCCTTAATACCCAACACTAGGCTCACCCAACCCCCACCCCCTCCCCTCCAAAACCCTCTTGTTTGTTTCTCAGAGTCCACAGTCTCTCATGGTTCATCTCCTCCTCCAATTTCCCCCAACTCACTTCTCTCCATCTCCCCATGTCCTCTGTGTTATTCCTTATGCTCCACAAGTAAGGGAAACCATATGATGATTGACTCTCTCTGCTTGACTTATTTCACTCAGCATCATCTCTTCCAGTCCCGTCCATCTTGCTACAAAAGTTGGGGATTCATCCTTTCTGATGGAGGCATCATACTCCATAGTGTATATGGACCACATCTTCCTAATCCATTCGTCCATTGAAGGGCGTCTTGGTTCTTTCCACAGTTTGGCGACTGTGGCCATTGCTGCTATGAACATTGGGGTACAGATGGCCCTTCTTTTCACTACATCTGTATCTTTGGGGTAAATACCCAGGAGTGCAATGGCAGGGTCACAGGGAAGCTCTATTTTTAATTTCTTAAGGAATCTCCGCACTGTTTTCCAAAGTGGCTGCACCAACGTGCATTCCCACCAACAGTGTAGGAGGGTTCCCCTTTCTCCACATCCTCTCCAACGCTTGCTGTTTCTTGTCTTGTTGATTTTGGCCAATCTAACTGTGTAAGGTGGTATTTCAATGTGGTTTTGATTTGAATCTCCCTGATGGCTAGTGACGATGGACATTTTTTCATGTGTCTGTGAGCCATTTGTATGTCTTCTTTGGAGAAGTGTCTGTTCATGTCTTCTGCCCATTTTTTGATATGGTTATCTGTTTTGTGTGTGTTGAGTTTGAGGAGTTCTTTATAGATCTTGGATATCAGCCCTTTGTCTGTACTGTCATTTGCAACTATCTTCTTCCATTCAGTGGGTTGCCTCTTTGTTTTGTTGACTATTTCCTTTGCTGTGCAGGTTTTGATCTTGATGAAGTCCCAAAAGTTCATTTTCACTTTTGTTTCCTTTGCCTTTAGAGACATATCTTGAAAGAAGTTGCTGTGGCCAATGTCAAATGCCTATGTTCTCCTCTAGGATTCTGATGGATTCCTGTCTCACATTGAGGTGTTTTACCCATTTCGAGTTTATCTTAGTGTGTGGTGTAAGAGAATGGGTGAGTTTCATTCTTCTATACATAGCTGTCCAATTTTCCCAGAACCATTTATTGAAGAGACTGTCTTTTTTCCACTGTATATTTTTTCCTTCTTTGTCAAAGATCATTTGACCATAGAGTTGAGGGTCCATTTCTGGGGTCTCTATTCCATTGATCTAAGTGTCTGTTTTTGTGCCAGTACCATGCTGTCTTAGTGATCACAGTTTTATAGTGAAGTTTGAAATCAGGCAATGTGATGTCCCCAGTTTTGTTTTTCTTTTTCAACATTTCCTTAGCAATTCGGGGTCTCTTCTGATTCCATACAAATTTTAGGATTATTTGCTCTAGCTCTTTGAAAAATACTGGTGGAATTTTGATCAGAATGGCATTAAAAGTATAGATTGCTCTAGGCAGTATAGGCATTTTAACAATGTTTATTCTTCTGATCCAAAAGCATGGAATGGTCTTCCATCTTTTTGTGTCTTCTTCGATTTCTTTCATGAGTGTTCTGTAGTTCCTCGAGTACAGATCCTTTACTTCTGCTTAGTTTATTCCCAGGTATCTTAGGGTGCTTGGTGCTATAGTAAATGGAATCGATTCTTTAATTTCCCTTTCTGTATTTTCATTGTTAGTGTTTAAGTAAGCATCTGATTTCTGTACATTGACTTTGTATCCTGCCACGTTACTGAATTGCTGAATGAGTCCTAGTAGCTTGGGGGTGGAGTTTTTTGGGTTTTCCATATAAAGTATTATGTCATCTGTGGAGAGAGAGAGTTTGACTTCACCATTGCCAATTTGAATACCTTTTATTCTCTTTGTTGTCTGATTGCTGTAACCATTAAATAAAGTCTTTTTAAAAATCTCAAATAATGTCTGTATCATAGGACAGTGATTGATACCAGGAAATATCCTACAGTTTGCTCTTCACTTCTCTGGGCCACACTGGCGGCTCCCTTTTCCCTTATTTCAACAGAAGCAGAAGCAGAGGAAGAGTTCCATTTGGTAACAAAGTAGATATTCCAAAGCACATTGTAGCTATTTTCCCAGCAGCTCGTCATTTGGCAGCTTCCCTCTCAGGCTTTTGTTAACTCTGCGTGGTGGGGGCATTTGCCCAGCCCCCTGTGAGGTCTGTTTATGGCAAAGCACCCATACTTAGTAGTTCTGCCAGAGACCAGTGAGCCCCAGGCCGGAAAGCGTGCCTCGGTGAAGGATGTAATTCTGCGCTTCCATGGAAGGATTCAGGGAACGTGGGAGACAAAATGTAACTATCAGGCTTCTGGGATTAATTTTAAATTCTGTATTTTTTTTTAAAGTTGAAACAACGTCTTCATTATAAAGGTGTTGTTAGGATGTCTTGAAATTGAAAGGCTAAGACCTGTCTCTTACCTCAGGAGTAAATGGACTTATTTTTAAACCACCGCATCTCACCTTTTCCTTGAATCACACCTCAGAGTTCGGAGCTAACGGTGTTTGGGGATGTGAATTAAATGTTCCTTTAGGGCTTCATTTAGGGCTAATGGAAATGACTCTAACCCGACCTCCCCAGGGTGTAAGGCACCAACCCTTGTGATTATCTGAATTAATGTAACCGAACACTGGGGAAAGGTGTAAATCCAAGTGAGGTTTGCGCACAAGCCACTTGCCCAGGCACTGTGAGTGTCGACGAGGGCTGCAGGTCGGCAGACGGGGCCCTTTCAAATGTGAAAGCCCTTTTCTGCGACACATGCCCTCACGGGGAGTGCCGAATGGGGAAGGCGTTGCATGCTACGTGTGGGCTCCCAGTGACGAGACCACCTTTGTGACAAGGGGCCAACTACAACATCGGGCAGCACCGACGGCCACGCGGACTCTAGACACTCGCCCAAACGTCCACGTCCCAGGGGGCTGCTTTAGAAGTTACAGAGTGGAACGTGGCAGAGAGGACTTGGAGTCATCACAGGGTGGGGGCGGGTGAGGGCACTAGGGATCTGGGCTCCCGAGTGCCATAAATTTATACCCTGCTCCTGCCTCTACCGGGTCTCAGCCGGACCCTGCAGTGGGTCTCGTCTGTGTCTGGGCTAATGAAAGTGCCTGCCTCCTCCAGAGACTTGGAGTGGGAATTAACCAAAATGTTGTGTGAGCTGAAGGTTGGAAGTGAAAGTTTCCCCGGAGAGAAAGCACAGCTTGGATTTGATCACCGCGCTAATGATTTCCACCACCGTTCTCCAGGGCTCCTTGGAGAGAAGTTGCTGAATCGGGGACGGGCACAGAAATACCCATGATGAGCCTGCAGCTTCTTGTAAGGCTAGAAAGTGAGAACGTACTAAAAAAAAATAAATCAACCAAACAGAAAGTAAGTCTTCAGTGATGGGGTATGTCAGAGACGTCCAGGAGCCATCTGAAAGATCCCATATTGGCCAACGCTAGAACAGTTGAGCAACAAAATGAAGTGGTATGGGGACATGGGGAGCGTGGGGGTGGAGGTCTGGTAGCACGGGAGAAGGTGAGCCCGGGAGTGTCATATATAGTAAATACCACGCGTCCATACTGGTGTGTGTCCATGTTGAGTACATATGTGGGAGAGTGTAGACACATTCCTGTGCAGAAGAATTCTAAACCATTCGTTCAGAAAATCCCCTCAAGGAAAGGGGACACACCTCCCAGTCAAGGTGTAGGGAAGTGCAGTGTGGAAGGGGACACGAGTGGCTGCCATGGACAAGCCAGCAAGCTGACCCTCGGCCAACTTACTGAGTCAGCAGCAGTGGCGTAAGTCATGTGGACAGCACGCCCCCCACCTGCACAACGTGGGCTTCCTTCCCTTGCACACTTCCTTTCCAAAACCAACCGCCTCAGCCTACCCATCACAGAAACATCAGACAGACCCCATTTGAGGGACATTCCAGGCACTCCACAAAACCTCTCACCAGTGTTCCTCCATACCATGAAGGTCATCAAAAACAGGGAGGATGGTCACAGCCAAGAGACACAAAAAGAGATAGGACACTAAGTACAATGTGGTGTTCTGGACCCAATTCTGGAGCAGAAGGAAGATGTCAGGTAAACACAAGGACAACCTGAGTCCGGGTGGGGGTTTCGGTGCTAATGACAGGTCGATAGGTCGATGCTCGTTGAGGGCCCTGCACTGTTGGAACATGAGGTGTCGGTGACAGAGGGAATTCAGCCTGTGGTGTATGGGAATCGTACATACTAGCTTCAGCGTGTCCGCAAACCTGAAGCTATTCTAAAATAAAAAGCTTCTTTAAAAGAATGACGATGGGAGCCGAACTATGATATTGTATGCCCAGAATGAATATAAAGCTGTATGTTAATTATACTTTAATTTAAAAAGAGAATCAACAAAATTTGTTGTAAAAATTTCAATTCATTCCAACCTTAACATATGGATGTTTTTTCTATAACATTCAGATTCATAAACTAATTTGAAGAATAAACAGCCATGATTCTTTAAGGCACATCTCCAGTAAAAACAAAAACACAAATACAAAAACAAAAAACCCATAGTGTGAACGGTTTGGGACGACGTCCTTGGATTATCTTTTTTTTTTTTTTTTAAAGATTTTATTTATTTGTCAGAGAGAGAGAGAAATCACAAGTAGGCCTAGAGGCAGAGGGAGAAGCAGGTCCCCTGCCGAGCAAGGAGCCCGATGTGGGACTCAATCCCAGGACGCCGGGATCATGACCTGAGCTGAAGGCAGCCGCTTAACCAACTGAGCCACCCAGGCGTCCCCTTGGATTATCTTGATAGAGATACATGCAAATGTAACAACTGCCTTTTATTTTGAGATCTTGCCCCTGCTGCCACAGGCAAAGCTGGGAGGACCACGTTGGTGGGCCGTCCAGGGTCATTCTTGGCAGCCTCCCTTCCTGAATGTTTTCATGGTGGTGATCTCCGTGTGACAGGGGACAAGACAGGGGCTTGCAAAGGTCCAGCGCCAAGCCCAAGGCCACCCTCATGCCCTGAGGAAACGGGCCAGTTCTGCCTACACTGTTATCAACGTGATCATTTGGATGAAAATAATTATGTCTTTAATGAAGGTGCTGAAGAAGGAATTATTTAAGAGGAAATGAAAGTGCTTCCTTCTCTTCCAAGGAGTTCTCGCCTTTGCGGTGAAGCAGGATCTCTCGCGCCTCCCCTCCGCCAGGGCAGGTAAGACTGGAACCTTGCTCCAGGCTGCCTGGCGGCAAACCCATGACAAAACCCACTGAAACCCCCGCACAGGGCCGTGTGGACTCGAACGTGGTTCTTTACGTCCTGTCTTCACTGAGCTAATGAAATCTAGATTAAATACCTGTGTATGAGGTCATCACATGCGTCCCTGGGAGACGCCTGCTCGAAGCCACGAGCCCCAGCCGATCGCCATGCTTCCTAAGAGGTGACGCTCTTCACTGTCGCTGATGCAGGTGGCTGTGGGGGACGGGTGAGAGCACCCCCACCACTTCTCCAGCCAACACCAGCCTAGAACCCACGGCCCATCCTGCTGCTTTCTCAGCCCAGAGACATCTTGTGGCACCTGCAGCTTCACCCGTTGAGGAATGAGCCCGCAGACTCGATATTATCTGACTTTCTGTGCAGCAAATTTGCCATTCCAAGTGTTGTGGGGAATTTTAATGTCCAATGATCTATGGTGGATGATTCAACCTGGAATAAGTTTTGGAATGTTAACTTAGGTTCTTCCCAGAGATGGTTTATTAATACATACTCTAGTCTATGGGATCAAGATTATAAATCAGACTCTGTTTAACTCGGTTGAAATTGTGCTACTGTGTCTGATCCTATCTTTGTACAGTTTCTAAATCCGCAGAGAAACTTCTTGAAAAATATGTAGAAAATGAAGTTTCTATGGCAATGTTATTTGTTTTATGCCTAGAAATCTGCAAAAGAAAGAGCCCATCCTGACCAGCCTGTCTGTGTGCGTCCCCCTCCCGCACGGAGCTTGGACTGTGGGCAGCTCAGCCCCCCGGGGGTGGAGTCAGGCGGTGGCTGGTGGAGAGAACAGATGTGGTGCTTATTTTCCAAAATACATGACAGCTCGCCCCAGAGTTACACAGAGCTACAAAGTCTCATTATTTATATCTCACTAATTCCCTTGCACCCCCTCCCATGAAACCGTGTTACCTGATGTTGGAGAAGTAGCAAAGACACGTGTGAGGTTTAGCTGATTAAAATTAGGTAATGCTAAGGCTTCAGGCTTGACCCTGACCTTCTATTTCACCCTTCAAGAGCACGATCCCAAAAGGAGACTGTGGCCAAATCCATGTGAACCCATTTCCAAAAGTGACAATCCAACACGGTCCTTGGAGCGGAGTGAAAATGCCAAAGGGAAGGAGACGGCGCCATTTTTTTTTTTTTTTTAATTAAATCCCATTGACATTCGAGATTTCAGGGGGGAGTTTTGCATTGTGACAATGGGGCCCAGACTTCTGAGAACAAAACAAAGTTTCAGATCCGAGGGTACAAAACGATACATTCCACCAGGCAGTGCGGTCTGCGGCAATGGCTCAGCCGAAGGAGAGACAGAGCTTAGACTTTCACCTTCTGCCTCCTGCTTCTCCTCCAGGTGTCACATAAATCAGCCGCTGGAACGTGCTCCTGTGCCCGGGAACCGTTTGTCTTCAGCCATTTGTCCTGACTTGGGTGGGGTGAGTGTCTTTCTGTGTGAGGACCCCAGACATGGCCGCGGAGTCACAGCTGAAGCTCAGGGACGAGCAGAGCTCCGAAGTCCCATGGCATCCCCAGCTGCTGGCCCCGGGCCCTCCGCTGATGGGGAAACCCGACTTTGGGCAAAATGACCTTTCTTCCTTCCTGGCCCACAGGATGGACCCTCGGAAGCTGGAGAGGTTTGGATCTGTGGAGATACCTAACCTCACTCTGGAGAATCACATTCCTGCCCTTCATGAGTCTGGAAGGTGGAGGGTGATATGAGCCTGGAAGGACGTAATGATGTAGGAGCCGGACCAAGTCCAGGGAAACCAAGAAGCTGCTGTGCAGAGAAGCAGGGATGGGGAAAATCCTCCCAGCGCTGGCCTTGGCTTTCTAGAGGCCTCGCTCTCTGTCTACAGGCACCTGGGATTCACGAGGCATTCCAGGTCCTCTCAGCTGGTCCCTCATTATGCTCCTGCAAACTGACCCTGTTCTCCAGGGGGTCCATACTCTGCCTCAAAAGCAACATCTCTACTTCGAGGCTTGGAGTCGGCAAACAGCCAGCCCACAGCTAAAGAGTCAGGGTCATCTCCCAAACCAGGTTCACTGACTGACGTCCTAAGAGGAGGCGCGGATGATGGTAGCAGGAGCCATGGGGGGCCGGCAGGGGCTTAGAGACGGCGGGGTTCCCTGGTGGGTCGTCCAGCCGGCCAACTGTCTGCCTGGTCTTGGTTCAGGGTCTTGGAAGGAGGCGGGCTGCCAGGAAGCTGTGGGCAGAGCGTGCTTCAAACAGGCAGAAATGTGACCCTGGAGTGGCATGTCCCTTGCCTTCTGTGCCCTCCCTCCATGCCACCACGTCCACCACCAACATGGCCATCACCCACATCACGTGCTCTGCATAGCCCACTCCCTCCTTCCAGCAAACGTCCTCTCCCCAGCAAATGGTTATGAGTGCCGATAGGATCAATGCCCAGTGTCCTCATTCACGCATCAGTGACACGGACGTCAGCTCAGCCGACCGTTCTGTGCCCTTCTAGCTGTTAGCCACTGTTCTGAGTCTTCACAAGAACTAACGCATTCCACCGTGGAGAGCGCTCTGTGGTGGTCGGGCTTGCTGTCCGAGCTGCCTCTCACAGGTGAGGAAACTAAGAACCAGAGATGCTCAGTGAGCGGCCAGCGCCTGACGGCGAAAATCACAACGAGAGTGAGTATATGGACCCTCATCAGGAAACCCCAGGGAAACGTGCACAGCAAGGGCCCGATCGTGGCGTGGGTTTGCAATCGCCTGCCAGGCCACACCACGCTCCGGCATCGCTGACGGACTCCTGGGCCCCAAACAGAATAATCAGCAAGCCCCACGGAGACGTTCGACTTCGGCATGAGCTACAGATCCGCGACTGCGTCCTCGTCCACGCTGGCCAGAGTGCATTGCCTTCCCCTGGTGGCCTGAGCTAAATCTGCCAGTGAAGATTCAACAACTTCATTTCTCAAAAAAAGGGAGAAAGAAGTGGAGAACGTCCTCTTGCTCTGTACGGTTGTTCTGGTGTGGGACGACTGACAGAGGCAGAGGGACGGGAGGCTGTTTCTAATCCTCGATCTTATCCGACTGGCTCATACCACCAATCTGCGCCCCAAACAGTCGCTTTCATTTACCCGCCCCTCCCTCCACTGGGCGTTTACCCGGATGAATGATTCAAGATTGCGTTGAAATCCTGTTCTTGGGAAGGTCACTGTCCTGTGGGGAGGAAAAAGCCTCTTCCTGGACACACAGGCACGAGGCGTGGCAGGGTGTGTCCTCAGACATGGGGAGAAGCACTGGAGGACACAGTGCGCTCGGGCGGTCGGCGCTCCGCAGGGACAGACGGCAGCAGCGGATCTGAACACAGGAGCCGCAGGAACGATGGCTAATGGGTAGCAAAGCAGAGGCTGTGTTTGTGTAAATGAGGGGCATTCTCATTTCTGCGGGATCAAAACCAAGAGAAAGCAGGTTTGGTTAGTCCCTAGAAACCTTATCAGGCTGGGAAGGTTATATTTTATTCAGTAGCTTTAAAAGTTTTCTGGTATTTTGTGTGTGGGTGTGACAAGAACTTGAGTGTTCCTTTAGATTAATTTATTGTATAATTATTCAGTAACTTCATACAGTAAAATGGACTAGGAGAACCCTGGCCAGCCAGAAGTCCTCTCTATAGACTAGGAGCACTGGCCCATGTGTTTGTTTCATTGCAGTTGCTTAAGCAAAGGAGGTTCATTGATTGATCAATTTGATTGGGAATGCTAAAACCAGGGCCTGCTTCAGGCATGGCTGGATCCAGAAGTTCAATATTGTCAGGCATTGGTCTCTCCCTGTCTTGGTAGCTTCCCTCTTGGTAGACAGTTTTGAGACAGAAGCAAAGATGGGCCCCGGCTGCTCTGGGTTTCTATGTTGCTTAGCGCTGACAGTGCTGGAAGTGGTGACATGCCCCTTCCCAGGATCCATATGAGTCTCCCAACCAGACCTGAGCTGTTTAAACGGGATCGACCCTGGTTACTCTGTGTCCCTCCCTGGGCCAGTCACTGTGTCCAGCAGGGGAGGGTGCTCTGACTGGCTGGTGTGGGGTGTGCTGACCCTCCTGGTGGAAGAGGTGGGGCCTTGGGGAAATTCCATGAAGCCAGCAAGAGACATTCCCTTGGCACAGCAATGAGAGGTTTCCTGGTCTTCAAGGCTAATCGCTCCATTTTCCACATTCCTATAGCACTTTGTGAAATTCCAGCTTTGCCGCGTATCGGGTTTCCTGACGGTTAATTGTGTGCCTGTGTGTTTGCCCAGCCAGACCGCGACGTCCTTGAGGGCAGCACGTTTCCTTGCTGATCTGAGGTCTCTAATGAGCGGAGAGTCTGCACCATATTAGATAAAATGCATATTCTTATTGAAATCTAGGAAGGCTTAGGGGCAGGAGCTCTGGAATAAAGGATAAAAGAAGGATACACAGGAAATAGATTGTATGTTCTAGAAAATTCTGGCCTGAGATTCTAACATTTGAGGAGGTCCCTCAAGGCATAAAGAACGACCCTTGTAGAGAGATGAGGGCAGCATGAAGAAGGTGAGAACGAGAAACCTTAACAAGAAGCTGCAGAGTACCAAAACGTCTGTTTCCGACCCGTGCCCACACGGAGATGAGGAAGCCCTCAGGGATTTCTGGCAAATGCCGCATCAGCTCTCTGCGTGTCCCGTGGGGAACGGGCCCAGACAAAGCCTTCCCTGGGGGCGGGTCCTGTGATGCTGATGCTCCTGGACATCCGGAGATGAGGGCTTTCCAATCGCTGGCTCATTAGCCACTTCTCATTAGAGAAGAGCGCGTCTGCATAGCCCAGCACGGAAGGACTCACCCCAGTGGGGTCGTCTCAGGTTTATTCTAGCTCCGTCGAAACTCCCGGGCAGAATACGACTTCTCTAAGTCTTTAATCCTATCTCAGCAACAGATCTATGTTTTAATGAACATTTTAATCTTAGGTCACTTCTTAATTTATAGACAAATTTTGACGACCGTGCAGACAGGTCCCGGACACCTGAAGCAGCCTCCAGCATCAGGAATGTCTTGTATGACACACGGTCCCAACCAATAATCAACCACCAATGTCACAACCGATAATCAATACTGAGAGATGATCATTAGCTGAAGTCCATACTTTCTCAGATTTCCTTAGTTCTTAATGTTCTGTTTCCTCGCCCAGGACATGTTACTTTTGAGTTATATTTATCAGCCTGAGCTATTGTAACAGCCCACCGGCTGGGCTCGTGACAAACAGACACTCATGCTCACGGTTCTAGAGCCACAGGTCCAGGGTCGGGGTCCAGCTGCTTCTTTCTGGTGAAGGTTCTCCTCCCAGTTTGCAGATGGCGCCTTCTCGCTGTGTCCTCCCATGTCAGAGAGAGAGAGAGAGCAAGATCTCTGGGGCCAGGGCCCCCCCACTTCCGATCTCATTTAAACCTAATTACTTCCATCAAGGCCTCATCTCCAAAGCAGGCGCCCTGGACGCTGGGCCTCCAACGTCCGGTATCACAGCAGGCATCCTATCTCCCGAGGATCTTCGTGGTCATGGGAATGCCTCCGTCTTTAGTTGGTTTTGGTGACACTGGCAGTTTTGGAGAGCATGGGTATGGTTATTTGTAGGGTCTCCCTTGGTTGGGATTTATGTGACGTTTTTGTCATGATGCGACTGGGGTCATGGGTCTGGGGAGGATGATTGCACCGGTGAAATGCAATTGCATGACATCTTTTGTTAATCCATCACGGGTGTACTATCAACCGGCTTGTTGGTGATGACCTTGAGCACTGACTGAAGTCGCGTGCGTTAGGTTTCTGTGTCGTAAGGTTATGCGTTTCCCTCTGTATATTCTGCAATCTCTGGGAGGAAGAAATCTTTTTTTTTTTTAAGATTTTATTTATTTATTTAAGAGAGAGAGGAAGAAGCAGACTCCCCACAGAGCAGGGAGCTGGACATGGGGCTCCATCCCAGGACCCTGAGATCATGGTCTGAGCTGAAGGCAGAGGCTTAACCCACTGAGCCACCTAGGTGCCCCCATTCCATCTTTTTATCAGAGAACAGTATTAGAAACAAGATCTAGTACCAGCCCGGCTCATTGCCGGTATCAGTGCTTCTGGAACTTCTCAGTGGCCGGGCAAGTGTGTGTGTTTATCCTGTACACACACTTATCTGCAACTACTTTTGTATGGGGCCACTTTTTAAAAAAGATTTTATTTGTTTATTTTAGAGAGAGAGAGAGAGAGCAGGAGCAGAGGGAGGAGGAGGGGTAGAGGGAGAAGGAAAGAACCTCGAGCAGACTCCACGCTGACCATGGAGCCCTACACAGGGCTCGATCTCACCACCCTGAGATCATGACCTGAGCCGAAATCAGAAGTCGGATGCTTGACTGACCGAGCCACCCAGGCTCCCCCATATGGAACCATCTTTATTCATATTATCCTAAACATGGGTTTGTACTGATATCTCCAACTCGAGTCTGGCCCATGTGGCTCATTCTGGACACCTCCCCTTGCTCTTCTGTAACCTTCCACCCCCAGCATGAGGAACCTCACTCCCACCACCCACCATCCGTTTACTTAATGACTCACCACCAGTACCCATGTAGGGCTGCATCAGAATCGTGATTTTGAGGGGACACAATTCAACCCATAACAGGTAGCTTCATTGGCAGCCACTGGTGAGGGAGACCTTTAGATATGGGTCTGGAAAAGACAAGCTACATAATTTATGGAGCTTGATACAAGATGAAAATGGGAGCCCTTGTCTAAAACTCATCAAGAATTTCAAGAACATGACAATGGAGAACTCAAACCCAGAGTGCCGTGGGACCGTCCAGGGTTCACACCCATGATCCAGCTGGTCTAGAGAAGCAGAGAGATAAGCTCTATAAAGAAAAATGCTGTGGAAGGAGGGAGGGTTGAGGACAAATTCCAAATTTACCATGTATTCAATATCACCTAACTTCTGAGCATTATGGCAAACACAGCAACAGTGGGTTCTGCAAACGCCCTGCACAGCTGTAAGTGAGAGCTGGGTGTGGACGCAGAGGTCTGGGCTGTATCCCTCTTCACACTTTGCCACGTCTTCAGCGCTCGATGATGTGTTCACAATGATGTCTTACTCCGTATGGGTGTCACTCCCTTTCTCGTGCTCTGTCTCTCTGGGCGACAACCACCCCCTGGTGAAGCCCTCGCCAGGGACACACATGTCGTCCCTGTCCCCGTGGGGTCTCCATTTCCTTGGCCCTGGAAGTCTCCCACTTGGAAGTGTAGGTGGGTCTTGTCTCTCTTTCATCCCAGATGTGTGCTTCCCCAGATATTGTAGCATAAACAGACATTGTTCACCTCTTTCTCTGAACAGAGATGGTCCCACCCAGGGGACTCCCTTCCCCCAGGGCTTGGCGGGGGCACTTGCGGCTCTATCGTTTGGTGGGGGCGACGGTCGGCACTCAGGCCAATCGCTTCTTCCCTTGAGAACTTGGGTAACACAGAAAGAGATGGTCATTCTTGGAGTTGAACCCAACGCCAAGAACACAGCAAAGCTCGTTCCTAGAAACTGGCCCCGTGGTGTGTTCTGTGGTGTCCGTTCCCAAGACGCAGGACACAGTCTTCCTCACAGCCAGCTGCTTGTTAGTGTCGAGCCCCCAGCAACTGTCAGTACGTGGTAATGAGGAAAATTTGAGCAGCATTTGCGTTATGGATGGTGTTTAAATTAATTCTATCACACATCAATGCAGGCAAGCGGCCTCTCTTCTCTAATTGATAATTGTACACCAATTAACTTACTTCTGAGGGTCATTCTCGAATTCTAACCATGTTCCCGTCACATCCCTGGAGATGGAAATTCATTGCAGATTTGCTAAATCCTTCTCTCCTCTCTCCTGGGAGCCTCATGCCGTTATTCCACAAGGAGCTTTGGCACCAGTGAAATGCTGGTGACCCAGACACGTGTCCCTATGGCCCAGGGCCCCATGGGCACATGTGGTCATTCTTGGGCTTCCTGTGGCCATTCCCGTGGCATCTCATGCTCGCAGCGCCCAGACCTAAACATAGCGTCTTTCCAAGCACACCCATCCTGCTCTCTCCAGACCAGTGGTTGGCCAACCCTCCACGAACTAACCAGTCGGAAACACCCTTGCTCCATCCCTCCAAGCTGTGCCTCCTCAGTCACCACGTCTTTGGGAATTATGGCTCCTCCTGGGTCTTCCACTGGCCACTCTGACCTCTACCGTCCTTCCTTTTGCCACATCCTCACCATTTCTCCTTGACGGCACATTGTAATTTCCCCCCTACCTCATCTGCCTCTGTGTTCTCTCCCCACCAACACTGTCCATGCAATGTGGTCGGGAGACTACAGAAATGCCATGTCATGCCCTGACATAGCTGCCTCCGTGCAGGATGTTTCTGACTGGTTAGAAGTCATGATGTTAAACCCACATCTCCCACATGATCAAGGCATTCTGCTCCTGGGTCCGCACCCAACAGGAATAAAAACAAAGACTTGTACACGCAGGTGCCTAGCAGTCTTCTTCACTGTAGCCCCCAAATAGGAGAAATCCGTCTGTCCACAAATGAGAGATGGATGAAAAGCCGTGGCATGAGCTCACGTGGATCCTGCTCCTCCATGGGAAGAAATAAATGGGCACCATGATCGGAGGCGTCTGACTTACTGCGTTGAGGGAAAGCAGCTTGCCACAGAAGCTTGCATAAATTCCATGCTTGAAGTTCTAGAAAAAATAAATCTGATCCGTGGAGACAGAAGCAGATAGTGGCTGCCTGGATGGGGAAAGGGCTGAGATCGGAGGGATGGGACATAAGGAGACTTCTGGGGTCAACAGAAATGTCTTGTGTGCTGATTGTGGGGGTGCCTACAGGGGTGTATCCCTGTGTCAGAACTTAGTTAAATGCATGATTAAAATGGGTGATTTTATTGTATGTGAGTAGAAGCCTTCTCAGGCTCCCCACTCCTCTTAGACCAGAATCAGATTCTTTAACATGTTCCTACAGGACATCACGACCCTGTCCCTGCCCTGATATCCAGGTGCTTCCCTTGTGTCTTTTCCCTGCAAGGGCAGAGCGTACCAGAACACACATGCCAGCTTTCCATCTTGGTATTTGCGCAGACTTTTCCTCCACCTGGAGGGTCTGCTCTGTGCTCTCTCTCTGGCTGTCTCCTGTTGTTCTCAGGCCTCTGCTCAGATGTCACCTTCTCCGGGAAGCTGCCTCTCACGGGAGCCCCGGGCTGAGCCAGGAGCTTCTACAGCACCAATCCCGCCTTTGCTCTGGGCACAGGGCTCTGAATCCTTGCCTGATGGACGTGGAGCCTTGTCAGCATGGCCGTGTCCTTCTGCGGTGGTGTCCCCAGAGCCTGGCGCGGAGCACACTGCCCGAAGTCCTGGCCAGAGCTTGCTTGTCCGGCGAGTGTGTTGGTTCAGAGAATGCGGCGTCCAGGAGTCTGTTAGCCCTGGGATGAGCTGCGCTTAAACCCCGGGGCTTCAGCCCTGCCCCAGGCTCCCCGCGGCCGTCCGTGGCCTGATGAGTGCTATGCTGAAGGCTTGAGTTGTGCTTCCTCGCTTGGGGTACTGCGGGCTGCTCCCCAGTCTCCAAGAGCGCGTCTCAAATACCGTCTGCGGAAGCCCTACTGGTTTGTTGTCAGCTTGACCTCCTCATGTGGAACCAACAGCTTGACTGGCCTTGGGATGTCACAGGCCACCAGCTCCCAGGGGAGGGTCCCCAGCAAGACCCTTCCATCCGTTCGAGTGAGTTTCTGCCAGCCCGGCTACCGAGGGGCCGTGACGGCACATCCCGCCCGAGGCTTCCTGGGAGGGAGGCCAGAAATCGCTCCATCTGGGAATGTCTGTCAGTGAGCAGGCAGGACAGCCCTCGCGCACCGGCCCACAGCGCCCGGGAGGGCCGCGGCGGACGGGCACACCTGTGGGCGGGATGCCTCCCAGGGGAAGGGAGCCGGGTGTCTCTTCTCACGAGCCAGTGATGTCTGGGTCCTCAAGACAGGACAGGATAGTTCTTTTATCTGAATTCTTTAATGCGACCCTAGTACAAAGTGTTTAAATTTTTCATGAGGAAAAACATAAAAAATTTAAATTTCAACTATTTGGAGTGACCTTCTGGTAAACAAACACCTGCACCTGGCGGCCCCCACACAGCGGGGCCTCACCCCGATGTCCCGGGGTCAGCTGGCCGGAAGCAGCCTCGGCTCCAATTAGGGCTGAAGCGGCTTTTGGGGGCGGACTCAGGACTCCGCCGAGTTTGTTTTCAGAGGCAGGTGTCAGGGCTGTCGGCGCCCTGAATGCTCAGTTTGGGTTGTATTAGCTTGAATTTTTTATGTTTGCCCTCATGAAAAATTAAACCGGAACGTTCTTACCCTTTAGCAATGCTCTTTGTCATCAGGATTGATAAAGAGAGTGAGTTCCAAGGAGTCAAGGAGCACTTACAACGTGCTCGCGATGTGTGAGACGCTGAAGGCAAGAGGAAGCCGCTCCCTCGTGTGCTCCTGCCAGAGCACGGAGGACGGTGTCAGCGCCAGGGCTGGTGGCGTGGCCGTCCTGGGATGGACAGGAGCCATGGGAGTGGTTCAGTCTGCAACCCTCAGCACTCTTTGAACAACACGGCAAGGAAGGTCAGGGTTCTCTCCCAATGTGGGGCTTCCTTTGACACACACTCATGGTATCTGCGTGGTGACACCATCAGCACGGGGTGTCTCCTATCCCAGCACTGTCATGGGGAGTTGCCTTTCGGCGGGCAAAGGACTCCACTGCGGTAGACAGAGGAATGACTCCCCAAAGATGTCCACATTCTAATCCCCAGGACCTGTGCGTACGTCTCTTCACACGGACAAGGGGATTTGTGGGTGTGATTAAGTGAAACATTTGGAGGGGGGGATTATCCCAGGGTATCCCCGTGGGTCCCTGAAAGGGAGACATGAGGGTCAGAGCAGAGTGATGCAGCATGAGAGCGACTGGCGGGCCGTTGCTGGCTTTGAGAGGGAAGGGGGCCACGATCCAAGGATGTGGGCAGCCCGCAGAAGCTGGCAGAGACAAGACACGGGGTTCTTCCTAGAGCCTTCTTGTGCTAGTCAGGGGTCCCCCGAGAAACAGAGCAACAGGAGACATGGAGATATCAATATATGTAACTATGTGAGCATTACATACGTGATACACATAATAAAGAGATACCGTGTGTGTGTGTGTGTGTGTGTGTGTGCGCGCGCGCGCGTGTGTGTATCTCCCACATAAAGATATGGGATTTATTATAGGGATGGGTATGTGATGGTGGAGGCTGGGAAGTGTGCACGATGGGGACCCAGCAAAGCCAGTGGTAGAGGAGCCTGAGTCCAGAGGCCCTGAGAATCCAGAGTCTGAGGCCTAAGCCCCGAGGTGAGTCCAAAAGCCTAAGAACCAGGAGTTTGGAAGTCTGAGGGCCGGAGGACTGTCCAGCAAAGGAAGAGAGAGCAGACCCACCACTCCTCTACACTTCCCTTCCCTCCAGGCCCCCAGAGGATTGCTCCTAGGCCTCTGCAGGGGTGAGGGCCTCTCCTTGGCTGAGTCACATCCTATTCTCTCCCAGAGACACCTTCTCAGGCCCAACCAGAGCTGAGGTTTCCCCAGCTACCCGACTCCCTCAGTCCGGACAAGATGATGCAGATTGGGGACTACACTCCAGAAGGAAGGCCACCCAGACAACACTTTTATTTTCAGTGCTACGGGACCCGGTTCAGACTTCTGAACCATAGGGTCATTGATTTGTGTAGTTTAAAGCCACTGAGTCTGGGGCAATCTGTGACAGCAGCTATAGGACGTGGACACACGGAACATGAGAAGCATTCCTCACACGTGGGATTCGAGTGCTCAGCAGGCAGGGCAGGGGCTCGGCCGAAGTCTCCCCATTGATGGGTCTGTAGTGCTGAGCACATCAGCTCCTTTCATCAAAAATGCAGGTGAGTGTGGCCCTGAGGCTCTCCGTGGGGTAATGTGTTGGAGATCATTTGGCAAAATTAAGTTACCACTTTCTCAATAACTATCTACTGGATGCAGGTGTGAATTCCAGGAGATGCTTCACTTACCGAATCTGTGTCACGTAACAGCTCTGAAGGACAAAAGTCCCCCGACGCGTGTGTAGTAACTGAAGCTCGGGGGGTTAGATGAGCTGCTTGGGTTAACCAAGCGGCTAAGAGAGGCTGTGGGCCTGCCTGTGCCAAACGACGGTCTTTCCACCATGAAAATTGTGTCCTACGACCTTTGCTTGTGGACGATCCACAACGTCTACTTTATTACTGCCTCCAAGTTGTCAGTCCCTAATCTGTGAAATGGGCGTAGTTGTGGTGCCTCCCTCCCGGATCGTCAGGCGCTGCTGCTGAGACGGCGTGTGGAAGACATCAGACTTGTCTCCTGCAGGAGAGGAGCCCACTGCATCTCGACGCTCCTCCCTGTTGGTTCACAACACATTGGCTTCTTTATTTCCCCCTGATCCAGACCGGTACACAGCAGGCTTCCATATGCATTAAAAAAACACAATTATAATGAATTCCAATGTCTATCCTCCTGTTAGAACTGATACAGAAGAGGCGAGAACAGAGCAGGAGAATGGAGGCAGCACGGAGAGCGAAGGTCAAGGAAGTCCAGAAACCTTCCCAGAGAATATGAGCTCCTTCCTAGAAAAGCTGCCTCCAGAGGGATAACTGGGCCCCGAGGAAGAGGTGGGCTTCTCCCCGAGGCATCTGGATGATACTGTGACAATGAGGTGTTTGAACATGAACAGACGGCGTGATGCTGGATCTGATGGCGTCAACCTAAAGCATTGAAGCGTGTCATCACTAACACGGCCCAGGGTGGAAGGAGGTCTGTGCTTTACCCAGAGTGACGGGGTCTCTGGGGCTTTAAGATGACGTGATGGCGAGACACATCCCCAACAGGGTACTCTTATTGTTTAATGTGCAGGAAAGTAGGAGCTGACAGTAAGAGAAAACACAAGCAAAGGAGAGTCGGCAGAAGCTCGTTAATTCAGAAGCTGGAAGCCTGAAATTTGTGAGCATTAAGATGTGGGTCAGAAGGAAGCTTCCTTTTCCCTTGTTAAAAATTGATCAGCAGATGAATCGCGAACAGGGATGGCTGTGGAAGGTGTATGTTGACATCTGCAGGAGAACAAATTGCTCTCGAGGTTATTGTGGTCACCAACAGACCGATCACGAGAGAACAAAAAGGAATTCTATTCTGAGTTCCTCTCTTTAGCTCCTAGTTTCCTGACATATTTCCTCAAAAAATATAAAATAACATACATGTACCAGCATTTTCAGATCTGCAAAGCTCTCTAATTAACACTGATCTTCTAATGGAGTGAGCTCACAATGCGTCCATGTGTTTCCTCAGGGGATCCTGTAGGTTTGTGTAGACGTGCCCCACAGTGAGAGTCTGGGGCCCATGATGGCGACATGAGTGTGATGGACACAGAGGGAGTGTCTGCTTCTCCACAAATGTCAGGGATGAGGACCAGGAGAAGGGAGAAGCACATGAGGATTGCCAACACGGTCTTGGGGGTCAGGCAGGGTGGATGGGGGTCTTGGCCACATTACACGGAATCCAAGTGTGACCTGGTCGTGCTCCTAACCACAGTCGTGGATTAAATTCTGGAGAAGAGGATGCTAAGATGGAGTTTGGTGTGCATTGGGATGATTACAGAGTGTCCTTTGGATCTATCCTGTGTGGGGCTGGGGGTGGGGAGTGGAGAAGAGGAGGAGGGGGAGGACATGGGAAGGTGGGCGGAGAGGAGGGGGAGGAGAAGGAGGGGGAGGATAGGGTTGGGGGAAGGGAGGAGGGGGAGGAGGACATAGGATGGAGGAGGAGGGAGGAGGAGGGAGAGGAGGAGGGGAAGGAGGAAGGACCCCTCATGAGGCAAATGGACAGGCCTTTATACCTCTGAGTCCATTAGTCATCAGACTGCTGTTGGGTGGGGGTCAGACCTCGGGCAAGGAAGCCCCCTGCCTCTGAGGTGGTCCCTGAGGGGCTCCTGGCCAAAGAGCCCTGCCCAGCAGCCCAGCCTCCGTCAGAGAGAGTGGTCTGGAGAGCTCGCCCCATGCCCACCCAGCCTGACCTAGCTCTCATTTCTCACCTACTATTTCTGCCTCTCAGGGGTCCCATGGGGTCAAATGGGAGACCAGACCAAGCACTTGGTGTAGCAGCCGCTGCAGACCGAAGGTCTTGTCCCCTGTGTTGAAACGGAGCCTCTATGGGACAGCATCTGGACGTGGAGCCTTCAGGAGGTCGTGAAGGTGGGGCCCCCACAAACGGGACGAGCGCCCTTGTAGGAAGAGGCCAGAGAGCTCAGTCTTTGTTTGGGGATAAAAGGAGAACTCGGCTCCCTGTACCTGCCCCGCCCCCCCGCCGGGGCCCTGAGCTCAGACCTCCAGCCTCCACAACTGTGAGAAGTAAATGTCTGCTGTTTACTTATTTATTTTTGAATCTGTTATTTACTCATTTGAGAGTGAGAGTGAGAGAGACTGCATGAGTGGGGGAGGGTACAGGGAGAAGCAGACTCCCCGCTGAGCAGGGAGCTCGGTACAGGACTCCACGCCATGACCCTGAGGTCCTGACCTGAGCCGAAGGCAGACGCTTAGCTGGCTGAGCCACTCGGGTGCCCCATAAAGATCCCGAAAAGGCTTGTTTAAAAGCCCCGTAAAGGCTTGTTTAAAAGCCTCCAGGTTCATATATTTCCATAGAGCAGCCTGAGCTGATGAAGACACTGCCGTGTGACGTTGAAGACTGTGACCACAATAATGATTTGTCTGAATTACCGTTAACAGTTACAAGCACGATGCTACTGTTGTTGCCGCCATGACTCAGCTGGCCTCACCACTGCCCAGGCGAAGGTGATCTGAGGAGGCTTCACGGCTCAGCAGATCTCCTGGGATGCCCACGGTCCGGGCAGCAGTCAGGGCTCATGCAGGCTGAGCACACAGCAACGCCCGGGGTGACCCCCAGAAGCCAAGAGTTAGGCTCACAGGGCTGTCTTGAGATTTTCGTGATGGTTCTGTCTTGTAGGCATTGAAATGGTTTTGAACGGCTTCCTGATTTGCACTGATTTTTCTGGTCCTGCGGGAATGGTGAGCACATGTCTGATGCCCAGGCAGGTGCCGTGACCTGCCCTGACGTTGCTTCTAAGAGACTGAGGACCAAGACCCATCCTTCCCTGGCAGTCACACTCAGGTCTTGAGCGACCCCAGTGCCCCGAGGGACCAGCCCCACCAGCTGGAGCGTGGTGCATGCTGCCTGCCTGTGTGGGCAGCATGGCTGTCTGTGATTATCTAGAAATTCAGGTGTTTCCAACTGCAACACAGGAGGAGAAATGTTCTGGTTTTGGTGGGTGCATTTTATCCTCGTTGTGCCAGCATTAGAAGCACATACATAATTTAAAAACTATATATTTTCAATTATTGTGAGTTTCCCAAACAAGAGACTTTTTTTGTGTGTGAATGTTAAGTGCAACCAGGTGGTCATTAAAATCTTGCTTGTGTTGACATTTCCTTCAGCTCTGAAACGGAGCTAAATTTTCTTAGTAAATGAGACCTCTGGGGAATAGGCTTTTTTTTTTTTTTTTTTTTAAGATTCAAGCCAAAAAAAAAAAAAAAAAAAAGATTCAAACAGTTTTCCGGTAAAGGAGAAAGAAAGAAAGAATGGGGTGGGGGGGGGGGGGGGAGGGAGAAGTCAGTTTCAATTTTACTACTTGTTTTGGAATCAAAGTCATAGCCAATATCCCGCTGAGATGAAAATTGTTCCAGGCTGGAAGAGCAGGGCTGAGAATGTGCGTTTCTGTGAAATGTATTGACATGATGATCTTACTAACGTGCACTAATATCCGGCCAGCTCTGACTACGTAACCAAAGCACTGGGCAGCGTTTTCTAAAATATCAGATATATATTCTGATATGATCTCATTATTACAAAATTAATTCAGATCCTTGTAGGATGTTTTGAGATGCCTTCCAGAAATAACAAAACTGACAGGCTGATAAATCACATTTCAGTGGCACCTTAGTGAAGAGTCAGAAGAAATCAGTTTGATCTCCTTAGACGTGGAGACCAAGGCTCAGACCCTTCCTGCTCTCTGATCCACGTCTGTAAAAACACCACATGGCAATCAGGAAGGCTGAGGCGTGTCAGGCCTTACGTTCCCCGGATTAGAATAATCGATTTCTCATTAAACTCCTACACATACAGGTTTGATTTCTTTTGAGTCGAATTTCAACTCCTGCACCCGACTTTCTGAAACTCTGCTCAAAAATTCTGTAGAGCTGAGCAGGTTTCGTTCATTCTCAATGTAGAACACTGAGAACCACCTGCAGCATGAAGACCCATACCCCAGGGCCCTTGCTTTTGGCTCCCGATAGTGTCGGGGTGGGGGGCCTGGCGCACTGGGACTTCCGGCTGTTTCTGGGTCCAGGTGAGGAAAGGGGCTGTTGGAAGCCTCCCCTTCGGGGGGCTCTGCTCCTCGGAACCTCATGTCCAGACACACCTGCACGCATCAGGTGCTGTGACCAACATCCACTCTGGCCCAGATGGCAGTTCCTTTTCATCCAGGTGTTTCGGCAGTTAAAGAAGAAAAGCTACCCAGCTTTGGGAGGCAGATGGGGTCATGGAAGCTTCCAATCTCTTCCTTTCCTCCCTGTAACGGGCAGTCATCAACAGAATGGACCTCGCAGGTTTTTATCAAGATTACCAGAACTGCCAGCTCCACATGGCTCAGAGCAGTGCCCCGCGTGGTGTGTGACCACTATTTATGACTGTTGCCATCAGTGGGCTGCACAGCTTTCATTTGTGGTTTTAGTGGATTCCTTCCAAGATTCTGCAACTCACTCCAGGTTGGCGGTCCAGGGGCATGAGAAATGTTTTTCAATTCACCCTTTATAAAATGATGCTATTTTATCCCATTTTCGGCTCTTTGTCCCAAGAATCACACCTGACCAGCTTTTAATCCTCAGGCTTTGATACAAAGTTCCGTATCTGTATGGAGGGAGATCATTCTAGCAATAAATGCTCCTTCCTTTCCAATTACACGGAGGGGCATCAGGCACCAATTTAAGGGTTGAAGAAAGAGGCACCATGATGAATGGGAGCTTTGAAATTAAGATTTGGATCCGAGTTAAGAGTTGGGCTTTTGCATGTAGAGCTGCGTGGATCTCTAATAACGTCTTCTGAAGAAGCTTCGAATTTGCTCTGTGTGTTCCTTAAATTTCCCAGCACCATGCTGAGCGGAATTGGTACATTCATAAACATGTCTCTTCTCTTTGTGGGTCCTGCCGGTGCTGGTGGGCCCCCCACGGGCTGTGTGTCCCCAGATGTGCCGGAGCACACAGCAGGACAGAGGGCGGGTAGAAGAGACACTGCTCGGTCAGAGATGGGGCAGGCCACAGAGGCCCACGGCGGGGGTGGACAGATGGGCAGAAAAGGTGGTTAGGAGATACTGTGAGCAGAGGCATGAAATCTAATGATGGAGTGGGGAGCTTTGGCTGCAGATCTGGGGAGTGAGGCCCCTGGGGGAGAGGGGACACAAGTCAGGGGAGCTGGCATACTTGTGCACTGTGTGTGTGGGTGTGTGTGTAAGACCAAGGCAGATGGACTTCAGGACCCGTTCCCTACCCTCCCTCTCTGCCTGTCCCACAGGTAAGGCCAGCTCGGCTCTGTGGCCTGTGAGGTCTTGGCTCAGGGCCCAACCCCCACTCCGGCCTCCTGGCACCACCCCGGCCCCTTGGAGGCCCCAGGACACAGAAGCGCGCACACACTGACTCGGCATGTGCCCAGCTTCCCAAATTCTCACTTCATGATTATATTAAAGTTGATTTTCAGGACGCCTGGGTGGCTCAGTCCGTTAAGCAGGTCTGCCTTTGGCACAGGTCATGATCCTGGGGTCCTGGGATCGAGCCCCACATTGGGCTCCCTGCTCAGTGGGGTGTCTGCTTCTCCCTCTCCCTCTGTTCCACCCCACTCGTACTCTCTCTCTCTCTCAAATAAAGAAATAGAATCTTAAGAAAAATAAAGTTGATTTTCTAATGAAATAAACTTATCTATATTTCTACAATATTTATACATCTGACAGGTTTCTCTTTTACGGCACTAACAAAAACATCACCAGAAATAGGTAACACGTAAGGCTGACTTGAGGGCCCTGTGCTTTCCTGACGTGATGGCTTGGACGCTGTCTCACAGGTAGGCATCACTCCAGACGATGTTTTGAGAGAGTGGTTGTTGGCACATTAAAGAAGTTTACTTTGATTGCTGTTGTAGGAATGGGTATCTCCTGCCATCCTACATCATCGGGCCCTTGTTGGCACCTGTCACAATCACAGCTCTGCCCTTCTCTGCCTGTTAACTTGACTTACATCCTCTGGTTCTGGTACCTTGTTGCTATGATTTCACTTCTGGAATAAAGTCTTCAGGTCCGTGTGTATTTTAGACATTTTAATACTTAATGGAACCAACAGATAACTTATGAATACATTTTGCATCTTCATTCATTAAATAAGAACTCAATTTTCCTTTTATTGCTCTATCCTCCTCTTGTTTTGGTTTCACGGTTAGTCTGACCTTGTAAAATTAACGGGGAATATTCGCATCTGTTTTAGACTCTCCAGAACAAAGAAATCATCTGCTTCTGGAAGGTTTGTTAATACTTGCTTGGGGTTCCACCCAGGCTCGGCAGAAGGTTTAGGAATCAGGAATAGTATAACACTGGGATTTTGTGGCACTAAGGGATACCTGTGGATTCGGGAATCTATTTGCTTTGTTTGCAGATGGTGTCTGGTTCTGTCCGTCATGGGGAACGTGGTCCTCGATGCACACCAGTGGAGTGTGGCTTCCCTCCTGCCTCAGCTCCCTGTGCTGTAATAAAATGCCACGGGATGAGTGGCTTAAACAACAGATGAGTACTTTATACGGTAATCATGGCTGGAAGTCCGAGATCAAGGTCCCAGTGGCTTCAGTCCTAGACGAGAGCCTGCTTCCTGGCTCACAGTCAGCCTGCCACGGAGTCCTCCTATGGCCCAGCGAGGATGCTCTGGTGTCTCTAGCTCTTCTTACAAGGACACTAATCCCATCACGGAGCCTCCACCTGACCTCATCCCCCCAATCACCTCCCGAAGACCCCACCTCCTGATCCTATCCCACCCGCCTTAGAGCTTTAACATGTCAACCTGGGGGACCAGGGCACGTGGTCCATGATGTCTCCCACCGTGATACGTCATCAGAGGCACAGTGACCACTCAGACCCAGGTCAGCCTTCGAGAAGCCACAGGTCTGTTGGGAAATTAACGTGCCAGGGAGGGAAAGCAGGCGTGCGTGGGCAGGAAACTTGCCATCCCCTAGTTTGGGGCCATGGGACTGGTTTTGGGGGCACCCCTGTGCCTTGAGAAGAAAACCGGGCCAGGAGGCAGTGGCTCCCTTTGCAATGCTGATTCTTGGTGTTCTGGAGCTGAGTGTGCATGTCCTGGGTTTCTGTTCACTCCGGTCCCTCCAGCAGACCCTGATGACCCAGCCCTGCGTGGTCCTTTCCCAAAGTACATGGGCTCTCCGGGTTCAGCTGGGGGATTGGTTGCTACGGACTTGGACTTACTCAATATCAGGCTGCGGGAAGGTCCCTGGGGGACCTGGACTCACAGTCTCTGTGTCTGGAAAGGGCAGGCTGGAGACACAGAGGCCTCACCAGGGCCAGGCCAGCTGGAGGCAGAGCTGGGCCTTGAACCCTGCCCAGGGTCCGAAGCTCCACACTCTCCCCTCAGAATGTCCCAGGGATGAGTTAAAATCACTCTTTTCTTTTGCTTATTTTCATTTTGTTGTGTTTTGCACTGAAGGACTTAGTAACTTGAGAAGTTAAACCATTTGGAACACAACAGAATATTTTCTCCCATGTTATTTTCCCAGCGTATGTATTTACTGAGTCTTTTACTTCCTGACCTCTCGGCTGGTTTTCCTAGCACGGGGACAATAACGGGGGTGTTTTGCCTCAGGAAGCTCTTTTCTCCCTGGCTCTCGGGGGCTCACACAGACGCCCCCCTGTGTTTCCTGTTCTCGCCTCCATCCCCCCATAACGGCCGTCTCGGACAGGAAGAGGGAATGAATAATCCCGTAAGAAGAGCCACATTCAAATTTCTTTAGCTGCAAATTAACACACGCAGGCCTTCTCAGGACGAAACGTCGCACCCGCAAGTGGGGGCCGAGGGAAGCATTAAAACCCTTTGGACCATGAGGGGCTCCTCCTCGGTGATGGTTAACCCGGAAGAGCCAGGCCAGGGCGTCGTCGGGGAGTGTGGCTGCGACACAGGCCCGGAGACGGAGACTTGTCTTCTCGTGTATTTCAGGAACTGAGATAACGTCTTTCCGGGCTCCGTTAACAACACTTGGTACTGTAAGGGTCAGCGATTCTCATCCCGGGAGTGCTTTCCTTCCACCGCCCACAACCAGGCGCATTTGGGGATGTCTGGGGACATTTTCGGCCATCACGATGCTGGGGCAATGCTGCTGGTGTGTTGGAGGTCGGGGGTGCTGCTAACCCGCCCCCAGGGCCCAGGATAGCCCTGAAACAGAGCATCACTCGGCCCCAGCGGCCAGTGCTGAGCTGAGAAGCCCCGGGGGTGCCCAGGGTGTGGATGCCGAGAAGCCCTGCTGTGGGGGAGGAGGACATCCAGGAGCCCCTTTCCTGGAGATGTGCGAGGCTAAGTTTTGAGGCCCCAGTGGCTCCTTCCCACGCGGCTGGCCCTCTCCCCCATCCAGTGCTACACGTCGCACCTTCTGTCCCTTGGAACTTCTTCCCGCTTCTTGTTGGTCTAGAACATTCCTACTCTTCCTCAAGCCTTCCTTCCTCCAGAACCTGCTCTCTCAGGCCCTCCTGAGACCCAGGCACAGCCCCGTTCTCTCTCTGTGCAGTGCGTCAGGGGATCCTGTGGCTCCTCGAGGCAAGGACCCGGGTCAAGCTGCCCGCAGCGTCGCCTTCCCCCACCCCCCCTCCCCGATGGCAGCACATGGCCCACCACGGCGCCGGGTGCTCCAAGAACGTAGGTCGGGCAGATGGACATGCATCAGCATCTAGCTCGAGGAGTACTGTTGTTTGACTGTCCCCGGTGCCGTCTGCAGACCATGGCTTCATTAAGAACGGGGACTGTGTGAACACCCCAGCCCGCGTGTCTGGCCCAGCACTTGACCCCCAGCGGCATGAACAGAGGACGAGGGCGGCAGGCCAGCGATGGACGAAGAAGGGCGCCGTCCTATCTGATCCGCGCTCCTCCAAGACCGGCGTCCTCATCTCCAGCCCCGCCCCTTGCTTCCCACTAGGCCTCTGGATCGCTGGGGCCCTCGGCGCTCCTTCCCTCTGGGTCCTAACCCCCGGGCCACAACCACACACATTCACACTACCTCACGGTCTTTGCGTTTGCCGGGATCGACACCCCATCTCTCTGCGTGCTCCCAGTTTCAGCCTCAGGCCCCGTGACCCTCCTCTGAGGGACCATCCCTGACAGGCCTAGGGGAGATGCCGTCCACGGGTCCCTGGGCGTCTGCTCCTCTCCAAAGCTTAACCAACTTAGAGGATGTGCCCCTCTAGCAGTGCTCGAGTCCCAAAAGGCAGAGGCCCCCCCCCCCCGGGTCGTTTTTGTAGCTCTTCACCTTTGGGACCTCAGCTGGCACCCACCGACAGCTTGTAAATATTTATGGGCTGAATCCAGCCTGTCTTCCTGCCGTGCTATGAGTTGCACGTGTCTAGGCCGTCTGACTGATGCACTGGTCTCTGTGCTACCTGGAGCGCCTGCTGAAGCCTTTACATCAGGAGACCCTCAGTAGGCAGTCGCTGTGGGAATGTGTGGCGTGAATGGACGGGTCTGCTCAGGACGGGCTCGAGTGACAGTAGCTGCTCAATGCAGAAGCCATAAGGTCTGGGCAAAATGGCTGGACGCTGTACTTTCAGGGTCTCCCCAAACTCCACCGCGCATCAGTCTCTCTCATGATTTTCCATATCCGCATACCGCGAGCACGATCATTTCTGCAACGTATTGTTTAAAATAACTCAATTTTAAATTTAAATCAATTTGGGTGTTTAATAATAAAACTTTTATTATTATGGTAAATGGAAAACCACTTTCATTTGTTATAAATAGAATGTAGCCCTTCAAACGAAGTGTAATAAAATACAATACTTAACGGATCTCAGCTGCATAACAAAGGCTCCGAGGGGCCCCGGTACTCCTCCTCTCTGCTTGTGGAAGGCCATCGGGCTGTGGAACCCCGGGCTTGCACGAGGCTGCCATGGGGGGAAGCCAGGTGAGGTGGCCGGGAGGTCTCTCTCTATCATTTCTCACAGCTGCCCGTGAATCTATAGCTCCCTGTGTGTAAGGTTAAACTTTACAAGAGATCAGTGAGGGTTAGGAAGATGTTCTCCAGCAGACAGTCTCATGTGTACAGACTTTGCAAAGAACCGAAGGGAGGCCCTTCCTCCCCAGCCTGCTCCACGCCCTTCCTGCCACCCAAGTAAGTACATTTCGGCAAACGGCAGGAGTGCGTGGCCCACGGCTCAGGAAGCGAGGGGACAGGAGGACCCACAGGTACCCATGGAGGGCGGTACGTGTCAAGTCTCTTTGGGGGCTCAGACCCTGACCCTCTGCAATCCTGTCCCACATCCACCTCTCCCCGCACCGGGCACAGCGCATAGGCCCCAGACTCTGGCCAGCCCACCAGTCCCCGAACCCCTCAGTGCTGCTGGCGGGGGTGGGAGGCCCTACACCTGCTTGGGAAGCCTGGTTCGCACTTTCTTACATGAAACATGTCTTATGCTTGGCCTCAGTGTTTCTGTTCCTCGATGTCCCCTCAAGAAGCATGGAATACACCCCATGTGAAGACCGGCACACCGGTATTTACAGTTTTATTCGTGATAGTGAAAAACTATTAAAAAGGGGGTCTCACGACAGGTGTTCGGTGGATATACAGTGGTCCATTCATCTGCTGGGGGTCTCAGTGCTGAGATAAGGAACCACTGATTCCTCAGGGATGTGCTTGGAGACCAGAAACACCAGCTTAGCGGAGGAAGCCGGATTCATAAAAGCACGTTCTGTCTGATTCCAGTCCTATAAAGTTCCCAAAGAGGGATCGCTAATCCAGGTGGGGAGAGCAGGTGAGTGCTTGCCCAGGTTGTGTGGGGCAGCCGTCTGCTGCCGGGGGCGGGGTGTCGAGGGAATATTCCGGAGGGACGAGCTCTCTTTACCCTGACCGGAGTGCTGATCCCACTGGTGCACGCACTCGTCAGACTCCTTAAACTGCTCTCACCGTCCATGCGTTTTACGTAATGCACATATACTTCAATAATGTTGTTTTAAGGAATTCAACCAGGCCATGTTCTTGTCTCAAACTCTGTGATGGCTTCTCTTCACCCTCAACATGCAGTCCCCCAGGCCCCCTGGGCCCCAGAATCAGCCCCCCAGGGCTCTGTGTCTCCACCCCGTACCCTCCCAATGCACCCACGCGCCCTCCCCGTCAGGCCTCCTCAACGCGGAGCCCTCTTCAGCAGAAGGTCCTCCCCTCGACGCCCAGACTTCACCTTCCTTTGCCTGACTTGAATGCTCTACGCAGATCCTACAACCGTCTGGGGATCCGCCATCTTCATATGTTGTGTCTGTGGCTCGTCGTCGGCCTTCCCCCCATAGCCTCCGTGTCCCCAACACCTGCACATCTAGGTGCCCTTCCAGACGTAATTGTTGAGTCAATCAGTGACATGGCTCAGGATATAGTCTCAGCCAGAACCAGGCTTTCCTGCCTCCAGATAACGGAGAGGCTCCACCTGGGATCAGGAGGAGAAAGATGAACAGGGAGTCAGACAGGACAGATGGGGGTTGCTCCAGGGTGGGAAGCCCCAGGAGCTGACCCTGGGCTGAGGATGACAGAAATCCCAGAGTCATTTTAAAAAGGAATAAAATGCAGAGGACACTGTACCAACTTTAGGTGGGACCTAGGAATTTGGTATGACCCCGGAGGATCCCCCATTTACCTGGCTGGCCCCAACATGGCCACGGACACTGTCAAGGCCAACATGCTTTAGGCAGCCCCTTGGGTGCTAGACCATTTCCCTGCACTTCTGAGGGTCTCCACACACCATGATGTCCCAGGCAGGGAAGGAAGCAGTGCCTTGGAGCCCAGTGGACGGGTCCCGTGCGATGCAGACCGGACACAGGTCGGGGAGGATGGGGACCCTGAGCCAACCGTCATTTGCTCTCTGCCTCCTGCAAAAATGGGAGACTGACCCGGAAATTGACTTAGTTTAAAGGTAAGTCAAGGCTTTTCTTGTGCACCTGGATTTTGTGGGCTGAAATTCAACTTGAATCTTGCTTACTTGATTAAACCTGATGAGAAGAAAGACCAAAGAACCCACCTGGGAAAGCTCTCGAATCATGAAGGGGAGGGCCAGTTGCCCTCCCCCTTTAATTTACGGGGTCATTCTCATTCATCCGTCAGACGTTCACTGTGTCCCCAGAGTTCTCAAGACTCTGTGGTCCCTTCTGGGATCACACAGCTGAACAAAAACCAGGCCAGGTTGGGGTCCCAGGAAAACCCTGGACACCAGCAGGCACTGTCTCCTGACTGAATGCCAGGCAGTGTCAGTCACACCTTTCTTCCAGATGCTGCAAAATCCATGATTGGTAAAAACACAGTTCTTCCCCAAACAGCTCCTCAAATGAGTTCACTCAGTTTAAATTGTTCTCTCCGATAAAGGTGTTTCTGAGAGCGTTGCTATGCTTTGGAGAAAATGCTTGTCAGAGAGAAGGCTGTGTGGAGAGCAGAGAGCAGCTCAGGCTGTTGGGGGCAGAAGGTGAGGCGGGGAGAGTGCGCCCGCCACAGCCAGGCCTCCTTTGTTTTGCTCCATAGCCCCTAGCATCTAGTGCCAAACCCTGGGCCAGGTGTCTTGAAGGGCTCTGGGATGCAGGAGGTAAGACACCGGGTGTGCAAACAGCTCTCAACAGGCAGCAACTGTGGGCAGCCGTGGTACACGGGCGACCCAGCGCGCCGATGATCTCAAGTCCCGCAGAAGGAAGATGGCGCCGTCATGGCCGTGGTCCATGTGTCGTGTCGGGACCCTCATGTTGCAGGAGCAGGGAGGGGCCTGGGCGGCCCAAGTCTGCCCAGGCCCCCATGGTAGGTCATCCCCCGATGGCGCTGGCCTGGTTGCATCGCATGGGGCTGGATTCCCTGGTTTCCTCGAAAATGCTCCATCCGACCTAGGCTCCTACGATGAGTTCCTTTCTATGTAAACCAGCTCCGCTGGACTCTTGGCCACAGCTAAGAACTCTGTCTGATGGCGTTGCCTAAACCAGAGATTTGACTGTTCTTGAAAACCTTTGGAAATCTTGAAAAGCAGCGATCCCCTGAGCCCCATGAAGGTCAAGTCCCTGAGAGGACCCAAGTCCTAACCCATCGGCCCTGATACCGACTGACCCGGTCCATTCACCTCCTTCCTCATCTGGTTTCCATCAGATGGGCTCACACCATGTGTGCCACAGCTCTGACCCATGGGACCGTCCTCGCAGCGGTCACCAGACCCGCCGCACACCTCACCCCCCGTCTCTCTGCCTTGTTTGTCTCTCCCCAGCACTCTCCGAGGGATATGATAAAGCATAAACAAAAAATCAAGCCAAGTTTTCCTTATGTTTCAAATACATAAAAGCCAACGAGAAAACTAAATGGGGTAAAAGAAAGTTGGATTAGAAATTTCAAACTAGAGAGAAGTAGATCTTTGCTCCGGACGGGAAGTGCCATCTTCGGGTTGTGGGCCATTAATACGCCATCGGTACGCTAGACAACATCACGTCGGCAGAAATGGATCTATCAGCTTTCTACATGGTGACCAACGCCGTCAACCTCACGGCCACCGAGAACCTGACGCCGTGGAGCCCCAGCAGACGGCTGTGTGGACAGAGAGATCCGCTGTGGGTCTTCAGACGCCTGAGAAGATTAACTTCAGTATTGATTAGCTGACTTGTAAATTAGTGAGTCCTCCCCATTAATTATGTGTGTGTCTTAAACGTCCTCATTGGATTTTCTTGTGATAAAGTGACTAAGTGAGCAACACACCAACGGTGTCGCCGAGGCAGAAACCTGGGATCCCCGCTGGGGTTTCTGCGGGTGGCACACTCCCACTTCTGCCTGTCCCCCAACCCACAGGGCGGCGGCGGCCTCAGGATTGACCATTTCCCCTGAAGTGTCATTCCACCTCCAACTGCACTTCTCTGAACCGAAGTCTCATAAACACCTGTACTGCCCGACATCTTCGCTTCGAGGGCCTGCGAGAGAACCCCCGTCCCCGAGACCTTGGAAATGCAGGCGGTTCCTGAGGGCACCCATCATGGCGGTGATCTCGTGGCATTGAAATTCCTCATGGTTTTTCCATCTCAGGAACCAGGCTATAAGCTTTTTGAGAGAAGAGCCTGCGGCTGCTTATTCCCCACTCCTTGGTGCCCAGACAGGCTGGGGTGTGGTGGGACCGCACTGTCAGCTGAGCTGATGAACCATGACTCTATCAGCCCCAGATCTTCGCACGGACCAGCCGTAGGACCGGCCTTGGTGAGCGCACCCCTCCAGCCAGGAAGACCGTGGCAGTGGGGGCGCCTGCTCTCAGGAACGTGTTCCTCTCTCTGGAAGCTGCCGGGTAGAGGAGGTGGTCCCTGGGACCCCTGCAGGCTAAGGGGTTCTTACTGGTCTGCTCCTCAGGTCCAGCCCCCAGCCCCCAGGGCCTCCCACCGTTGCTGAGCATCCTGGAGCTCCCGGTCCCTCCACCGCTGCCATCTCTTCCTGCCCTGCCAGGCATTCCCTGCTCGTCCCCGGGTTCATGCAGGTGACCCAGTCCCTCTTGCCTTCTGCCTCACGTGAGCTCCCTGACCTTGCAAGTAAGCAGATCACACCTTTCTCTAATATAAATATTTCCCGACTGTTAGAGGACAGTTTTGAATATTGTCACAAAAATCTGGGAAATGAACAAAAATGCAAGTGGGTGATGAGCGTTCCATTTTGGAGCGGGAATCTCAGCCGGTCCATGTTTTGTACGTTGGACTGCACTGGGTCAGGCCTGGAGAACGAGAAATGCTGATGGCTTCATCCGCATGTGCACACCTTCTCCCTGCTTGTGAGCTCAGCTGTCTTGGCTGAACTGATAAAGCTTGTGTTTGCCTTTTTGCCACTCTCATTTGGCCCAGATGGTGGGTGGGAATGGCATGAGTCGTCTCTGCCGTCCACGGCACCTTTTCTGGGGGACTTGGCTGATGGTGGGGGAGGGGAGAAAAGGCAGGCTCCCTGCTTCCGGGCACAGCTCTGCCCTTCTTGGAGCAGGAGAGTGTAGACACCGCCACCCGTGGGGGCCTGCCAGCTATGAAATTCTATAATTCTATAACTCTATGGGGCTCAAAGGAGGGGGCAGGGGGTGTGGATTTCTGGCCGTTCTCTGGAATATGCGAGGGCAAAGACGGGCTGTAGCTGTCCTCCGGAAACGTCAGATTTCAGCAGGGTGGTCGCGAGAATGGTGTGTGTACATGATGGAAGGCTGCGTATCAGATCAGCCTCTTCTCTGTGCCCGGGGGTGGCTGCTGATGAGGCCATTTATCTTCTATCTTGCTTCTGTGGAGAGGCCGGGGGACTCAGAAAAGACGACATCATCCGCTGCATTAAAACTCAGTAGGCATTGCCCAAATGGGGGAGGGGATTCCTGAATTTTTTTTTTTTTTTTTTACTATATACGTATTTTTAAAAATTCTATTTGGACTTGAAATTGACCTAGTTTTGTTGTTCTGCAACGGATATGGAGGCATCAGAGAGGGAGAGTCCAACATTAATAACTCAGTGATCTTAGGTGAGGCAAATTATCTGAAAATAAGATCAGGGAGAAGATCTCAACATACAGGGGAGCTCGGTGAAGGGTCCGAGAGTAGAAGAACGGACAGATGCATGGACAAGCTATCGGTCCTCTGAAATCGGGAGTGCTGGGTTTTGTAGCTGCTTGATCCAATAGGCACGTGACGAGGTCGCCAGTGTGGTCAGCCGCCCCAGCTCTGATGTCACCTGCTGTGCTCATGAGACATAAAGAGGCACAGTCTCCTGCAGGTGCTGTCTGAGTCCAGGATGGGACCTAAGATGCTGTAACCACTGGTTCTCCATCTTGGCCACACACCAGTATCACCCAGAAAGTTCTGGAAACCGCTGACACCCAACCCCTGACACCGGGCTGCAGAGTCAGAAACCCCACGGACGGGGTCCTGTGCATCATCTCTAATGAGCCTGCGGGCAATCAGGAAGCATGCTGGAGTCCCCGTTCCACCAGTTCCGTGCAGGCAGGGCCAGCAGCTCTCAGCCCTGAGCCCTGGGACCTCCCCGCAGGGCGAGGGCCTGAGAAACAGCCAGCCGGTACCACCAGAGAGGAAAGCAGGTGCAGTGTTCAGAGGAAGACTGAAGCTCTCCCCAGACGAATGCACAGACTCAGTGTAATCCCAGACAGAACTTCCAAGTTAGCACAGCTTGACATGGGTTCTCAGAGCCACGTAACAGAGCACAGGGCCAAAGACAGAAGAGGTAACCAGCAGGGCTGACCACGTGGAAATCACAGGGGACTTAAGACAGGTCCCGGTGATCGGAGCATCGCCCCGAGTGGAGGGGAAGAGATGGGCTGAAGTGGCTGGTGTGCGGACAATCGGAGAGACATATGGAAAAAGATATATTTAGATCCGTATATAACACCATATATGAAAATATATTCCAGATGGATTAAAGGCCTAAATGTGAAAAAAAATGAATGTTTTGAAAGGAAATATAGAATAATATCTTTATCTCTGGGAGAGTAAAAAAAAAATCTTGAGAGAAAAGATTGATAAATTTGACTACAACAAAGTTTAAAATATTTGAGTGATGAAAGCCGACTTCACGAATTGGGAGAAGGTATTTGCAACACACTCCAGAGTAAAGTGTGAGCCCAGAACATTCAGAGTAAGGAAATACTATGTTTTTTTCTTTTTTTTTTTTAAATGAGAGGGGGGAAAAGGCCTGGCCGAATATTTTAACAAGAAATCCGTAGGAGAGGAAACCTGAGTGTCCAATAAATACAAGAACATGTGACCCCTTGAGCAAGGAGGGGGCAAAAGAGTACACGTCCTGCCCCTGCTCCATGCACACTTGTAGGAGCCCACGGCAGGTGTGGCCTGACCATCCTCTCCTGGTCCCCATCCTGTGCTCGGTTTCTATACCTGTATTGCTCTGCTTCTTGCTCTGGGATTTCTTAACCGTGTGGGACGCCGGTGGAGACCTGGCCACTGGTCCATACGTGGTGCAGGTGCGCAGGAGTCCACATTTCGGGCCCAGTCTGGACCGAGGGGACCCACATGAATCTCCCCATTCGGATTCCTGAGCAAGCGGCCGGGAGATGCTTTGAGTTAAGCCCTGCAGATGGGAGGGAGCCCTGGTCCAGCAGGGTGGCCAGCCAGTGCCCACGTCCCCGCTCCCATCCCTGTCCCGTAGCCCTACTCCCTGCATCTGTGCTCCTGGTGGGCAAGGCTTTGCCTCGGCCTCTGGCTCTGGGGGTCCCTGGGTCACAACACTCACTTGTTTTCTTTACTTTTACTGTGGAAGCTCTGGAGCAGACACGGAGGGAGACTCCAGAGAACCCTCCTGCCCCCACTGCTCAGAGACAACACTGCACGTGGCTTGTCTGGTGTCCCCTGCGGCCACCTCCCCTCCATGAGCCCCATGCATCATCACGCTTCCCCCTTAAATCCTCCATCCATAGCCCTCCAAGCGCAGACTTCTGACACGTGAGCTAATGCCGGTGTCCAGCTGAAATGATGACTGGCTTCCTGGTACCGTCCAGTAGTTAAGGAGTGGCAGTTTTCCGGGACTTCCATAAATACACGTTTACATCTAATTCCTCCCATCAATATCCCAGAAGTGCCCACCCTGCACTGGGCTCTACCACATCTGCTTTTGTCTCTGGAGTGTCCCAGAGCCCACGCGGAAACCCCTGATTTGCATATATGGAAGAAACGGAGTATTTCGTCCTGTACAGCTCCCTGCATTCTCTACTTTGTAGAGTCCTCCTGGTATCACTTAACACAGTTTCTCTGTCCCCCGTATTCCCGCAAACTGGCAAATTGCAAATCAGGTCTGGAAGATTGAGTGCATTCTGGTGTGTGTGTGTGTGTGTGTGTGTGTGTGTGTGTGTGTGTGTACACATGTGATGTGCACAAACGAGGAACACTTCCTCCCTAGAGCTATGTTCACCTGCCACATGCCCCTCAATGTTTCTGGGGAAAACTGCCCCCACCCAGACCAGCTTCCAGGGAAGGGGTAGATCAGGTGTCACCCTGAAGCCCAGTCATGGTGGGGTCGGGGTCTCACTCCCTTGGACCTGAGGGGCTGGCCTGGCCTGCGGCCTCCAGCTGGGGAGGGCAGTTGGGCCGGGGCCGTGGTCAGGTCCCTCCACAATGTCTCTGTGGGGACCCTGGAAGCCAGGGCTAAGCTCCAAGTCTCCCATCAGAGGGAGGATGGGAGGGAAGGACGGAGAGGACGGCAGGTCTGTGTCGCCCGCTCCCCGCTCAGCAGGGGCAGAGCGGCGGTAACGGGGTAAATCGGGCAGAGGCTCCCCATCACACCCCTCACGATGGCCCAGAAGCCACCGTCCATCTGAACAGCTTCCCTTGCAGGTTTCAGACGAGGCCGTGTGAGCCGCCGTGTCCGCACCGCTCCAGGTGTGGTTTGCTTCCGAACACGCTGGCCGCCCGCGCACATCCCCAGAAATAGACTTTCCATTAATTGCAGTTTGTAGCTTGCTTATTGTGAATAAACTGGCTTCCAGCGTCATGTCATGTTTTGGCAGGGAGTCTGGAATAGCGGGGAAGGCTCTGCTGCACGGTACAAAATTCATCAATCAGAACTCATCTTTAATGGGATCTTGGCAGGGTCCATGTCAGAAGTCGGGTATAAATAAACATGGGCTTCGGGGAGCAGAGGCCGGGCCTCCGGAGCCTCTGGCAGCCGTGAGACCCTGGAGGAGCCTGGGGACCTTCCCCAGGGCAGGCAGGACCCACAGACCCCCTCCCAGCTCGGAACCACAAGGGCCCAGGGTGAGGGTTCGGAGGGCCTGGGGACCATGTGTGATTCCGGCCGGCACCGCCAGTGTGAGGGGGCGCCTGTCCTGCGGGGACACCGGAGAGAAACAGGCCACGACACAGGGGTTGTCCCAGCCTGCTGCCCACAGGACACGCGGACAGGGAGCAGGCCCTAGAGGGGCAGCCTGCTTCTCTGCCTCCCTCCTGATGCTCAGAGGCTGTGTGGGGGGGGGGACCCAGGCTCTCGGAGCCCAGGCTTTCAGTTGCCTCCGGGCAGGGCTGCCAGGAGGGAGCTCGCACCGGGAACAGGTGCCACGAGCTCTCACCCCTCCCCGGTCATGCACCGACTTCCGTTCCAGACTCTGGACTGCCGTCGAGCCGCTGGAAACTGTTTTACTTCCTTTGACCCCGGCATGTTGTCCCCGTGGCCACGTGATCCTGGATGACTGACCCACCGTTTCTCAAGTCTCCAACTTGGCCTGTTCTGAGAAAATCTAACACGACTCGACAATTCAAGTTTGCCTCCCCTGCGACCCTGCTCCGGTTCTCCTCCATAGACCTCACCATGGCCGACAGCCGGCTCGGCTCTCCCTACAGATGGCTGGCGTCAAACAGGGACCTTGTGTCCTGCTGCTTTGGAGACCGCAGGCCACCGATACTTGTCATGTGGATAACGGCGTGCGTGCGTGAATGACTGGGTGGCATTATTGTGCCTCACGGTTCCAGTATGAAACATTTGCAAAAAACAGCAAAAGAGACAATGTGGATTAAATCATACATCGGCTAGTCTGGTAGGAGACGTTCATCGGCTGATACAGTCACTTCCAAACCCTTTCTCCCTTGATGCCAGAAACACTTGAAAAGTAAATATTTATTTTCTCATCCTGCCATAGCAAGGGCTGGCCAGGAGACAAAGTTCTGGCAAGTGAGAAGCATGCGGAAGTTAGGAGGTTTCCAGGAGGTTCTCTACTTTCTTGTAAAAGGTGCAAGTGCGTTTTTGGTGCTGCCCTCTTTCCCACCGAACCTGAGCTGATGGGTGGAGTGATGGCAGCCATCTCGTGATAGTGCGTCCATCTGCCTCATGACAGAAATGGCCAAAGTCCTTGCACGAGGAGGGTGGTGGCAGGTCACTAAGACAAAATAACTCTGGGTATGTGACAGGTCTCACAAGTGAGCTAAAACTAACAACCAACTACCTCTTGACAATTTGCAATATGAGGAAATGAACTCTTGCCCATTTTAGCCACTTTTCACCAGGATTTCTGCTATTCACAGCTAAACATATTCTACTTGATACTTACTATTATGGGTTAAATCTGTGCTTGGGTACTGAGCAGAAGCAGATCACTGTGAAGACGCGGGAAGGGCTGGGGCACAGTCATCCTTGATGGCCCTGTGCGGGCAGAACTGCGTCCCCCTGACCTCCCCAGGAAGGGTACAGACGCCACGGTAATTGCTGTAATTAATGACTTGTCCTCTGGTTCTGCTGTTGCTCCCCTTAATAGCCCTCCTTGGGAAAGACGGCAGTTTTCATCAGGCTCCAGAAAACCACGAGGACCTTGAGGATGCTCTCCAGGCTCTGCACATCTGTGCCTGGGGGGCAGCCCCACAGGGAGAGGACTACCCTCCTCGCCATTAATGATTTTTTGTGACAAGAGCTCATTCCGTTCCACGAGTGCTCACACCGAAGGGCTCTCCCTGCCTCCCATGCAAAGGTCCCTCACCCCAAGTCCTGTACGACACCTGCTCTTGGCGAAGACCACAGATGGCATGAACCACACTCACCACGCACGCAGACTCTGGGCCGTCCTCCCCCACCTTGTGCGGCCACAAAGTATGTTTTGTTTGAAAACACATCCTGTAATCCCCAAGTCTGCTCCCACGGAAGTCCCCAGAACCGACAGCTCGGTTTATTAATTTCTACCATCAGCAGGAACATATTGAGTGTGTGACATGGAGTGAGGCACGACGCACAGGGCGAGAGTAACTCCGCAGTGCCCGGCCCCGCAGAGCCGGCTGGGGAGAGAGACTCCAGTCTCATACCCTCAAACACAGACGCAGAGTAACGGCTGCAACCAGCACCCTGAGCTGCGCATCTAGAGAGTTTCGACAGAGCACCTGCACTCAGAACCGTGGAAGACAGTTTCAGGGAGGAAGGGACATTGGACTGAGTCTAAACCCACGTTTTGTCGCTTCAGCACTCCTAGCATGGTGCTAGGACTCTTCAAGGTCATGTAGGATTTCCTGCAGCATCACTGAGCTCTACCCCATGGATGCCAGGAGCATCCACTGACTGGTTGTAATGACCCAAAGCCTCTCCAGACGGCCGCAGAGGTCTCCTGGGCGCACACTCCCCCTTGGTTGAGAACGGCCAGTTGTCTTCTTCCCTGGCTATTCCCCAGGCGAAGAGGGATGATGTCCCAATGAAGGACGGCAGATCCTGTGGCTGGGGGCCAAGACCCCGAGAGCAGGTCAGGGCTCTGGCACTCAGGTGTGGGGCAGGAGTGTGAGGCACGCTTGTGAGGTGGGCAGAGGGTCCCTGGGGTCTAACAAGCCACATGGCAGGTTTGGGTCTTCATCCTGAAAGCAGCGAGGAGACCCTTATGGGTTGTCAGCAGCTGCCTACCGGGTCCTCCAGTGTCACCTCCGTAAATCCCCAGCCGCACTCTTTGACCGGTAGGTGAGCATATCCCCTCAGTGTTCAAGACCCTCCCAGGCCAGGACTCAGACCTCCAGGGTCCCTGTGTTCAAACACATGGTCCATCGGCGTCCACTCTGTCTGCCGCACTCCCTACAGGACCGGCCGCAGATCCCAGAGCAGGTGCTCAGAGTGGAAGCTCCATAGACTGCTGAGGCCGAGCCCTTACCCGCACCCTGGGGCCCCTTGGCCTTCCTGGACCTCCATGCTCAGCTGCGGGCTCTGGGCCTCTTGCATCTCCAAACATGGGGACGACAGCTGAAAACTGCGTGGCAGGAAGCCATGGCTCTTGACCAGGCCCAGCTCAACAATGCACACAGCACTGGACAATTTGTAAGAGGGTCAAGGTCTCCCACAAACATGACCCCAGAGTGGCCATGACGCGGACAACATGACACCGATGTGGCCTGGGGAACTGTTGCCACACGCAGGTGAGAGGAAGCTTGCCCCGGCCTCCGTGGAATCTGGAGTCCTAATCCCATCCTGATTCTTGTGTCTCAGAAGGACTCAGTAGGTTTTCTGTGCCGTGTCCTCCGGCAAACAACGGCCTCTCTCAGTTACGCTTTTGGCCGCTGGACTGGGGTGTCCGTGTTCGGGCCACGTGGCCTGGAGTGGGCCTGGAGGCAGAGGCGCAGCCCCCGCCCAGAATGAATAAATATGTAAGTATGTACATACATTAAACACATGCACATACGGAGCAAAGGAACTACCATGTGGTTAACAGATCACATATTACCTTACGTGTATCGTATCTATGCAGACAGACAAAATTATGTAATTTATGTGTGTTCATCTTGAGTTTCAGAAACATGGTGAGTTGTATCATCTGAGTCTTCAAAACTTGCTTCCTTTACTCCCCGCGATGTCCTGAGATTTTTCTCAACGTAGATCGGTCACTATTTCAGCAGCCCTGTGTCGTTTCCTCAGGAGTGAACTGTAACTCATGCACAGGTGCTCATATTAACGGACACTGTTATCCTCCCTATTTTGCGTCTCCAGAGAGCTCCGCTGACCACCCTGGGGTGGGAGTCCTCGCACGCGCTTCTGGTTTTCCACGGCGAGTGCACGAATCCAAGTCGGGTAAACACGCACCCGTCTTGGTCCACGTGGACGGCCTGCGCAGACACCATGGCCTGGGCGCTTGTAGAGGACAGAAATGTCTGGCCCACCATTGTGCTGGAAAGCCATCACTGGGGCGGCTGCACGGGCAGGTGATGGCCCTTCACAGAGTCCACTGGGATTGCAAGGGACGCGGGAGCCCTCTGGGGTGTCCTGGAAGGATGCCAGTCCCTTCGTGAGGCTCCACTCCCGGGACCTACTCACCTCCCACAGGCCCTACTGCTCACACCACTGCCTGGGAGGTGTCGGATCTGGGCATGAACTCTGGGGCCTGCCAACTCACAGACCACGGCGATACCCACAAGGGGCTTTGAAACCGCGGACACATCTTCATGCCACAGTGCCCGGCAGGCCACGGGAACAACTGGTCAAGCCTAGAAATTCCATAGGGCCAGCCCTGTGGTGTCCCCAGTCTCTAGAAGCCAGTCTGTCCTTGACTTGCAGAATTACCAAAAACAGAATAAAACCAATCACAACCAAATTAATGAAAGAAAAGAAGAAAAACCAGTGGGTACGTTTTCCAGAAGCAGGAAAACGGGACATCCCGCCAGGCGGATCCAAGGTCCATCCACCTCCTCGAGGGCTGGGGTCTCTCGGGGTTCCCGCACACTGTCTTCTCCCTCCCTCTCCTCCACCCTGCGCCCCGTAGAACATTCCAGGATAAAACAATAATAAGATAAGAGGCAGCTGGGACGGAGTTTGGTGATCAGAGTCCTGCAGTTACACAACACAATTCATTTCCTTAATTACACCGAAAATCGTTCGCTCTGCGTGTTAACACGTTTCTGAATGGTGGGGGGCACAGGAAGCCTGTGGAGCTTAATGAATTATGCAGCACGCATTTTTTTTAAACCAGGATTAGTGTTTATTGACTAGTTTCTTAAAGAAAAAAAAAAAAGAACAAAAAGTTATTTTTAGATCCTGGGCGTGGTACGAAGGAAATAATCTGGTAACACTGTCCTTGTCTTTGAGGATGACTTCTTTATTCATTTATCTTTCATCAGGACGCTGAAACGTGATTTGGGGATGATGAACTACTTTTAGTAAATGTCTTTTAACTTGCCCTCTCCCAGATGTAGATGTTCCAGCGAGCTAGCTGCAGGGATCTGATGGCCCCGAAATGGAGCCAAGGACAGAGAACGGTGCAAAGTCACAGCCCCTGGGGCCACTTGGGGAGGGAATGCCAACTAGGGGAGAACCCGGACAAAGGGCACCTGAGGGGGAGGCTGGAAGCTGCCAGCCACGTGGTCCGGAGAAGACGATCAGTGGGGTACGGCGGGAAAGTCCACACAATGTGGCGCAGACTGCCTGTCCAGTAGGACACCATGACGTGCATTTTATGACGTGAAGAAAGGGTGCAGAAGCTGTGCACGGCTTAATCCTTCCTCAAATCCACGCACAATTAAAAACTCTTTCTCTAATAAAGATTCGTTTTTGCGGTCTTTTTAAAGAGCATCATTGTTGGGCTCTAGGGCAAGCAGCAGGTAAGGCTGGGATTAAGGTGTGGGACCTCGTCCTCACAGGGCCCGCTGGCGCCTCACTGTGGGGAGATCCCAGAAGAGTCCAGGGTCCTTCCAGCCCCACGGCAGGGCTTTCATGCAGGCACGGCTCTCTGACCCTCTTCTTCTGTGTTACTCGGGATCCTGAAGTGAGTGGACTGACGGTTGGCTGGTCTGGGGTCCAGCAACATCCTCCCCTGCATTAAAGTGTCCACTGGCCCATTCATTCATTCTCGGGCATCTACCCCATATACTGCAGGAATCCCTATCCCAGGGCTGAGCAGACACGATGTGCTAATAAAGAGACTTTCTGAGAAAGCCAGAATGTACTAGAAACGGAGGTGGCGGCAGGTCTGAGAGCCCAGGTGGGCAGGTGAGTGATGCAGACGTGTCCTGGGGAGAACGGCACCCAGGGAGCCGTAGAGAAACGGGCAGGACTTCATGGGTTTGAGCTGCTGGACCAGATGGCAGAGAGAGGGCAAAGGGCTAGAGGAAGGGCTTGACGTCGGGGCGCACAGGGGTGACACAGGTCCTTGGAGGTCAGTCTCAGAGGGTCTGCGTGGAGCCTGGTCACAGGAAGCATAGGAGCAGGTGGAAGCCGTTTCATGCCTAGAGTGTCTCTCCTCCTGCTGCGCTCACTAAAAGAGAAGCAAGAGGAGGGGGGCTCTCGCAGACAACCGAGGGGGCGGTAGGACAGGCCAGCCCCTGCCGGAGCGGAGCAGCCCGGCCACAGCCTTTCCCGAAGGCCACATGCAGTGTGGGGATTTAGGAAGTGGCCAGTCCCTGCTCATGGGCTGCTCGCATCCACAGCACAAGACAAGACAGACGAGACAGAAGCGGGGCCCCACGAAACGCCACGTGCCGCGGAGACCAGGCTGCAGGGTGAAGTCAGTGAGGAGGGTGCAGCTCCACTTCCTGGCGGTCACCTCGGCCATCAACCTCGTGAGGTCAAGCCCGTTACTAACTCTACGTGACGCCATCACATGACAACCGTCTGCGTCTCCCGTGGCTGCTGGAACAGACTACCACACACAGTGGCGTACACAGCACAATATCCTTATTTTACGGAAGGGAAGTCCGAAATGGGTCTCACAGGCCGACACCCAGGTGTCCGCAGGGCTGCGCTCCTCCTGAAAGCTCAAGGGGAGAACCCATGTCCTTGCTCCTCCCTGCGGTCCAGACCACCTGCGCCCCTCCCCCGTCTCCGAAGGGCCGGCCCTGCTCACGACACTCTGACCCTCCTGTCTGTCCCTTCCACTCTTCAGAGCCTGCGATTACACTGGGGCTGCCTGGAAAATCCAAGATAACCTCCATATTTTCAGGTCTGCTGATCAGCAACCTCCTCCCACCTGCTGCGGTGAACCTCCTGCGCCGAGAAAGCGGACAGAGTCACAGTTGCCGGGGTTCACGCGCGTCTTTCGGAGGCCACGGCTCCACAGATCCCGGAGACTCAGAAGAAGCATCAAGCTGGGCCTGGGCCCCCGACTCCACTGGGCTCAAAACCGGGGAGCACGCGAGCCGCGCACCGAGCTTCCTAAAAACAAAGTTTCCAGATCGACTCGACGGCGCAGCATCCCCACGTGGGCATGTCGAGACAAGTCGGTGACGCCAGGAATTCCGGCACAGATGAAACCGAACAGCAGAGCTGGGCCCTGGAGAAACTCGACACGGGGGTCGGGAGGCCTATTCTGGAATGTTCCCGGAAGCACTGGTTGTAGTGGGGGAACAAAGGAAACGGGGTAAGACTGGATAAATTCCGTGATAGAGGGAGACGGCGGAAATGTACGCAGCACGGAAAACGAGTAAGATGTGAGCCGAGGACGTCGGCACGGACGCACTGAGGGTGTGAGCGAGAAAGAAGCCGTCCTCCTTCGTACAGTAAAGTTCATGCCAGTCCCGTTGTCCAGACGCAGGAACGCAGGCGTCCATGAGCCCTCAGCGTGTGGACTGTGAGCGTCGCGTGCGGAGAACGGATCGGAGGGAATCGAGGCTTCGAAGGGAGCCGGTGTGGCCGGAGGGTCTTTCCTCAGGATCGATGTGTCTGCGGGCATCTGTTCAACGGCTCCTTGAACCTTTTAAATGTGTTTTTAAGGTTTCATAATGTTTTCTAATAAGAATTACAGACGTGATACGATTGGCCTGTACTTCTGGATTGTGACTGAGACGGCGGAGTTTCTCAGAGGGGAAACCCTCGAGTCTTGCTCTCATCGACAGAATGAAACTGGAGAAGAGGGGGTCCACGTGCAGCTTTGGAGTCTGTTTCCAGTAAGCGAGACGGCTCCTTCCATCGTCGCACGTGTGGCCTCCTCCCGGGAGGGCCCTCCGCCCAGGAACCGGGCAGATCTGTCTGAGGACCGCCACCACCCTCCTCCTCGCCCTCCTGCCCCCGTAGCCTTCCTATGTCCTCACTAGGAGGACACTGAGTGCCTGCCCTACCCCGGCCCCCCAGAGCAGTCAGTGGAAAGGAGCCCTGTGGCAAGTGGGGCCCGCGTGTGGCTGAACGTGGCACGCCCGGCTTCCTGGGCGAGCTCACGCCTGCTGTCGAGACACCCAGTGGCTTCTGGCACAGAAATCCTCTCCATCCGAGCCAAGTTTCTCATTGCAAAGACACGGCTTTCTGGGTCCAAAGCCAAAGCCCGGGGTGTGTGGGCCCTGAAACACAGCCATGTCCCTGCAGAGGTGATGTTGGCGATCCAACCTGGAAAGACAACCTCCTCGGCCCACATGGAACTCTATGGCCAGGGACGCCTGTCCCAGAGTTGCTGGGAGGGGACACCTAGACCCACACGAACCACTGTCCCTGAGCTGGGGTGTAACGGAAACACAGGTCACTGGCCAGAGGCTTCCTTAAGCTATGGTCTGTTTCCTAGGGGTCTCAACTCAGGAGCGTCCCTGAGACCCCCAGCAGATCTGGGGCCTTTCCATCCAGACGGAAACCCAGCCACGGCCACAACCCACACCATCCGGGGGAAAGACGCAGGACGGCCCCGAGACCCTGGATGGACTTCCTCCTTGCGAGGCAGGCTGGCCCCTGGCCGGGGGCGCCCCATTCTCCCAGTGAACCGTCGTCCTGGCACTCAGTCTGCCTCCACGGCAGAGCATTGCTGGGCAGATGGGAGGAAAGAGACGGGGAAGGGGAGGGGGCAGAGCAGGTACCGGACGAACAGCGACGGGCCCCCCACCCCCACTGGCTCCACCTCCAGCCTGGCAGTGGAGCTCCGACCGGGGCTCACGCTCACAGAGCCACACTGGTCACACCAGCCACAGCGGCCCGCCCTGCGGTGCTGAGCTGCGGCCACAGCCATGGAGCTCCTGGGCTTCTGAGTCGACGAGCGCTCGTCTCGGCCCCGGAGAGGCACCCGGAAAGCGTGCGTCCTCACTCCTCCCCGGCGCTCCGTCAGCCTCTCCTTCTGAGACGCCGGAGTCCGTACAATCCCATTAACACAGCGATCTGACACTGAGCTCGACACTTGACAAATTACAGGGTTTTCATTTTCAATACTGTTGGGTGGCTGGGGTCCAGAGCGATAGTGGTTCCGGCCGCTGTGACTTTGAATAATGTCGGCGCGAAGGCCTCGAATTGCTCCTTCTTCCTCATTAAAAGAGAAGATGAACTGGCGGGACTTCTTCGGGGAACCTCCTAAGTAAAGCCTCAGCCCCGCGGCGCCTGGAGCTCTGGGGGGAGGTGCAGCCCAGCCACGTGTCCCTAAATCCAGGCTCGCTCAGCGGCCTGTCCGAGCGCGGATGCCGCGTCCCTGCTTCCTGGGAGGGGCCGCCCTCAGCCCGGAGGAACCCTACTCTCGGAAGTGCACCCTGGCCGTTTGCACCTGGGGGTGTCTGGGTTAAGAAATCTGGGCTGCGCAGCGGTGGGTGAGATGTGGGACCCCCTGGAGGACACACGAGTGCTCTGTGCTTCGGGCCTGACGGGAAGGGCTTGGGGGCTGCTGAAGACCCTCCCAGCAATAAACGCTCTGAGTCGGGTCCATTCCCACTGGTCTCCGAGGCAGAAGGCGCAGGCGTGGGAGGGCCATGGACCGGCAGGAAATGTCAGCTCTATGGCCCCAGAGAAACGGGGTCTCACCTCTGGATAAGAAAGTTCTAGTCTGGGGTCTGCATGGCTTCAACACGCCGCTCTCATCAGGGACTGGAAATTGGAGGCCCTGGGGACAAGGACACCACCCAGAGCTCAGACTATGTCCTACAAACAACACTGGACAGAGCTTGGGGCCGACCTCCTGCTCCCAGAAGGGGGCTGCTTTGCACCTGTGTTCATGACATTAAACCCTTCCTGACACCGTTATTTTTAGATGTATGGAGTTGATTTGTCTAAAGAAAGCAGCATTAGCTAAGGGGCAAAATTTGGGGAAATACGGTGTGGGGGCTGTTTTTACTTTTCCTTCTGTTTCAAAAAATTTGAACAGAACATGAAATGTCAGGAAGGTCCTACCTTTTTATCATGGAAACAATTGCTTTGAAAATTCACCTTTTTCTCCTGGAGGCCAGAGAGACAAAGAACTCAAGACACATGGGGAGAGGCTCTGAGCAGGGAAGGAGACATCTGGGCTGTCTGCTGAGCATACCTGTATTTAAGAGATGAATGATATCTGGCGTCAGGAATTTAGTAGCCATAGAAATAGAATAAAAGCCCAAAGGCGGGAGAAAAGCCCAAAGTGGGAAAACGCCCCACGAGCAGAACTACAAAATGTCTAGAACTAAAACTAAAAGGCCCGGGAGGGAGGCCCATGTGTGAGGAAGGAGGGGAAGCAGGGGACAGGGGCGTGGACTTCCAAGGACGTCCTCTCAGTTTTCCTATCCCACACTCCTGGCGAAAGCTCGGGGCGGCCTTTGAGCTAAGTGATACGATGGGTCCTATGATGTGAGGCTCCTTCCTCCCTTCTGTGAAATATTATGTTAAAACGATTTTGTTCCTCTTACAAGCTAACTAGCCATCTGCTGGTGCAGATAACATCTAACCTTGAGAAACATCTAGAGCGCCCCTCCCACCCCCGGCCGAGCGGCGCAGCATGTGGCCAGGAGACATGTCCGAGCCCACGTGGGTACTCGTGGAACATTCTCTGGGGTCTGGAGACGCCATGGTCCAGGCTCGGCAAAGTCACGGTGCAGACCTCCGGCAGTGGTTGCCTGGCCCTTGTCTTTGTCCATGGGGCCTGGGAGCAGGAGAAAGCACGTGTCTGAGAGTTTGCAGATGTCCAGGATTGTCATGCTTCTGCCACGGTTGAATCTCTTTGGGGACACCTCCTCGGGTACGGGTGCTGGGTGACATATCCAAGCCACACGCCAAGACCAGCCCAGAGCTTCACGCCTCCATGCCGGTCATGCCGCAGCAGGCGAAACCAGTCCAGGAGGGGCCTTTCCCTGGAGCCTCCCTCCTGCCCACAGCCCTCGCCTCCACAAGGAAGCCCTTCCCCTTCCACACAGGCGGCTGCCTGGAAACCATACTGGGAGGGCCACGTGCCTCCCACTGACCATTGCTAACTGGGAGGGAACGAGTCTGGAGCAAGGCCTGTGGGGTGTGTTCTGGACCTGAGAAGTCCACCAGCTCTAGGAAGACAAGTGGAGAACCAGACATGGAAGAAGCGAATAGAACCTTCTAGATTGGAACCTGCTGACTGGAACAGGGCACGCCACGGACCCTCATGCCTGCCATCAGGTTGCAATTAGTGCAGAGGACTTAGCCTGGAAGAGGGTCCAGGTGTTGGGCCTGAGGTCTCGGCCACGTGGAAGGACAACCCAGCAGAGAGCCCTGGGGAAGGAGAGGAGGACAGGCCCCGGACACAGAGACCAGAGAGGGAGATGCAGCGGAGATGGGGAAGCCACAGAGGCCACACTCCCAGCCACACGCATGCCGCAGGGTCGGACACAGGACACGGGAGAGAGAACTGTACACAGATGCCAGGAGGCAGGCCGAGCTGGGGAGCTGAGCGGGATCAGGCTGGGGACTGGAGAAGTTTTTTGGGGGGCAGGAATGGTCCTGCCAGCTCCTGCCTGCTACTCACCGTCTGCACGTCCGCCTCGGCTCTGGTGAGGTCACCCTGTAGTCCCTGGGGCTACGCTGAGGTCCTCCTTTACTTTGGTCTGAAATATCTTCACTTCTGTCAACAGACCCACTGACGGGGGCTGCTGACAGCCTCTGACGGAAGCCCAGAGTCCTGCCCATGGCTTTCTAGAGGGTTCTAGATTCATTTCTTCCATATCTGAGTCCCCACTTGTCTTCCCAGAGCCGGTGGACTTCTCAGGTCCAGAACACACCCTAGAGGCCTTTCTCTGGACACGTTCCCTCCCAGAGCAGTGGCTGGACGGACGCCAGCTGCCACAGTCACTTCCTGACGCCGACCGGGGAGCATGCGGATCCCCGTTCTTAGCAGGGGACAGAACCTTAGCAGGACATGAGTCCAGAAAAGGGGTCCCCAGAGGTCTGAGCTCTGCCACTAGCAAGCCGGGTTACAATGCCCCTCTTGTTAAAGGTTCACAAACCAGAGTCACACCCGGAGCAGCTGACACACGGCATCTACTTCTTGAAAGCACTCAGCCAGGCTTGTTCCCTCCTCCCAGTGGCATCCCTCAGGCTGTGGCTCCCGGGCAATGTCCTGTGACCCCGTGGAGTCTGCAGCACCCTCCCCACTGGACTGTCCACCATGCAGTCTCACCCAGCGCCTCCCGTCCCCAGGACCAGCCACACCCACCCCTGTTCCTCTGGGATGGGCATGGCCCCGCCCCTCCCACACTGCCCGCATCCCCCCTGCTGGCGCACCCTGGGCACTCTATCCCCAGATGTCCTCACACCTTTACTTCGGGGTCACCATCCTGGTGCCCGCGGGCATCCTCTGTCTCCAGCGCAGCTCTGACAGCCTCCTGACGGGTCTCCTTCTCTCCGCTTGCTCTACGACCCCATCCCTACTCTGTTCTCAGAGAGACCCCCTAAAACACCCCAGCTAGAAACCCTCGCAGGGCTCCATGGAGCGCCGGGAGTGAATCCCAGCGTCCTCGGCGTGGCCCGCCCACCACACCTGCAGGACTGAGCGTCTGTGCCCCCCGTCCTGCCGACCCCCTTCTGGTCACCACAGGTCTTCATTCAGACACACTAAACATGTCCCTAATGAGGCGTCTGGACGCCCCCTGCCACCTACTTCTGACTCTGTATCCTCCTGCTCACACAGGCTCTGTCCAAATATCACCTCCTCCAAGAAGCCCTCTTTGTCCATTCCCATGAAAGGAGCTCCCCGGCTCACTCTGTCATCCTCTCTAACACCCTGATATACTGCCCTTAAAGCACGTGATCGACTGACATGGTCTCACTGAGAGGTTTATTCGAATTTTCTGTGCCCTGCCAAAGTGCAGCCCCGAGAAGCAAGGGCCCATCCTCCTCGCTCAACAGGCCTGCTGGTGCCCAGCCCAGGTGACCTGCTGCACACACAGCTTCTGAATCAACAGCGACCCATGCCCTTGTCCCTTGTCCCTCTTTTTTGCTTAGTTGGCCTAACTGGAGCCTTTTCAATTTTATTGAGCTTCTCGAAGAACCAGCTTTGGGTTCCATCGGTTTTCTCTGTTGATTTCCTGTTTTCAGTCTCATTGATTTCCGCGCCCGTCCTTGGTTTTCCTCTTCTTCTGCTCACTCTGGATTTAATCTGTTCTTCTTTGTCCGGTTTCCCAAGGTGGAAACTTAAATGATTCATTTCAGGTCTTTCTTCTTTGCTAATCTACACCCTCCCTGCTATAAATTTCCCTCTAAGCTCCTCTTTCCCTGCCTCCCCCCAACTTTTGATAATCTGTATTTGAATTTTCGTTTCATTCGAAGTATTTTTATATTTCCCTTGGGATTTTTTCCTTTGTCCTATGTGGTTGTTTTCTACAGTTCTGTTGTTTTTTTTTCTCAACATATTTTAGGATTTTAAAATCTTATTTTTCTTATTGATTTCCATTTTTAATTGCATTGTGGTCTGAGAGCAGACAGTGTTTTGTTTCTAGTCTTTTAAATTTGTGATGGTGTGTGTTATGGCCCGGAATGTGGTATATCTTGGTGAAAGTTCTGTGTGACCTTGAGAACAATGTGTGTTCTGCTCTTGCTGGAAGAACTAGTCTGTGGGTGTCCGTTAGACCCAGTTGGTTGGCACAGGTGTGGGGTTCAACCAAGTCCTCACTGATTTTCCATTCCTGGGTCTGCCCGCTTCTGAGAGAGGGTGTTGGAGTCTTAATTACAATAATGTGCTCGTCTACTCCTTGTGGTTCTGTGTTTGTCACACAGTTTGACGTGCTGTCATTAGACGCAAACTTGTTAGGAACTGTTACGCATTCTTTGAGAATCGGCTCCTCGATCCTATGGAATGCCTGACAACCTTCCTTGCTTTGAAATCTGTTTTTCTAAAATTAATGTAGGTACTCCTGTTTTCTTCAGATTCGTGTTATCACGGTCTATATTCTCTGTCCGTTCACTCTGAATCTCCATGTGTCTTTATATCTGAAGTAGTTTCTTTAGACAACATAGAGTCGAGTCTTGGGTTTTGATCTACTCTGACCACCTCTGCCTTTTAATGGCTACATTGAGGCCATTGACATTCACAGGGATTTGTGATCTTGTTGGATGACTCCGACTTGTTCCTGTTTTCTGTTTGTTGCTCTGGTTCTTTCGTTACTGCCTTCCACTCTCTTTGCCACGATTTGTCGTCTTCACCTAACATTTAATGTGATTTCACCTTTAAATCACTCAACCTCATCACAGGAGTGGTGTGAGTACCTTATAATGACAAAATAATCCTGATTCCTTCCTCTTTTCTTGTATCATTGCTGTCACCCATTTCACTGACATGTAAGTACACACACACACACGCTGTCCAGATGACAATGAAGCACTATTTACCCCACACTTGGGTGTGGCTGGGAAAATGCCTCATCATGAAAATGCCATATGGTCCTGGGGTGTTGACAAACCCCATGGCGAGGATATAGGGTCTCATCCACATTCTGGGGGAAAACACACAATTCATGGTTATAAAGACACAATGGGGAGTTCCTTCTGACAGTTTTGATATTTCCCTATCCATCTGTCTTATTTTCTCTGTCCTCAGAGGATGTTGCTTATTATTATTTTTATAAATACATTCCCAGTGAAGATAAAATTAAATATGCATGTGTTTTAAAATTAAGTATGCATAGCAGACTTCTAAAAAATGCTTTAATGGACTCAGTCAGCCAATATTTCATGAATATTGTGATTTTGGGGTGGCCCAGTTCAGGTAACTTCTGTAATTATACTTGTGTTCTTAATTAAAAAGCAGATAAGGGCTGGGGTGGAGACTGGGATTGTTTTGTGTGTGTCTACACACGTTCAGGTGATTTCCAGATGCCACTCATACCCATGTGCGATGAAAACCACAGGATTGTAAGTGACCTTGGAACATTTGAGGGTTTTAGAAAACTTAGCTTCCTCTTTTCAAATTATCCTGAATTAATGTCCTCCTGAAACCAAACCATGGCCAGGGGTTCTCCATTCTGGCATATGTTAGAATCACTCAGAGAAATTTTAAAAACACGCCAATGCCTGACCCTCACTCCCAGAGATTCTGTGTTGCTCTTGGGTAGAGCCTGGACATCTGTGTTTTACAAAACACTGTGAGTCGTCACCATTGAGAATGCGTACATGTGCACGGGACTCCATCACCAGCATTGGACATCTCAGGAGAGAAGATCTTGGTGTGCTCCAGGGCCACGTGTATGAATATTGTAATTTAGGGGTGGTCCAGTTCAGGAAACTTCTGTAATTATACTTGTGTTCTTAATTAAAAAGCAGATAAAAAGATAAAGGCCTCTTGATTAAAGAGTAGCTTCTTACCCTACGACCCAACAATTGCATTACTGGGTATTTACCCCAAAGATAGAAATGTAGTGACAGGATGGGGCACCTGCACCCCAGTGTTCATAGCAGCGATGTCCACAATAGCCAAACTGTGGAAAGAGCCAAGGTGTCCATCAACAGAAGAATGGATAAAGAAGATGTGATACACACACACACACAGGAATATTACACAGCCTTCAAAAAGGAAGAATACCCACCTTTCACATTGACATGAATGGAACTAGAGGGGATTACACTGAGCGAAATAAGGCAGTCAGAGAAAGATAATTATCATGTGGTTTCACTCGTATGCAGACCATAAGAAACAGCATAGAGGATCATTGAGGGAGGAAGGGAAAACAGAGTAGAAAGATATCAGAGAGGGGGACAAACCATGAGAAACTCTTAATTATACTAAACAAACTGAGGGTTGCTGGATGGGGGGGTGGGTGAGGGGGATAGGGTAGTCAGGGGATGGGCACTAAGGAGGACATGTGATGTGATGGGCACTGGGTGTTATAAGCAACCGATGAATTATTGAACTCTACCTCTGAAACTCATGATCTAGTATAGGTTGGCTAATTGAATTTAAATGAAAAAAGAATACAGAAAGAAAAAAAATAATAATGAAAGAAAAAAACAAAGAAAAAAAGAAAGAAAGGAAAAGAAAAATAAAAGAGTAGCTTCGTCAACACATTCCCCCCATGATAACACCTTAGAAAAAGCGACAATTTGGGATCCATAAACGTGTTGTGCATTGATGTCGACGCGTCCAAACCTGACTTCCCACGTGTGTCAAGCTGTTCACCCCGGGGGGACCTCGAGCTTGTTCTCGAGCTGCCCACAGCAGCGCGCTCCTCGATTCCTACTGTTCCAGGAAATCGCCTGGCGACCTTGGTACGATGTGGACTCTGAGTCAGCAGCTTGGGAGCTTGCATTTCCGACCAGCCTGCCAGCGACGGTGGTGCTGCTGGTCCACAGACCACACTCTGAGTCGTCCACAGATCATGTCAAGACAGCTCTCTAGGATTCCGGACAAAGCTCCGCAGCACTCAGATGCGATAACTGCCCGGCTCCAAACCATCACCTTGCAAGAGCCTCTCCTGGTTGGAGTAGAACTTGGGTGCCAGAATCACAGAGCAGTGAAAATGGGAGCCATCCAAGACCGTGTTCCCGGCTGAGGCAGACCAAGGGAGACCCTCCCAGAGATGGACAGAGAATGGAGATGGGGGGGGGGGCAGTGTGACTGGGGCAAGAAACTGCAGCTCGGGGAGGGTGGTCAGGGTTCAGATCCCGACACCGGTACCTGTTGGTGGGAAGGCTGGTGCTCAGGCATGTCACTTAATACTTCCAAACTTCATCTTCTCATTTATAAAATAAAGAAAACAGAATGTGCCAGGGGACTTGTTTTTAATAATTAAGATGATCAAATATACATATAATGTACAAAATATATTTTCTATAGACAGAATATTCTCCCTGTACATAACCCCTTAGTAACAAGGGCTCTATGTTGGCCGGCCCAGTGCTGGGGTGGGGAGTGGGGGGTCATTGCAGAATTGCCACCGTGGATAAGGAGCCATGGTTACACGGTCCTATGCTCTTCTCGTAGCACGTTTCCCCTGAAGAGTCGTCTACTCTCATGCCACAAGGTGCTTCACAAACAAGAAACCATCCAAGTGCAACGCGCTGAACACATTCTGAATAATACATCTGTCTCCTTCTTAAAGATTCACAACCCACGTTAACACAGAAAAGGCTCTGAGAAGTCGTGCAGGGACATCAACTTAACTTTGTTTAATTGGGTGTCGTTCCAATACATGCGAATACTTAATTGGTTTTCTTCAAGGAAGCTCCGTGATTATCCCAAGGAAACTGCACTTAACACTAATGACCGAGGAGCACTCTGGGAGAGTTGCCATGACTTCACCCGTGAAACAACAGAAATCAGGAATTTCCCAGGATTATGGTTGTTTAAGTAGAGGCGGGATGACTCCTTGCTGGGGTATCTTCTAGAGCACTCAGGCATCAGGCCTGAGGTGGTCCCAGAGAAACCACGGGATGCTGTTTGATACGGTGGCGAAGAGGACGGGGCATGTGGCACAGTCCTCGGCTCGGATCCCAGCTCTGTCTTTTCCTTTTTTAAAGATTTTATTTTTGTTTATTTATTTGAGAGAGAGAGAGAAAGAGAGCACGAGAAGGGGGAGGGTCAGAGAGAGAAGCAGATTCCCCGCCAAGCAGAGACACCTGCGCTCCGCCGATGTGAGACTCGATCCCAGGACTCCAGGATCATGACTTGAGCCGAAGGCAGTTGCTTAACCAACTGAGCCACCCAGGTGCCCCCCTGTCTCTTTCTAACAGAGAGGACTGAGGTGAATTATTTAACCTGGCAGGCTTCAATTCGCTCATCTTCAGACTGAGGATAATAATGAAACCCACCTTGTCAGTCTACAAGGAAGACTGTCAGAGGCAGAGAGCATAGAGCTCGGTGACTGGCACCTGCACGGTGGGGGACGGGGGATGGGGCTTGGCAGGTTTTACTTAGATGTGTTCTTTGTGCTCTGCCAGCCTGGGATTCTCGCAGCCCTTTGTACTGAGAAAAAGTCTGAGTTGTCAGTGGGGATGATTCCTTTACCAAGGGTGAAGAAAATCACTTGGAATTTATGGAAGTTGCAGTCTTGGGGCCTGGAGAACTGAGATGGGTAAGCTCTTGTTGCTTCCCTGGGTCGGGGGGGGAATGGGGGGAGGGATGGGAGAAGGGACGGGGAAGGGGATGAGGAAGGGATGGGGAAGGGATGGGGAAGGGACTTTGCACAGGCGTGGCTTCTAAGGCTCATTGTGTTTTCCAGTGATTCACATCAAGCTGCCGCAAAATGACAAACGTCTGAAGCTGAAGAGATGCCCCAGAACCAGCAGAATGAGGGAGACCCCAACCCCACAGACATGGGTTTAGACACCCCCTAAACAGCAGAGTAAGAATGCGTGGTCCTTCTTGACAGGTAGTTCGGGGACATGTGACCCAAGCAGGAACAGAGCTGTCAACAAAAATGGATAAAGGGATTAACAGATCTATCCAGCCCAGGCTTGGGCACCAGCCACCCTACGGGGATGAGATGGGACAGAGACCACAGTTAAGGATTTATGGTACCATCGTCCTCCAGGAAGCAAATGAGCCTTCCAGCCTCACTATCTGGAACCAACTCATGCCTGGCTCAGCCATCGGCATGGATGGTGTTCCAGTGGGGAGACAAAGCCCCACTAACTGGCAACGCACTGTCACGAGCTGAGCTGTGTGTCCCCTGTCTGCTGCACTGGAAGACACAGCCAGACACAAAGCAAATACCAGAGACTCGCCGCTGAGACCTCTGCCCACACTCTGTGTCGCATCCCGCTCCTGGGACCGAGTCCCGTCCTGCAGAGAAATGTCTCTCATGCTGTTTCCCAGGCTATTCTCCAAGCAGACAGAAAACTTTAGAGGACAAGCCTTGGATTTAAGTCTCCACATCCCTTAAAGTAGCAGGGATCATATTCCAGAAGTCAGCATTAGAAAATCAGCTCCTGGATATATGAAGTTACAGAAATGGGCAATGAGAGTGAATGTTTGAAATGAGAACAGTTTCTGAAAATCCCAAGAGCTAGAGAGGTCCATATGTAATAAATATTTATTCAATGGCCTTAAAAATTGTATGAATTCATCCTTCAAATCACATCTGGTTGGGCATGTTTTTCTCTTCCAGTTAATATGCCTTTTCAAATCCTGCTTCCAATTTAGGGCAGGAAGAGAAAGAGGCATGTTTTTAGCTCTGTTTAGGGACCAATTCCAACCCAGCAGAAAGCTCATAATCCCACGGATCTAATTTAGAAGAGGCAAGAGCGGCTTCTAGGGTTTCCAGGTAGGCACCCTTATTCTGTCAAGCACGTTGTATGCAGTATGACCATTCATCAGCCTCCTTCCAAGTAGGGCCCAAAAGTACACTAAGGCTTTGCTATCTTCTAGTAGTGGAAGAGGCATTTCAGAAGACTGACCAATCCAGGGGAACGGAATAAAATCCCAGGGGCCTACGGACAGCACAGACATGGACTTCTCAAGAACTCCAGCCAGGAAACCATTCTCTACCCAACTTTCACTCTTCTGTGTGGCACAAATGGGCTAATAATGGTCTCAGAGGTGGGAGGGTAAGTCCCGGGTCCTTCTCCTGCAGCCACATGGAGCCAGCCTCCTTTCCCCACCTGCAAGGTGAGAGAGTCAAACTAAGGACCTTTGTCCATGTGACATTCTGAACAGCCAGTCCAGCCTTTTAAGAACAAGAGGTTCTCCTCCCACTCTTCTTTCAGTCTCCAGACAAAGCAAATTTGATTTCCATTCATTACTCAAATTCCTGCCTAGAGGAAGTATGGGTGGCCCGACGTTCATAAATCCAGAGTCTTCTGACTAAATACACTCAACCAGGAGCAGAACAATACCACAGTGGGCCAGCAGAGCAAACATACTCTTTGCCCAGTAGAATGTCTTGTCTTAGTCGTCTCTCAGGACACTCTTCACTTGGTAGAAAACAAGGAGGAACACTGCTCTAGATGTAAGTAAAAGGTCCCAAGATTATTGCAGGGAGCCAAAGTCTCAAGGAGAGGTACAACTGGGCTGCAGCTAACTGGACTGCTGGCGTTTCCACCAGCTCTTCTCCTGAACAGGCTTTCTTCTAGGGGGGAATAGGTGACCCATAAAGTTAACCATCACATCAGCCATCCAGGATATTCTAGGCAACATTCTAGAGATGCATGAAGATTGGGTCTCAACAAGGCCACAGTCCTAACAGATTACTGTGGCCTTATTGAGATCTGATCTCCATGCATCTCTAGAATGTTGCCTAGAATATCCTGGATGGCTGGTGTGGTGTGATGGTTAAATTAATGGGTCACTTTGACTGGGCTAAGGGATACCCACATGGCTGGTGAAACATAATTTCTGTGTGTGTGTGTGTATGTTTTTAGAAGAGATTAGCATGGGAGTCAGCAGGCTGGGTAAAGAAGGTGTCCTCACCAGGTCAGGTGGACACCATCTAATCTACCGACAGCTTGAATAGAACAAAAAGGCAGAGGAAGGATGAATTCTCTCTCGCCACTTGAGCTGGAACATCCATCTTCTCTTGTTCTTGAATGTGGGTGCTCCTGGTTTTGAGGCATTCAGACCCAGACAAAGACTTATATCATTGTGGGGCCTCACCCCAAATCTTGGGCCCTTCGATTTGGACCAAATTACACCATTGGTTTTCCTGGGTCTCCTGCTTGCAGATGGCAAATTATGAGATATCTCAGCCTCCATAATTGTAAACCAATTCCAATAATAAATCTGCACATGTCTGTCTGTCTGTCTGCCTATCTATCTATCACCTCTCTGCCTATCTATCTCTCTCCTATTGGTTCTCCAGGGAATCCTGACTAATATGGGCAATCAACTGGAATTTCTCAAAATATTGGTCATAACGTCATCACGCATCCAGCCAATGCTCAGAGAGCTCTATTGTAAACCTAAAACAAGTAATAAGGAATGAACAGGAGTCTTAGGACAACCTACACATTTGCACACTTCTTCACTTTAGCATTTACATGGAACAAATGCGCTCATTTCCAAAAGGCACCATTCAGAAATTTGATGACAATTTTTGAATTAGCCTGTGCATCTCTGTACAGAGAAAAATAAGCAATTTTTTCGAATCTCTTGTCTCCATGGGCTGATCAGATCGCCTCTTGTAATTGGAGCAACAGGGGATCCAGTAGCCATTTGGCTTAATCCCAAAGTTGGTTGGGCTGATATGTTCCACTCAATTATGTTTTGCATAAAAATAAGAGCCTCTGTTTGGATAGACATTCCTGAGGCCAGAGTCCTCATAAAGAGCTTTCCTTTCCAGGAGTGGACTATCCCTGCATGATCCCTGGTCCGATAGAGCAGAAGGCCTGGACAAGCAATGGCCTCCAGGGTTAGCAGACCCAAAGATGGATGGGTTTTCATTGACAGAGCACATTAACAGTAAATGTCCACGTCAGTGAGATTCAGGGGGGAATCGTCAGCACGTGCTGAGGAACCAGCATGATATGAGAGACAGAAATGCAAGAAACCAACTGACACCTCATGGTCCACTCACTCTAAACACTAACTAACCACAATAATGCCTAGCTTCTTCACTGCCAAATGGCTTTAGTGATGCACGCAGGCAATGCCATTGAAAGACCAAGTGAGATAATGCACACCAACTACATCACACAGAGCCTGCGCCATAGTCAGAACTCAATAGACTGAATTCCTGTTTGTAGACGGTGACTTTTGTTTGAGTTTCTCTTCAGTTGGTTGACTCCATATAGTGTGTTTTTGCAAAGGGTGAAAAGCAGAAAGGATTTGCTGATTTAACAATAGTTAATGCATGCTTTCATTGATACTGTTGTCCTTAACATATCGAGTGTCTGGGAAGTTCTCGTTTCTGGGAACATAGCAGGGAGTAAAGTCAAGTTTATCTTCCCATGGAACTCACATTTCACAAAGGTGGAAATTACAAATATACACCTTACTTGCTGGGAGCCTATATGAGCATATATTAGTGTAAGGGAGGATGAATGCATCGGGGATAGTGTGTTAAGACATGGAGTTTCTATTTTAAAAAGAACTCTCTGCAGAGAGGACATTTGAGAAAAGAGGAAATGAGCCTTGCAAATGGGGTGGGGAATTGCTCCACACAGAAGGAGCAACAGGCTCAAAAGCATGAATTGGGAAACTATTTGCTATATTTGAGAAATAAGGCAAGTACCATTACAGTGCAGTGAGCAAGAGGGAAAATAGTAGAGAAATACAGATTTACATTGGCCAAGGAATAAACATGGAGCTTACACTTTGTTTTAAGAGCAATGGAAGGCTGGGGAGTATTTGTGTTTTAAAAGGATCATCTGGGCTGAGTTTGAAGACTAGACTATATGAATCAGTATAACCCACCCTCAGAAATAACGGGAAACTCTTGATTCATGAGTCGAATTTATAAGTTTCTCCTCAGCATTGTACATGTGCAATGCACACCTCTCACCATGGCTTAATAGACTATATGGCTCTTCCAACTTTCACCTACAATGGAGAAAGCTGGAAAGAACATTCTTTCTACTCCTTAAAAAAAAAAAAAAAGCATCTACAAAGTCATGACTCTATTTGAATCCATCAGAGAACAGAGATTGCAGGGCAACCAACTAGGTTGAAATCCAAGGGATGAAAGCAAAATCCAAGGAAGATGGCACATGATCACTGATTTACCAGGGCAGACCATGGGAGTGAGATGGGCTGCCACAGAAGCAGGCAAATAGAACGGAGTGAAAAATCTTTAGTGAAATGCTGAAGACTTGCAGAATAGTCTGAGAGTAAAAAACGAGTGTGGAATAGTCTGAGAATACAGATTCCCTAGGGACTGTAGACACAAGGAGGGGGCACCTACTTGCACACTCTTTTTCATTGCCCTCCACCTGGAACTTAAGAAAAAGACTGAGAGTGAGAGGCTGAGGGGAGACTCTTTCAGTGTTGTAGTCTGCAGAAGTTCAATGGACACTACAGGTAGGGGGCAGCACGTAGTCCTGTCTGAACTCTCTTACCCCAAAGACTAAAGTCTTAAGATTCTGGGGGCGGGGAAGGAAAACCTGGTGATACTTGGGTACACATGGAGACACATTGTGGTTTGGAGGAAGGAAAAGAAGTCTTTGCCCCTGGGGAAGTGGCAGGAGTCCATCACAGGCACAGATCGTAATGGGTTTCCTGGTGTTAGGAGAGGGCAGGATTTATGAGTAAGTCCTGTCCTCCAAACTTGGGAACACAGTGCCTTCCCAAGACTGTCACTGGATGAGAATGGTGGAGAGCTGCCTCACACCTCAGGCTAGCAAGCACAGAAGGATAAGCAATAGCAGTCCTCAGTGGGGGCTGGGAGAAGTAATGGAGACCCTTTCTGAGGCACAAGCATCCAGGGAATTCCTAAAGCTGAGGATGGAGAGGTATCACAAAGAAAAGCCCTTTGGCAAATCAGCCCACACCTGAAATGTAAGATGATACTGAGAAATTTGAAGCCAGTAACTCATAGCAATAGCAAAACCCAAACCATGCCCAGTTCCCCCACACTGACAGCCCAGCAGAGGAAGGAGAATACCACAGCTAAACATAAACTCTATTTACCTCAATCTCTATCATCTTACACATGACATTCAGGGGTAAGTAGCTTGCAGGTGTAAAACAGAAGTTATGGGACAAAACTCTGGCAAGAGACAAAACAATCAATGTCAATAGGCACTAGAGTGGTTCAGATGTTGGGAATAGAAATGATTTAAAGTGGCCATGATGGAGTCCTTGCAGACACCACCACCCAGGAGCCTCCCAAGCCACCCAGCCATTGTCAACCCCACCATGTTCTTTGGCATTGCCATGGAGGGCAAGCTCTTTGGCTGTGTGTCCTATGAGCTATTTGCAAAGTTCCAGAGAGAGCAGAAAACTTTCAAGCTCTGAGCACTGAGGAGAAAGGATTTGGTTATAATAGTTCCTGCCTTTACATAATTATTCTGGGATTTATGTGCTAGGGTGGTGACTTCAGAGGCCATAATGACACTGGTGGCAAATCCATCTATGAGGAGAAATTTGACAATAAGAATTTCTTCTGAAGCACATGTCCAGCATCTTGTTCATGGCAAAGGCTGGGCCCAACACCGAAGGGTTCCCAGTTTTTCATCTGCACTGCCAAGACCAAGTTGTTGGATGGCAAGCATGTTGTCTTTGGCAGAATGATAGAGGGAATATTGTGGAAGCCATGGAGCTCTTTGGGTCCAGGAATGGCAAGACCTACAAAAAGATCACCATTGCTTACTGTGGACAATCTAATAAAATTGACTTGTATTTTATCTTAACTACCAGACCATTCCTTCTGTAGCTCAGGAGAGCAGCCCTTCTCCCCATATACTCAAAATATCCTATGATCTTTGTGTTCTCACTAAAGTTCTATGGGTTCCATGTTTTCTTTACTCCCCTCCAAATGTAGCTGGATTTCAGAGTGAGGTTTATGATTATGAAATAAAAACTAAATAACAACAACAAAAATAGCCATGATGGATATATCAAAAGCTATAGAAGAAAATACAGAATGCAGGCACAGTTGGGGGATTTCAATAGGGAGATTATAATAAAAATAATGGCAATAGAGATGAAGAATTCTTTGAACAAATGTATCAGTTGACTCAAAACAGAGTGTGGGGAAGTCAGTACACTTAAGAATAGGTCACTAGAAACCATATAAACTGAAGCACAAAGAGAGGAAAGAGTAGGGGGAAAAGGTACAAAATACCTCAGAGCTATGGAACAAGATCAAATTGGTCTAATACAGGCATACACTGAATTGCAGAAGGCATGAGATAATGTGACACATGAAGTACTTGAAGAGATAGCCAGCTAATTTTCCAAGTAAAGTATAAAATGACAGATCAAGAAGCTCAGAGGTCCTCAAACATGACAAATTGGGAGGAAAATCACAAAAAAGGAAATGCCTAGACATATCATATTTAAACTGCTGAAAACTAAAGATAAATGGAAAATCTTGAAGGAATCCAAAGGAAAAAGCACATGATATAGGAAGGAAAAAGATAAGAATATGGAGGACTTCTTATGAAAAACTATGCAAACCATAAAACAATAGAGTGAAATATTTGAAGAGTTGGGGGGGAAAAAAGGTCAACCCAGAATTCTATACTTAGTATAAGTATCTTTCAATAATAAAGGATTAATTTTTTTCCCCAAAGAACTTACAGAATTTACTACCAGCTGCCTTGAATTAAAATAAGTGTTATAGGAGGGTTTTCAGAAGAAAGGAATATGATACAGAAACCTGGGCCTACAGAAAGAAATGAAGGTCTCCAGAAATGGTTAAAATGAAGGTAAATATGGAAGACTAGTTTTAAGCACTCTGAAGGTTAAATGACTGTCAACAGTAAAGTCAGTAGCACAAGTATGAGTAAAATGTATGATAGCACAAAAGATGGAAAGCAGAAATTGGAATTATGGAGTCATAAGGTTCTGGCACAACATGTGGGAGAGTTTCATGTTACCAGAAGGCAGACTGTGATTAATTAGAAGTATATACTGCAACCCTTGGGGCAACCACTAAAACTTCTTAAGGAGAGTTATACAAGGAAATCTGTGTGATGTAGCTCTGGACCCCTGTCACTGTTCATGCTGTAGATACACCAGTCTTCCCACCCTATGCTCCTAATCCACATGTTTGCAAATTTCCTTTGTCTAGAGAAAGAGTTTTTGCCTTATCACATGCTGGTTCCTCTTCATAATTCAGATATGGTATCACACGTTGTCTCAGTAGAGAGGACTTCCCGCCCTGCATGATCAAATAGACACACCTGCCATTTTCTGCCCATTTCTCTGTTTCCTGGTCTTCCTAACCATTCTCCGAAATGACCTTACTCCTGTTTTGCTTCCCATCTCTAGAAGGGAAGAACCAAAAGAATCAGACTCAACCCCCTCTATTAGCTGGTGTCCCTGGCGCCTGGGACTGTGCCTGACACAGCAAACTCAATAAACACAGACTCATTAAAGCACTGAGCAGCGTGCAGGGTAAAATGAAGAAGAAGTACAGCAGGGCTCCCTGAGGACTGTGGGAGGATCGCACACTGTTACTTCTGCAAGAGAACAGGGAACCTAAGGGTCAACTTTGTATTAGACCTGAGAGGATAAGGAGAAGTGTGCTATAACTGTAATGAAAGGGGTTATTTTTCAGACAAATGGGCGCATAGTAAATAAAGACACGGAGACATGGAAGTACATGGTGCAAGGGGATTCTAATATCTGGTTGCTGAAATTTGTAGCCAGTGAGGGAACTGTTGGTTTTAGTCCAGATTAGGACCGGTAAGAAGAGGACCTGACTATCTCATTTAAGGATTTTGACAGTGTCCTGGTGGCACTGTAGAATCATCAAGGTCTTTGATCTTGGATATGAAATGATGTGATCAGTGTGCTTGAAAAACAAAGGCTTTAGTAGTGGAGAAACACCGATTTCCCTTATGACATGAAGGTGGCACTCAGTAATAAGGAGGGGTCTGTCCTGGTTCTAAGATCAGAGGAGATGCCCAGAGGGAGATGGGTGGATGAAGAATGACAAATAGTACTTGCTCTTCCGAATTTTTCCCTAAACTGGAAATAACTTGACTTCTTACTTTCCCTCTAGCCTGTAACACTTTATCTCATCTTGTTTTTTTAAATAAGGATATCACAGGGAAAACACAAATATTTCCTCATGTAATTAAAAAGTGTTTCCCAAAGAAAGGCGAGTTTCTCTTTTGTATCAACAATTCCTTTTCTGCAGGTTGCTGTGGTTGTCTCTTTCTCTTAAATATTGTTCATACTGTATCTAGTGCAGTGTCTGCTCCTTGGTGGATGCTCTGTAACATCGGATGGTGGTAATCATATGCGTCACTGAGACAGCACTCCTGTAAAACCAGCAGCTATTCAATTCCACAATGTTTTAGAATTAAAAAAAGGACTTGTTCTTCCTTTAATATAACATTAGGTCAGAACCACAGGTGTCCACCTGTATAATACAAGTAATTTCCTATGATGAAGATAAGGAGAAAAAATAGCATTTATTGAACACCTTCTATACACCTTGGGTTGTGTTTATACAGATTGATAAATATCCTTACTTAATACAGAGATATAAAATATATACCACAACAGTATCAGGTAACTAAATTGTGGGATGACAAAAATTTTCATTTGATAACTGAAAAATAAAAAAAAATTAAATTAACATGCATTATTTAAAAAATACATTTAAAATCTCTCTTTCTCTCATTATAAGAGGATCTACTGGATTCCACCCCATCTGATTTCAACACATTCTACTTCCTGATTTGCTCTGGAATCATATGGGAACTGAGGTTCTTGTGCTTTTCTCTGCCAATTTGTGATGCACAGGTGTGACCTGCTTGGTCTTCTCCAAGACTTTTTCTTGTTGGATCTATGTGTCTGAAAGGATATTTAACCCAAACCCTAGGTTGTTTTTTTTCATTTCTTTCATTTTTAAAACATTTTGACACACACCGAAAATAGTAAAATTTTTAAAGGCACATCTTAGTGACTGGTCAGAAAATATACACCCAGGACACCACCATCCAGACCAAAAAAATAGAAAAGTTCTGCACTCCAGACACCTGCCTCCCATCCCACCAAACAACTTCTCCCCCTCCAAGGGGTGATCTGCTCCCCCATCTTTATGATATCCCCTCTCTTCCTTTTCTTTGTAGTTTAAGCACAGACATACACAACTGTATATATCACAATTTAGTTTTTCAAATATTAGATGAAAGGAATGGCATAAATTATATTCATTTCAGTCTGGCTTCTCTTGCTCGAGGAACAACTGTGGCATCTCCTTCGGTGCTAGCTTGGTGATGACAGAACCATTTGGTTTACATCTGAAGATGTAGTTACTGTTTCTATACTACCAAAGGTTCTTGCCTTGCTAGGTATAGAATTCTAGCTTGCCACTTACTGTCTTTCAGTCCTTTGACCTCACTGTCTTCTGGCTTGTATTTCTATTACTGAGGGAAGAGTTGTCAGCTTCAGTTAATATTCTGGTTTTGAAGAAAACTTGCCCCTTTCTTCTGGCTACTTTTAAGAGTTAAAAAATTCCTTTTGCTTATGATTATCAGAAGTTTTACTATAATATACCCAAGTGTGTCATTTTTAAAATTTACTGTGGGTTTGTAAAGCTTCTTGGAGCTGTGATTTTTGTCTTTTATTAGCTTTGTAAAGTTCTCCACCAATATGGTATCACTTCTGCCCAGTACTCCCCCTACTCTCTGGGATTCCACTTATAAGCATCCTGGGCCTTCCCTCAGTCCCCTCTGTGTGTCTCATAGCCTATTCTGTACTGTCCATAATTTCTCATTCTGATTGCCTTTTGACATTGACATTTGGCTTATCTCCTACTTTGCTAATTATTTCTGCATTCAATCTATATCAAATCCTCCAACTTAATTCTACAGGTTTATGTATTTTTCTATTCTGCATTTTCAATTAATTCTTTTTTTAAAGTATTGTGTGGGTTCTTTCTAAGAATTCTCAAAGGCTCTGCTTTCTTGAATGTGATCATCAGTTTCTTTAAAGTCAAACAACTCCAATGGCTGGACCCCCTGTGAGTCTGTTTCTATCACCTGTGTTTTCTGCTGATTTCTACTTACGTTGTCTTGCTGTGTCAAGGTGCCTGATTATTTCATGCAGTGTGCCAGAGGCTTTATTTTTTCAATGGTTTGCAGGAATGATCCTGGTCCTAGTGGATGGGATTTATGCTTGATATAACAATCCCTGGCGTGCCTCACTCCAGTTTCAGAGATTGAGATCACTAGCGGCCAGGCTGTAGTGGCCTGCTGACTTCGAGTTTGCCCTAGTGAGCTTAGAGGAGAAGCATCTCCTAATGTCAGCCCATGTTCCCACATCCCAACCCCATTATCTTTTAAGGTCTTGTTAGCTTTCTGTTGTGTGTTGCAGAGTTTTTTTTTTTAAATCTTTTTTTTAATTTATTTTCAGCAAAACAGTATTCATTGTTTTTGTACCATACCCAGTACTCCATGCAATCCGTGCCCTCTCTAATACCCACCTCCTGGTTCCCCCAACCTCCCACCCCCCCACCTCTTCAAACCCTTCAGATTGTTTTTCAGAGTCCATAGTCTCTCATGGTTCACCTTCCCTTCCAAGTTCCCCCAACTCCCTTCTCCTCTCTAACTCCCCTTGTCCTCCATGCTATTGTTATGCTCCACAAATAAGTGAAACCATATGATAATTGACTCTCTCTGCTTGACTTATTTCACTCAGCATCATCTCTTCCAGTCCCGTCCATGTTGCTACAAAAGTTGGGTATTCATCCTTTCTGATGGAGGCATCATACTCCATAGTGTATATGGACCACATCTTCCTTATCCATTCGTCCGTTGAAGGGCATCTTGGTTCTTTCCATAGTTTGGCGACCGTGGCCATTGCTGCTATGAACATTGGGGTACAGATGGCCCTTCTTTTCACTACATCTGTATCTTTGGGGTAAATTCCAAGTAGTGCAATGGCAGGGTCATAGGGAAGCTCTATTTTTAATTTCTTGAGGAATCTCCACACTGTTCTCCAAAGAGGCTGCACCAACTTGCATTCCCACCAACAGTGTAAGAGGGTTCCCCTTTCTCCACATCCCCTCCAACACGTTGTTTCCTGTCTTGCTAATTTTGGCCATTCTAACTGGTGTAAGGTGATATCTCAATGTGGTTTTAATTTGAATCTCCCTGATGGCTAGTGATGATGAACATTTTTTCATGTGTCTGATAACCATTTGCATGTCTTCATTGGAGAAGTGTCTGTTCATATCTTCTGCCCATTTTTTGATATGATTATCTGTTTTGTGTGTGTTGAGTTTGAGGAGTTCTTTATAGATCCTGGATGTCAACCTTTTGTCTGTACTGTCATTTGCAAATATCTTCTCCCATTCTGTGGGTTGCCTCTTTGTTTTGTTGACTGTTTCCTTTGCTGTGCAGAAGCTTTTGATTTTGATGAAGTCCCAAAAGTTTATTTTGGCTTTTGTTTCCTTTGCCTTTGGAGACATATCTTGAAAGAAGTTGCTGTGGCTGATATCGAAGAGATTACTGCCTATGTTCTCCTCTAGGATTCTGATGGATTCCTGTCTCATGTTGAGGTCTTTTATCCATTTTGAGTTTATCTTTGTGTACAGTGTAAGAGAATGGTCGAGTTTCATTCTTCTACATATAGCTGCCCAGTTTTCCCAGCACCATTTATTGAAGAGACTGTCTTTTTTCCACTGTATATTTTTTCCTGTTTTGTCAAAGATTATTTGACTGTAGAGTTGATGGTCCATATCTGGGCTCTCTACTCTGTTCCACTGGTCTATGTGTCTGTTTTTATGCCAGTACCATGCTGTCTTGGTGATCACAGCTTTGTAGTAAAGCTTGAAATCAGGTAACGTGATGCCTCCAGTTTTATTTTTGTTTTTCAACATTTCCTTAGTGATTTGGGGTCTCTTCTGGTTCCATACAAATTTTTGGATTATTTGCTCCAGCTCTTTGAAGAATTCCAGTGGAATTTTGATTGGAATGGCATTAAAAGTATAGATTGTTCTAGGCAGTATAGACATTTTAACAATGTTTATTCTTCCGATCCAAGAGCATGGAATGGTCTTCCATCTTCCTCTGTCTTCTTCAATTTCTTTCATGAGTGTTCTGTAGTTCCTCAAGTAGGATCCTTTACCTCTTTGGTTAGGTTTATTCCCAGGTATCTTATGGTTCTTGGTGCTATAGTAAATGGAATCGATTCTCTAATTTCCCTTTCTGTATTTTCATTGTTAGTGTAGAAGAAAGCCACGGATTTCTGTACATTGACTTTGTATCCTGCCACGTTACTCAATTGCTGTATGAGTTCTAGTAGTTTGGGGGTGGAGTCTTTTGGGTTTTTCATATAAAGAATCATGTCATCTGCAAAGAGAGAGAGTTTGACTTCTTCATTGCCGATTTGGATACCTTTTATTTCTCTTTGTTGTCTGATTGCTGTTGCTAGGACTTCTAATACTATGCTGAATAAGAGTGGTGAGAGTGGGCATCCTTGTTGTGTTCCTCAACGTGATCTCAACGGGAAGGCTGCAAGCTTTTTCCCATTGAGGATGATATTTGCTGTGGGTTTTTCATAGATAGATTTGATGAAGTTCAGGAATGTTCCCTCTATCCCTATACTTTGAAGCATTTTAATCAGGAACGGATGCTGGATTTTGTCAAATGCTTTTTCTGCATTAATTGAGAGGACTATGTGGTTCTTCTCTCTTTTCTTATTAATTTGTTCTATCACATTGATTGATTTGCGAATGTTGAACCATCCTTGTAGCCCAGGAATGAATCCCACCTGGTCATGGTGGATAATCTTTTTAATGTGACCGAAATCTAGTAACGAGATTGAAGCAGTGATCAAAAACCTCCCAAAAAACAAGAGCCCAGGACCTGACGGATTCCCTGGGGAATTCTACCAAACTTTCAAAGAAGAAATAACACCTATTCTCCTGAAGCTGTTTCAAAAAATTGAAGCAGAAGGAAAACTTCCAGACTCTTTCTATGAAGCCAGCATTACCCTGATCCCCAAACCAGGCAAAGACCCTACCAAAAAGGAGAATTTCAGACCAATATCACTGATGAATATGGATGCTAGGATTCTCAACAAGATCCTAGCAAACAGGATCCAACAGCACATTAAAAAGATTATCCACCATGACCAGGTGTTGCAGTTTTTAATATATTCTGTGGTTGGTCTCATCTACTTCATCTATCATTTTGAAAAAGGTTCTTTATGTGTTCATTAAATAAATATGTATCAAGTCCTAGTCTGGGCCGGGCACTATGTTACATGTTGGATATTCACTGTGGAGCTAGAGGGAGAAAGAGAAGCACCGTCCATGTGGTGTTAATTATCTAGCGTTCCAAGTTTTAATCACTTGACTTCTGGTTCTCTAACTCCCTAGAAAGGCAGATTTGAAATGAATCCAGAAAATACCATCATGGTCCATAGATGTGATGGATCCAAAAGGGCAAGCAGAGTCTGAGAGGGGTATTGAGGGATCCTTGGAAATACACAGTAGAGAGTCCTGTTCACGTGACCAGAAGTGTTCGTGATGGGAAGTCATATTCGCTTTCTTGCCCTCCTTCTGGCAATGGTGCATGCTGATCACTCTGGGCGATCCTGAGCAGCCCTGCTGATGTCTTCTTGTGGTAAGAGGAAAGAAAGGGGGAGGTTGAAAGAACTTATTTAAGATCCATTTAAAATTTAAATAGTGTCCATAGGCACGAAAGCCTCATGGTGTTCTAAAGCAACACTGCTCCCTTAGAACACTGTTCCCCCATGTTTACACACTCTCTTCAAAGACCCATTAGATCTCAACTCTGATGCATGACCAGCTACTTCAGCGGCGACTTTCTGTCAGCTCCAAATTTAAATCCGGAGGGGAGGAGGACAAATTGGCTGTTTTATCAAACACTTTCAGTATCAACTCACAATGAACCAGGATATTTTCCCCTCTTGAAAGCTACACGATGCGCTTATGAGTAGGACACAGTGAATAAATATTCTGCCCAGGAGCAAGATTAGAAAACAAAGTCAGACTTTCAGGAGCTGGAGCTGCACACACACAATTCTCTTCCAGCTGGGCTCGTGTCCTTTCATCTGTCTCTGGGGACCGCAAGCGCAGCGGGGTGGAGAAGCCACCGCCTTACACTGGTGTTGAGGAAGGTCCTGTGGGTGCCGTGGCCCTGGGCTGCTGAGGCGTGCTGCCAGACAGAGGAACAAGGTTTCTCTGTAAAGTCCGGGGGATGGGCATTACTGGATGTGTTTCTAGGACGTAGAACCGAATGAGAACTTCTCCCGCCCTCTTTATTCTCTTGGGCCAGACTTGGCGCTCAACTCGGTGCTCACTGCACATGCTGCACACACCTTCCGCCAGGGGTCAGCGTTCTCTACAGAGGGGGTGACACAGATGGATGATGAGGTTTGCACTGAGGTCACCCAGTCACCACCCAGTGCTGGTGACTCCTCTCTTGGCGCTTCCTTGAGAAGAAGTAGCATCCTTCTGAAAGCTAGTTTTCCCACGAAAGAAGGTCAGGAAGGGAAGAGATACGGAGAAAAAGGTAACTATGAAATGATCTACATGTCTCGAGGATACATGGAATGCTTTGCTTTTCAAAAAATCCAATTGTGAGAAATCCTGTTGTAGTGGTCAGCTCACTCCATAAAAAGAGAGCCCGGACTGGGGAGCTTAAACAGCAGAAATTTCCTTCCTCACCGTTCTGGAAGCTGGAAGTCCAAGATCAAGGTGTCAACAGAGTTGGTTTCTTCTGAGGGCCAACAGCCTCTCTCCTTGGCTTAGAGATGGTCACCTTGCTCTGTCCTCACGTGGTCTTCCTGCTGGGCACGTTGGTGTCTTCGTCCCCTCTGCTCACAAGGACATGGTCACCCTGAATAAGGACCCATCATGCAATCTTATTTCACCTTATCTCCTCTGCGAAGGCTGTCTCCAAATACAGTCTCATTCTGATGTCCTGGGTTTAGGATTTCAATGTATGGATTTGGAAAGAACACAGTTCAGCCTGTGACACCTTTCTAAAGATGACGCTAAACCCTAAAATAGATTGACAATTTCAAGTAAATGAAAGTAAGTTTTTAAAGATTCTACAGGATAAAAATCACTGTAACAAAAGTAAAAAGGCAAATGAGAAGCTGTGAAATGCATTTGCTATTTTTGTCACAAAGATCTAATTTTTAAAAAGAAGATAAGACCCGTTGGAAAACAACAAAAGTCCAGTTGAAGAATGGGCTCGAAGTAAAGAGAGTTCACAGAAAATGAAATAGAAGTGGTTCTCAATACATAAAATGATGCTCAGTAGGAAATGCAACTTTAAACAACCTTGAAATCACATTCCTTACCACTGATCACGCTGACAAAGATTTGATGACCCACACTTGAACAGAATTTGAGGAATAAGTTATTTCACGGATATTGTAAATTGATATGACCTTCATGTCGGACATTCGGCAAAATCTATCACAACTGCAATGATACAAAACTTCTGACTGGGACTTCTCAGTCCTAAAAACACGCGCTAAAATAGGTCCACGTACACGTGGAATGACCTACCTATGCAGACAGTCACTGTAGCCTCATATACGATAGCAAAAGAATGAACACATCTGAGCAGAAGTCCGTAGGTCTGCTTCCACGGAGTACTACCCAGCTGTCACCAGAAGGGGTTTCGCTCCGCATGTGCCGATAGGGGACAATCTCCAGTCTGTGTTACAGGATGAGTCGGTGTTTGCGAATGCTGCCATTGGGATAAAACGCACACTCTGGGTATGCCTGTGCTTGTTTCTGAGAGCACGCGCCGTACCCTGGTGATCCTGGATGTCTCCAGGGGCAAGGACTCCGCGCCCCAGGGGGAGACAGCATAGACGGGACACTGTGCGCCGCCCCCTTCTTGCACTACCCACCATGCAAATGCTTCCGTAGGAGCCTGGACACAAATGTGACAAATGTTAATATCTGTTCCAAGGTGGGTGTGTGGATGGTCCGTTCTATTATCTCCTGCACTTTTGTGCTTGTTTGAAGTGTTTCATAATTAACATTTAAAAATTTAAAAAATCACATCTTTTTTGCCTATTACATTAAAAAAATGATTCCCACACATAAGCACCTACATTTGTTCATATTTTTCACTGTTACATCTATTTTATTCAGCGCTTCCATAGTTGCAAGGGAAAGAAACACAGTCCAACTGGCTGTAGCCAAACGGAATGTACTGGCTACTTCTGGTAAGTTCTGGGTGTCGCCTTCAGGTACGGATGTAGGAGCCCCAGTGATGCCCTCACTCTTGTCTCCCTCCTTCCCAGGAAGATCCCCCTCATGGCATTGATAGGCACAGAAGCTCCAAATGGACAGCCTCCTAATTTACTAACTTTTCTGTAGAAAAAGTACTGACGTTCCCTCAGTCCCGTGGCTGTCCAGTCACTGTGAGTCTGAACAGCCAGGTGGGAGCGACCACCACTTCTAGAGTTGGGCACCGAGGACGGTGCATGGAGATGAATGGTTTGGCAAAGGAAATCCCATCCTTCTGCCCCTGGAAGGGAACGTGGGTCAGTGGGCAGATGAAGAGCTGTCTGTCCACAGCCACCTCCCGGGGTGGTAGGGCGTAAGGATGAAAGGGACGCCCGTTGGTGGACATGCACACAGTGAACTGTGTGGTGCTCTTCCCGCGGGTAACAGGAAAGCTAGGGATCTGGGCCGGCTTTCTGCCGTCTGAGAACTAGCCAGCATTTCCACATCGATTCACTAGCTGCTGTGTTTCATTTGTCTCCTTGCCTACAGTCCCCATCTCACCGTGTTCACTGCCTTTTTTAATGATAACGATTTTTCTGACACTGTGTCAGACCTCATATAGAATGGTCCACATTCTGGAATGTTCTGTTGTATTCTTATCAGGACATGTAGTTCTTTATCCCCAGATTCTCTCCAACCCAACAGTTAGGTGTATTGATTAACTTTAGATTAAATATTTTTCAGCAGGAAGACTTCATGGGAGATGCTGTTTCCTTCTTGCTGATTTTCCTCGGGAAGCATGTCCCACAAATAGCCATGAGAGCTCTCACCACTTGGTTGAGCTGGTGACCTCAAGATCTATCCATGCAAATGAGTATTTCTACTTTGCAATTAGCAAGCAGAGTGTCGGCATGAGCTCCTTTGAAACTGAACAAAATCCCTTCCTGTATAAGCTCCGTAATGATTCTTGCTATCCTTAAGATCCTTGCCTGGATCCATTATTTCACGGGGTATGGCCAAGGGGTGATTTCCTAATTCCATCATTCCTTCCTCGTTTGTCTCCTGCTACTTTTCTGCAAAGAGTTTTCCCAGTTAATAGAGGGTACACTGGTTCTGAGCAAATGCTAGATTCTCTCCCATTAGTGACCAAATTCCAGGGTAAGAAGTTGGTTATAATCGTCACTCTTAACGGTGGCAATCTTATTTTTTCCATGTCACAATTAGGGTTCTCCACAGTCTAATGTTGAGATGGGGCTTGGGGTGCAGAGCACCTGTGAGGGGGAAGGACAGAGGGAGACCCCAAACGGCTCTCCAGGCCCATGAAGCCCCAGTGGGGTGGAGGGGAGTTCCAGAACCAGCACCGCCCTTCAGAACCAGGAAATGCCGACGGGTCTGAAACTGGGGTGAAATGCTTCACCTTTATACCTCTCCTCCCTCGGCACTCCCACCGCTCAAAGAACACAACCTTGAGCTGACCAGCCCCCTGAACTTGAGACGGGTCCTGAGGGAACCACAGTGGGATGCCCCATGCTGACCTCACTCACTGTGGCAGGTACTGGCCCAGATACCTTGTGAGGGCGTGTCTGGACAGCACCTCCTCACCTGCCCCTCTGTGTGTGTGTGTGTGTTTTGTGTTGGTTCTGCTTTGTTTTTCTATTTTAATGACATTATGGGCTCATATAGTTCATATTCTATATTTTACAATAGAAATGTTTGCTTGATTTTGATGTTCAAAGAACCCCACATGTAACCAGTCGAATTTCCTCAGACACACCGTTCAGTCTTTGAACCCTGCTTCCTTCTGATGGGAAATGGTATGTATAAACCCAGATTTGGGCTTCTGTGCTAGTGCCCCAAGGGGCTATATTCCTTCTAAAGACTCAACGGAGAGAGCGAGGAGATGCAAGTGTGCATTAAGTCATGAGCTTTTATTACCATTTCCTATTCAGATTTACCAAGACAAAATTGATTTTCTTGTCTGTTTTGACTGTTTCTCTTTATATTCAACTAATAATATTAATACTGTTACTTATTCTAAAAGATACATAAAATGGCATTAAAATTATGATGTCAAAATCACCAGTAGCAATAAAACCACTGGGAGAATTTTAAGGTTCGTCTGTATTCCTTGTTATCCGTAGAAATGATCATCAAGGCTGCGGCTCAGACTGCTGTTTTCACAGATCACCTGGCGTACTTTTCTCTGTTACTATGTCACTGCTTTGATATAAAATTAAGTCCGTTTGTTTCTGCTTGCTCCCAGCTTGGGAGTTTTCTTTTCTTTTCTTTTTCTTTTTCTTTTCCCCCCTTTTTTTGATTTGCGTTTTGAATGTGTAAGGCATCTACCAGCTTCAAATCGTTCAGAATACTTTGACTCCCCCCCCACCACTGAGATTCCTTTTTTCTTCCTTAGTTCCGGGGCTTCTAAAATTGGCATATTTTCAAATTCCTTATCTGGGTACATTGGCATTTCTTATGTGCATAGGGTACATAGAAATATTTCCCCAAATGTGAAATATGAAACAGCACGTCTGTGAGATGCTTCTTTTTTTTTTTTTTAAGATTTTTATTTATTTATTTGACAGATCACAAGTAGGCAGAAAGGCAGGCAGAGAGAGAGGAGGAAGCAGGCTCCCCACTGAGCAGAGAGCCCGATGCGGGGCTCGATCCCAGGACCCTGGGATCATGACCTGAGCCGAAGGCAGAGGCTTTAACCCACTGAGCCACCCAGGTGCCCCTGTGAGATGCTTCTTGAAACACAAGTTTGAGAAGCCCTGTAGACCCGACCCTACCCCTGCCCCATGCAGATTCATCTAACGCAGTAACGTGATAGGCGCCAAGAGCATCATCACTAGGGAAAGATGCTTTTCTCAGACACAAAGCCCCACCAGGACGTTTGATCCTGGAAGGCAGCCAGCACGTATCAACGGTTCGGAATTAGCGCTCCGTGATGGATGCCTCCTTCTTCCTCACTTAAAGGCAATGTGTTCCAAGCGAAGATTAGAATCGTCAAGCCTTGTCATGCCATCTTTACCGTGACTCATGGTTCTTGAAATACGGGCACAGAAAAACTCCCCGTGTGTCTCAGGAAGGGACTAACGCCTCATAAGCTCCCACGTGGAATGCACGCTCTGCCGGAGGAAGGGCTCCGTGCGGCCCCGGCGGAAACAGACCATGCGGCACCTCCAACACTGCCACACCTCAGGGACTTGAGAACTCCTGTACGTGGAGGAACGAGGGAGCTTCGGCTTTCTTAAGGAACCAGAGCCTTCACATATGCTGATGAAGTAAAGATCTGCGACACATTCATTTTGCTACCTAAGTTCTGAAAAACACTTAACTGAGGCTGACTGAGCGTCCAAGATCTCCTGGGCAATTAAGACCAGACAGATATGTCTGACCTGTGACGAGCACAGATAGGTATAGTGTATATGGACACATAGACACACACATCCCCGTGTTGCTTCAAACTCTAACAAAATCTGGAAAGAATCATAATAGGTGGAGAAACACATTTCATGTTATGGTATTGGTTTTTTTTTTAAGATTTTATTTATTTATTTGACAGACAGAGATCACAAGTAGGCAGAGAGGCAGAGAGAGAGGAAGAAGCAGACTCCCTGCTGAGCAGAGAGCCCGATGTGGGGCTCAATCCCAGGACCCTGAGATCATGACCTGAGCCGAAGGCAGAGGCTTAACTGACTGAGCCACCCAGGCGCCCCATATTATGGTATTGTTTACCAAAGCATATTCCAGAAAAAAAGAAGACTCAGGTAATGTTAACAAGTGTCCACAAATGGCTTTAAACTCAATTAAGTTCAGGGACGCCTGGCTGGCTCAGTCGTTAAGTGTCTGCCTTCGGCTCAGGTCATGATCTCAGGGTCCTGGGATCGAGCCCTTCGTTGGGCTCCCTGCTCAGTGGAGAGCCAGCTTCTCCCTCTGCCTTTCCCCTGCTTGTGCTCTCTCTCTCTCTATCTCTCTGTCAAATAAATAAATAAAATACTTTTAAAAATAAAAATAAACTGAAGCTCAGAAATCTCTTTTTGGATAAAGTGGACCTAGTCTCTTTACCGTGAAACTCTAAACTCAATGCAATGTTCAATAAGGCCTCAATATACTAATATTTACGTGGACCTTTAATAGGTTATGCATATTTTGTCATTTCCAGATGTTCCATTTCTCCAGATGAACCATTTTGCAAGACTGATGTTTCCTCCCAGCTTAGGAAAAGTTGGTCAAGCTAAAGCACTTGGCCCAAGACTGCTTGAGCTTCATCAGCTCAAGCTTCATCAGCTCGGACATGCGGCTGGCATCAGGAGGGTTGCACGGGGACTGACAAAGAGCTGTGATGCGTACGCTGTGGGCTCTAACGGATACAGGAGACAACTGGCTGGGATAGACAGTGGAGTGAGGAGAGAGCTGGAGACTCTGAGACAGACTCAGAAAGAAATGACTGAACATAAGAACCCCAAGCCCAAAATGAAGAATGTGTATGACGTGGTCCAGGGAGACTGGAGCCTGGAGGTCAGAGCAGGTGAGCTTGGAGTGAGCCAGCAGAAGCTGGAGTGGAATGACTGGGGGAAAAGCAAGCCAACAGGACCAGGGAGAAGAATGGGACGTCTGAGACCTCTGAGGTGATCTCAGCTGGTGTAAAGTGTGGACGTTTGGAATACCAGAAGGGAGAGAAAGAACTGATCAGAAGAAATTTCGAAGTAATAATAGTTGAGAAACTTCCATAATCTTTGAGACCAAAACACAGATCCAGAGAACTCAGACCACATCAAGCAGGATAGTTATCAGTACGTCTAAACCTGTGCATAACACGTTCAAACCGCAGAAAGCCAGAGGCAAAGAGAAAATCAGGAGACACTAATAAAAAGGTTTTACTGCCTAGAGAAATGAGGATACCCTTTAGATCCGGCTTCATGTCAGAAAGTTGGAGAAGAAAGGGTGGAGGAAAATACCGCCTTGTCAGGAAATACCTAACCCCCTAGATTTTCACATCCAGTGAAACTATCCTTCAAAGGGGCAGTGGAACTAGTTTCTCAGAGAAGAAAAACTATGGGAATTCACTGCCGGCAAACCTTCCCTACAGGAACTGGTGTAAGAATTTCTTCAAGAAAAACAAAGTGCTGTAGGTCCAAAAGGCAGGTCTGCACACAGAAAGGGAGAGCCCCCAAGAAAAATATAAGTGAAAATAAAACAAACGAGTTTGCGTTTCTTGTTCTCAATGGATCGAAAGGCAACTACGTTCGAGTCAAATGTTCCGTTCGTACCAGTGACACAAATACAGGAGAAGGGAAGAAGCCTGCAGAGAAGGGAAATAGCACACAGCAGGGCGGGAGGGATGCAGCCGTGCGGGAGACCCGCAGCGCGTCTCAGAAGATGGAGGCAGGTGGGTGATGTATGTTGCAGATCCTCTTAATACCTCCGGAAATGTATTTAAAAGATGTGTAACTTAAATGCTAAGAGAGGAGAGAAAATACAGTTGCGTACAATTCAACCAGAGAAGACACAAAAGTGGAGGGAGTTGTAAATAGACAAAGTATAACGGTAGCAAAAAGAAAACACACAAACACGGAGGACAGTAGCGCAGCTGTACCAACTGGCTCAGATGAGCGTGGTCTAAACCCACTAGTTAAAAGAAAAAGATTTTTAGAGCATATTAGACACACACACACACACCCCTGGGCTGCTTGGGTGGCTCAGTCTGTTGAGCCTCCAAATCTTGATTTTTTGGTTCAGTCACGATCCCAGGGTCATGAAATCGAGTCCTGCACTGGGCTCAGTGGGGGCTGCTAGTCCCTCTCCCTCTGCTCCTCTCCCCTGCCCACCTGTGCTCTCTCTCTCTCTCTCTCTCTCTCTCTCTCTCTCAAATAGATAAAGAAATCCGGAGAGAAAAACAAAACACCTGAATACAGAGTGTCTCTCAGAAGCCCGCTGAACACAAATGCAGACACCCTGGAAGGTTTGAAGGAAAGGGATGGAGAAGTGCACGCCTTGCTAACACTGAGGAAAGGCAGCTGGGGCCCGTGTCTTAACTGCAGACAGAGCAGAGTTTCGAGCCAAGAGGAGGTCATAAGGGATAGAGGCGAGCGTGACATAATGACAAAGCGATCGATTCTCTGAGAAGCAACATAGCTAAACCTTGAAAACATTATGCTAAATGGAAGATGGTGACGAAGACCGTCTATTGTATGATCCTATCTATATGAAACGTCCCAAACAGGCACATCGATAGTGACAGAAAATAGATTAGTGGTTGCCCAGGGCTGAGAGATCTGGGGGCCAAAGAGAGTAGCCGATACGAGGCACCGGGTTTCTCTCTGGAGTAATGAAAGTGTCGAATGTGGACTGTGGTGACGGCTGCTCACATCTGAGTGCACAGAAAACCATGAATCGTGTGCTTTATGTGGATGGATTTTACAGTATGAAAATTACATCTCAGCAGAATTGTTAAAAATAATAGAGGAAATTAGGTGTGGGGTTTATGGGAATTCTGTGTACCATCTTCTCATTTTCTCTGTAATTCCCAGACTCTTTACAATAAAATAAAAACATTCACTTAAAGGCACACGCCACACCAGCTCTGTGGTTCTCCACTGCCTCGCAACGGAGAGGCAGTGTTGGGAAAGCAGTTCCAGATTCCTCGACAAAGGAAGCTGCCTTCTGCCTCCCCCAGCATCTCCTTCCCTGCACGGAAGCTTCTCCCTCTGCGTTAACTACTCGGCATTCAGATTGCAGAAATGTCACTGGGTGTCACCTGGGTCTCTGCGAGGCAGAAGACACCCGCGGGCAGTCTCCCAAAGTCGGTAGTTAAGTGACTACATCTCTCTATTAATTATGCATCTGCATGAGGTTAAAGAAGAAAACTGTGCAAAACTACATCATTTGAAAAAAAATACCTTATTTGCACCCAATCTTCCAGTCACACGTGTGCACGGAATCATATGCCATTTTCCAGTTGCAGACTGTGCCTCTGTTTAGTAGCCCTCTGCTGCATCCATGAAGTGGTACCAAAACCTAAGTGTATTGTACTGAAGCTAAAAAATCAAAAGTCAGTGTTAATGTGTATTTCTTCAGCTCGAAGTTTCTATTTAATTGACTTCTCCAAACCAAGCGAATGATGCAGGGCCATGTGTCTAGATTCAACGTTCAAATGCTTCGGTGAAAAGAGAGAGGAGGTGGAGAGGCAGCCCCAGACGAACCCTACCAAGATCGAAGAATTACACATTCGAGTATTACCGTGGGTTTTCTCCCACTTTATACCAAACCGCTAAGCATGAGCAAATGGCAGGATAAGGAAGCCGACCTCGGGAAATCACAAGCACTTTGTCGGGGAGCCTCGTCTCAAGTCCAGATGCAGCCGTCAGCGGTTTTGGACCTCAGACTGCTACACTTGCTCTCTCCGGCCGGCTCGGATCAATGGGCCAGCCGCGCTGGATCAAAGGCAGCTGCGATGAAATGCCACCTCACGAGGTAATTGGCTTCATGGATCTGCCCAAATGAGTCATAAAACTATTCATCAATACCGTCGCTTGTGCGGTCCTGAGCCGTTTCGGCGGAGCTCAGGGGATACTCTGATCAGAAAAGCTTACTGTACGATTCTTCCGCCAACCCATGCATCATCCTGGCCGTCGCCCGGAAGGGGGTTGGGGGAGAGGGGGGCACACAGCCAGGTCGCCCTTACAGCTGGGCTCCGAGGCACTCACGTCCCTGCCGAAGCAGGCGTAAAACCTGAATCCGCTCACCAGCCGCCCTGCCAAGCGTTCTGTTGGGACGTCTGTGTTTCTCTCAGCCTCTCCTGGTTGTCGGCCACAAAAATCCACGCGCATATTCTGAAAAGCGGCCACACATGTGCTGGCGTCCTGGGAAGCTATTTTTCTACAAGGTAACATGGTCCATGGAAGAAATTTGCTTGCACGAGATCCTGGGCTATAAAATAGTGTGGAAATTAATTCTCTGTGGGGTGAGATGACTCTAGGGACCCACGTCTGGTTCTCTATCGCTTTAGAGAACATTGACGGCTCTGCTGGTTGAGGCTTAGCCCTCGGATAGGCAAAGGCACCTGCGACCCCACAGCCCGAGGCCTTCTTTGCACTTGTCCCTAGAGACTCTGAAAGAGTAGAGAAGTGAACACAGTTTCTGAGGAGTTTACAGTGCGAGCTCGTTGTCAATATATTTTGCTTCGCAGGAGGACCATCTGATTGGCACAGCCCCTTCGGTATTTTAAAACACATGTGAATTCCACGGCCTGCAACATGTATTGACAACTTAAATGTAAACTTTGGAGTGGAAACACAGTAGCTCGCCCCATTGGATACTTCACGGATTCCTTCCTTTAGTCACGCCATGAGGCCAGGGAGGATGGAAAGCCAGACGTGCTCAGCAGGGCTGGGGGACAGTTTTGCTCCAGTAGGTGAAGAGTATGTACGCCTTGGGTTGGGTTTCTGGACACAGGGCCCAGGATGGGGATTCTTATTCAAGTGCTTTGTTGGAAAGGGTCCTTAGGGGGAGGAGAGGGTGGGATGCAGGAGAGGGCAAAGAAACAGCTCGGCCGGAACGCAGAATGCGAGCTCCCCAGAGTACCACCAAAACAGAGTTCTCGCCCGCCTTGAGGCAAGGAGCGTCACGCCAGATTATGGGAGAATCTCCTATCTCCCGGTCTGGCAGTGGGTCGGAGCGTGGGCTGCGGGCAGCTCAGCATCCTAGAGTGAAGGGCCCCCATCGAGTAAGGAACCTCTCCTTCTGCAAGTTGTCCGCTCTGAGGCCCGCTCCCAGCAGCCGCTGCGGGAAGGGTGCACCTGCTGGGGAGGGGATCCGGGTGGGCACCTACTGAGTCTTCTGTAGCAGCTGTCCCCAAACCCGAGTCAGCCCCTGGAGGGCTTCTTAGAACAGAGCGCTGGGCCCCACCTCCAGGATTTCCCACCCGTAACTACCTCCAGGAACATGTGCTCGTGGTTGGGACCCCACAGCCCACACTGGATCATTCCACGAAGGCCCCGTGCACACACCTGGAGGGAAGACCTTCCGTGTTCATTTCTTCCTGTGACTTCGGGTTGCTTCATGTCAAATCAATGCTGATACTATGTCAGATCGTTTCATTGCCTCAAAATTTCACGCCCCCCCCCGCAAAAGGGGGACGAGAGCGTGTCTAGTTGGGGTGTCGTGAGTGCTCAGTGGGCGGGTAGATGGTGCACAGGGACGCGGGCGGCGGGGAGTGAGAAGCTGCCACCGCTGTGCTCCGTGCGGTGCCCGGGACGCGGTGAGCACGTGGTAAATAAATGATAAGCGGATGAGAAACATCGGGACAGAAGCTATATCCCAAGTGAATGTCTGTCAAACGATTTTAAAACTCCTTCCTTAAATCACACCAGGGACGCAGCATTTCCCAGTTGAAACTCTGAGGCCGGTCCCGGGGACATTTCTACTCCTTCGGGCCTAAAAACATCCGCTTCTTCCTGGAAGCCTTCAGCAGCGGCCACGGGTGGAAAACGAACATTAAACCACAGAGAAGACTCCATTTACCACACAGAAGTGAGTGTCCAGTGCTGCGCTGCCAGTAAACGTGAGGAGCGGGCTTCCCGCCCTGGAGACCCCCATGAGTCTGATACTACCGCTGCCACCTGCTCTGTGAGGCAGATTCCTCTCAGCCTTCCCTGCCAACGGCTTTCCGTCCCCTTCCTCAAGGCCAACTGCAGGAGACGTCATCCGGTTCCGCCAGGTTGCCCGGCATCTGGACTCACCTTGACCTGAAACCCCAGGACCGCCTATTGGCTTCGGGAGGCCTTGCTGGTGGCTCACAGACGGGACTAAGGCCTGTGCCCCAGGCCTTCTGGATCTCAGTGGGAATTTCTCACTCTAGGCTATCACCTTCCTTCAGCAGAACGGGCGCCATTTTTCCGTCCTGCCCCTCACCAGCCCCCACCCCTGTGTCCGTTCTGAAGAGTGTCCGTGAAGACCGAGCGGGACCTCCATGCGGGGTCAGAGCATCACAGAAGCCGCACTAATATTAAAGGCCCTTGGGGTCCTTGCACCTGCGTGGTGCCCCTTTCACAAGACAGTGTTGCCTTGACCTCGAAGTAACCGAAAGTACTTGTTAAAGCCATCCCAGCACCTGGGGTTATTGTTGTTGGGTGTTTCGATGTGGTGGTTCCCGATCTGAAGCTGTTCCTGAACAGAAGCTGTCATTCCCCTTCCTGGCTTTGCATCACCTGAGACGACAGGGCAGAACGCAGTGGGACCTGTGCTCCTGTGGCCACCGGAACATGTCACAACAAACCTGGGGGTCCCAACAACGAGACTCCTCCTCTCGCTGCTCTGAGGGTGGAAGTCCTGACCTCGGGTGGCAGCAGAGCTGCTTCCTTTTGGAGCTCCTCAGGGGGACCGGTCCTCGCCGCGTCCCGCAGGTCGCTCCAGCCTTTGCCGTCATCTTCACGTGGCTTCTCCTCTTCTCCCTGTGTCCGTGACTCTGTCTGGCTCATCTCTTATAAAGACCCCCGTCCTGTGACTTCAGGCCCAGCCAGAAAACCTGGGACGATCTCATCTTGAGACCCTCAGTTATGCCCTCGAAGACTGTTTCTCCAACTGATACAACATTCACGGATGCCGGGTGGGGGCGGGTACCGGGTGAGTCTGTCACCACCTGGAGCCACTCCGCCTCGGTGCTTAGTCTTCTCGCAGGGAAGAGGCCAAGCAAGAGGACAGAAGGCTTGAGCAGACACAGGCGTGAGCACACACAGGCGTGAGCACACACAGCCATGAGCAGACACAGGTCGTCGAGCACACTCGAAAGAGGGGTGAGCGGACAGCGGGAGAGAGAGGCTCACGTGGCCAGAAAGAATCATTTGCAGGGCTTTTAGTTGCTACCTAGGGCTGGAATTTTCCTCACTTGGGGCAGAAAGTGGGGTTTCGCACCTTTTCCTCCAACCTGGTCAGAGGTTCCCGCCATGGCGTCTGCCATGTTGGTTCTGCCCGGTTTGATCTGGCTTCTGGTGGCGTGCTGCCAGGACGGGCGTCTGACCTCCCTGTCACAGGCCGTGGAAGGAAGGCTTTTCCCTGTGCTGGTGTGCCCGCGTGAGGGTCTTTTGTCCTGCTACCTAGCATCCTCTAAGAAAGCCCACGGCAGGGAAGGGAGCAGATGGTCCACACCGTAAGGCTGATTACGCTTTTGCTCCTTCTGCGCGCACACCGCCTGCGGCTTCTGTGAGGAATTCCCCGCGGTGGTCTGGGGGGGTAGTGCCTAATTGCAGGTCTGAGATGTCTCCCCCCAGTGTCCACCCCAGCCCCATGTTCCTGGGAGACCCAGGCCTCACACAACTAATTGTGCCCCACAGGTCTGTGTCTTTGGGGCCATCAACCACCACCCCACAGGGCCTGAGAGAAGGCCGGGATCCTTACCACATGGAAGGAGAGGCTTCACGGATGAGTGCAGCACCTGAGGTTTCGGCGACATTTGACTTTTCCTGGAAAGTTTTAAGAGCCCTTTGGTGGCTTTCTTAGTTGCTTCCAATCAGGATATAATTATGAAGAAACAGAACAAACGTTTTCTTCTTTAGAAAGTTTCTGCCGAAACGCACACAAGAACGAGTGACATTGGCCTGCGAGACGTCAGCTTGGAACGTTTCCCAACTATTCCAGATCACGACTGTCCTTAGAGCCACCGTATCGACGACACTGGAAAAATCAGTCATTACTTCAGAGTCACACCTTTTCTTCAAAGTCCTCAGACTCTGCTCTTCTGTCGGCTTCTCCCTTCACCACGTCTCTCAACGCACCCCAGGATGGGAGTTTCAATAAAGCTAATGCGTCGCTTGCAAAGTGTCGGCGCGATGAGCCTCCTTCTGCCAAGCAACCGAGGCTAAGCGAGCGGTAAGGACATTGTGGATGTCCGCGAGGCCAGCCGTGCTGAGACCAGAGCCGCTGGGACCACCTTGTTCTTTTAGGTCTTTTGACTTGATTTTCGCTGTGTTTTCTAATGATCTCTTCACAGGATTCACCGGGGTGTCATTACGTTTCCCCTTTGTGTGGTGTCGGAAACTCTGCCTCGAGGTGTGGGTCGGCAAGGCACGTAGCGCGGCTTGGTGTGGGTTCTGTACATGGCATCGAGAGCTTCCGGAAGGCCGTCTGCCTCCCTCAGGGCGGTCAGGTGATGCGCAGTGACTGCCAAGCATTGCCGGAACGCACCGGAACATTCCCAGCAGGAGAGGCGCCCGGCGAAGAGTCTCTTCTGCACAAAGGCAAAGCCCACCCACTCAGCCTGCAAAGTAAAACCAGGGACCCAAGTCCCAGGAAAGCCTCACGTGTTTCTACTAACGAGCACGGCCTCTTCCACGGGAATTTCCTGAATGGATGTGTTACCTAACCCTCCGTCGACCTCACAACACAGAGGTATGGGAGGTAAAAGACGAGATTATTTAGAGCACGGCCAGAGGAACATTCTCTTGCTTCTGAGCATAGACCTAGAATCCTAATGAGATATCCGCAAGCTGAATGCCTGGGCACACACACACACGCACACACACACATAATTAAACCATAAGACAGACATTCACTTACCATTCGCTAATTTATTAACAAGCAATCTCTGAACACAATTAAACTTACTAACAAATTAAAGAACAGTCAAATTAATAGATGAACAAAATCATGTTATAAAATTCAACATTCAGTTATGATTAAAAGAAAAAACCTTCTGGCAAATTAGGAATAAAAGGGAACTTCCCCAAGCAACTGTCAGACTTAGTTTTGATATGGTTACAGTCAACGTCCAGACACAGTGTTCTGCTGATTATTTATTATGTACAAATAAAACCATAGAGAATTAGCTCAGGCACAAACAAACCGCCCCTGGAACAAAACAGGGAGCCCAGAGAGATCCTGGGAATATGGGGCTCTGGAGGGGGAGGGGGCGCCCCGCGAGGCAAGTGGGAAGGGACGGGCCTTCTACAGTCAGACGGGCACTTCGCTGAAGGCTGTATCCTTAATGTTCTTACTTTTCATCACATCCCAGAGGAAATCCAGAGTTGGCTACAAACTGAAATAATGAAAAATATGAAATGAATTCCAACAGAACAGAACAAACCTCTTAAAGCAGATGATGACAGGGCTTTCTGATTTTGAGTGGAGGCAAGTTTCTTGAATGCAACCCAAAATGGTACAAACCACAAAGGGAATGACAGACACCACAGTTAATCACAAGGACCTTCGAGACACCCACAAAACACAAGATCCCTTGAGCAAAGGCAACAACAGGCATTCTGGCATTGTGTACTGACTGCCCGCGTGCTGGGGCGGGGCTGTCTGGGGCATATCGAGCAAGGTCCTGTGAAGTCCTTAGAAGAACAAAACGAACAATGGAGAGAAGGCCAAGGGGAGGCACGGACAGACAGTTCTCAGACACGGCAACCCGCTGAGCCCCGGACATCCGGCAGGACGTTCAAGCTCACTGCTAACCAAGGAAGCACAAGTCAAGGTCACAAAGTCACAGAGAGGCGGCCTTCCTCATTTGTCGTGCAGTGACAAAACATCCCGGGGTTGGGTGCCGGCACGGTTGAACGCTGGGAACGTAGCCCCGCGCTCTGTCGGCGGCCGCGCCAGGGCGGTGAGGTTTGGCCAGTCAAAGCGGCGTGTACCCCAGCGTATGTCCTCTCTTTACCCCAGGCCCCGGCACGTGTCTGGAAGAGCGTCTGCTCCTAAGGCTCAGGAGACGTGGCGTTCCCTGTGGTGACAATCAGGCGGCAATGACATAACGGCCCGTGGGCAGAGAGGTAAATAAATGACACGGCAGAGGAGAGCACAGCAGTCCCGTGAACCGAAGGCACACGTGCCGGCACGAATGCGCATCAAAAAAACGCCGAGTGAAGCAAAGAGAGAGTTGCTGGGTCATACGAGCGATAGGACAGCCCGTGTGCACTGTTTCAGAGTTGAGTAAAAGGCGATGCCGTTCACTGCTATGGACGTGCGTGTTGATGGAAAACCAGGACTGACCTCTGACAGCTGTGACCTCTGGAGTCAGGGAGGGAAGGTGGGAGGGCGAGACAGAGGGAGGCTGGAATAGAGGCGCCGAATGGGGAAGAAATGAAGTAATCTGGGGTACTGTGTGGGCGAGCATGGTTGTGCGGGGGGGTGGGGGGGGGGTTGTGCCCAGCAGGGGGGCTGCCTGTGCAGTGTGACAGAGAAGACAGAGATGGGGCAGATCCCAAATTCCTCCCTCTTGTGGGCTTAAGGAGAGGGAGTATTAGAACGTGGACCTAGAATCTGAAGGACCCCATCGTTCTGCTTGGAGTGGAATGGCTGTACTCTGGTTGCGGACATAAAGTCACGAGGTGGAAGGGCTAACCCAACACCCATTCCCAACCCTCTCCTTGCACGCCTTCCATCAGGGAGACTGAAGAAGCTTCCCCAGCCTCGTTTGCAGCTAGAGAAGGTTGGAGGATTCAGAACTAGCCAAGGAAGAACACTGCCGGCACCCCTAGGGAACACAGAAGAAAGAAACATTTTCTCCCTGGCTCCTCGGCTAAACTCTGGACGTGATTTTGGAGCTCCAGCAGCCCTCTTGTGACGTTGAAGGGAAGACGACAGGAATTGACAACTGCACAGAGCTCCCGGCCAGCTCTGGACCCCACTTCCATCCATCCTAAGTAGGAGAATCGAACCTCCCTATGGATTGTTCCTCTGATGATAGAGCATCTTAAGTAACGCCCTCACTTTAGGTAAGAGGTGGTGTGCTGGACAGTTACCCAAGTGCCCACAGAATCCACGTAAGGCTGAGCAGCTGGACACATGCGTGTGGAAGCAGACGGGCGCTACCCCAGTACCACGCCCAGTCCCTCTCTCCCTCAGCACAAATTCTCAGGACAGAGGACCCGCCCCAGGCCCAGGTTTCCAACTCCGATCTCCAACGGTGACTATGTTCTGCTCATAGCACATCTCTGACCACTGGAGACTTTGGTTCAGGGGGTCTGTTCAAGAGGAGAGAGTCTGGAAGGGCACCCCAAGAAATGCCCAGTGAGGGTCGGGCTATTTGGGTTTCGTTTTGAGCACTTTGCAAGGCTTCCCACGCTCCCGGTTCCCTTTCCCTCCCCCAGCCCCAGGCTCAGCAGGAAAGTCAGAGCAGAGATCATCAGCCTGGAGAGCGGGACCCTCTGTTAGTAATTACGAGCAAAATAATTTTAAAATATTCTCAGTATACAAGGTAATATTTTCTACTGACACAATCTACTTCCAAAATCCACTTTAAACAGCAATATTTTTGCTTTACTTCCAACGTTAAGTACCTTCTTCCTCCTTATCTTTGACCTCGCGATTATTAAAGCTGCTCCAGGATTCTATTTAAAAACCTCACTGTGACATGTTCAGCAGAAAGACGACTTTACCGTCCCACAGGTGCCACAGTCATCCGGCGGGATACGACAACCCTTTTCCTCCCCCAATAAACCAACACTCAGAAAATGCTTGTTTGAAACTATTCCATTGTCATTCGTAAGTGGGACTCAGCTCCTCCAGTCACACAAAGTGAAGACGCCCAAATCGTGGACGATTTCCACACCGTGCTTCTCACAAGCCATCTTCCATCCCGACCACGTTCCACACTTCCTCTCCACAGTGAGCCGCGGCCGTCGTGGGGGTCAGAACGGCGTCCCAGGGGCAGGGGAACGCGGGAGCTTCCTCAAGCTAATGAACGCGGGCCGAAAGCCGGCCGCATGTCCCTGCGAGCGTAAATCAGAATTCTTCCCAGCTCATGTGTCCTTCCCTTGTCCCATCCTCCTTGGGGCTCTCAGACCCCCCCAGCAGAGCATGCGGAGTCTCTCGTCTCCACCGGAAAACCCCACCTGGTGGTCCCACCCCATCCTCAGCCCACCACAGGGCGCGGCGATGGGGACAGGATACTTGCAAACCAACCGCCGTGCGGTCAGGGCTGGATTTTTTTTTTCAAGGCACCACGCTGGTCACTGTGCTCACATCACTCCTGGATCCTCACAAGAGCCGTACAAAGTGTGTTCTTCCTCGTCCTGTCATCATCACCATCATCGTTAATTATTATTCGTATCATCACCTCCATTGAACACACAAGAAAAGTAAACTCAGAGATGGACCTAGGCACAAATGAGCTCTGTCTCAGGGCGTGGGGATCACAAACGCTGTCTTTCACCTACAGAACGTTGAGAAAGTCACTGCTTCTGGCCCTAACTAGGGCTGATGTGGCCAGTACCGAGGTATCCAACTGGGGTTAAATATTCTGGAGACGTATGGAGGGAAGAAGGGTCCGGCCAGATGGGGGCTAGGTAAGAGCAACGTGGCCTCAGGGGAACAAAAGTAAACTTTAAATTTCTCATAAAGGCGACGGTTCTAGGGCTCGTGCTCATCGGAGTTTCCCGCACATTCAGCATTAAGTTGAGGCTAATGGAGATTGGGCCTTTTGGCTCTAGGTGCTCTGAGAGGCGCTGCGGATGCCGGTGCATTGAAGGTCAGGACTGCCGTCCTCTGGAACTTGCTGGGAGACGAAGCCCATGACAGATCCTAGCAAGGGGGTCAGGACAAATCCGGACTCTGGAGACCCCAGCCCGTGTCCACAGCTGAGAGACCCAGGGCTGACCCCAGACCCAGCCGGAGCCACCCCACACCTATGTCATGGGAAGGGAAACTAGAAATTGGAGACCAGGGGCTCAGAGAAGGTGATCACCAGCTTCACAGCTCGAGTCACTGCTCTGGGGAGCCAGAGCCCCTGCACGCAGGCCGTCAGCACTGAGGGGAATTCGTGCTGGGAAGGAAAACCCAGAGGAGGGGCCTGGACAGAGTGTGACAGTCCGACTCCTGGACCTTCCATTTGGACCCTCCGTGGGCTCTGGCTGCAGCCCCTTTCTGACCTTCAGACCATGCTCCCCCTCTTCCCGAACCAGCGGCCACCGGCTTCTGTCTTGACCAAACCAACAATCTCAGAAGAGCCTGCAGACGGGCTGCTCGGGAGTGAACTTGTAAAATCAAACTCGTTTCGCTTCTCCTTTCTCTCTCAGTGACCCCGTAACTTTGGTTGGAAAGGGTCCACTCTACAGTAAATGCCACACTGGTCCCCAGGGAAGGGGAATGGCAGAGCGGCTCCACGTGTCAGGCCGTGCTCCGGTGGAGACCCGTCTGGGGGCTGCATGCGCCGAGGGGACAGGGACTCCCCCGAGTGGGAGCCAGTGCAAGGGACAAGTCCAAACGCACGGGGAAGGTGAATGTGGTGCTTCCTCCGTACACCGAGGGAAACCATGGAGCACCCCCAGAAGCCAAGTGAACTCCCCAGATCAGCCGTAGCGCCACCTTCTTCCTTCTCGGGAACGGCCAAGAGCTGGGGCCGGGAAGCCGTGTGGTCAGTGTTCGCTCACGTGACAGCCCCAAACTCTCCCCTCCTGACCTCACTTCTTTTCAGGTCTCTGCCTAAACGTTGCCTCAGCCCAGCATGATCTCCTGCAAGCCCCTGAGTGGGGCATCTCTCCCTCGCGTCTGTCACCCGTCCTTGCTCAGGATCCCGGTCCCTTCCCGGAACGCAAACCCCCGGAGAACAGGCTTTCCTGGCACCCGCCGCTCTGTCCACAGCCCTCAGAGTAGTGCCTGGTGCCCCCCAGGCTTTCAACACATACCTGGGGAGCCCGTAAGTGAATCGTAAAGAAAACGGGGTTTGCGAGCCCAAGAGCGATGTGCAGATCCCAGCGACGAGAGGGACACGGTGAGCCCACGCACAGCACCACGCGGCAGCAAGTGGAAGGTGTGCCTCGAGTGAGCAGATTCACACCAGCAGCTGCGCGTCATCCTCAGGACAGCCGTGGGAGCGGGGGCCAGCGCCCCGGTTTCCAGCTGAGCCCGCAGAAGCTTGTCAGGGCTGTGTGACTCGCTCAGGACGCGGGAAGACCGCAGAGCCCTTGGCAGAAAGTGGACTTGGATCGGAGTCTGTTTACCTCCAACGTGTGACCTCCCCCCCCGCCCGCCACCCCACGCTCTGCCTTCTCCACCTGGGGAGGGAGGACGTTAGGCAGATCTGAGAGCGTCTCATGATTTCTGCGATACTTTTCCAAGGTTCCGGTTGCTTTTGTGTCTCCACTCCTTCCTGCAAAAAGGTCACAAAGTCCCAGCTGCTCTGAGGTTCTGGCAACACGTGCCCCAGTGTCCCCCGACACGCCCCCGCGAGCACGTCCAGGGAAGGCACGGCAGTGGGAACGGCGCTGTGAGGTGGAAACCCTGCTTGTGTACGGGGGAAACAGATTTAATAAAGGGATCATTTCACAGCGGTGACTTTTCAAAAGCGGACGAGACTCTGTGTGATGTAATTTGACTGACAGTTTTGCAATATGGTTCCCAGATCCTTCGCGCGAGACCCACGTATGCGCTGGGCCAGATCTCCCAAAGCCTTCGCAGCAACAAACCCCAAGGACCCTACAGATCCGGAAACGTTATTAATGTCTTTCCCCCCTGATGCTAGCTCATTAGGTTCCTCCTTTTTCTCTCTTGGAAAAAACCAAACCAACAAACAAATTCATCTATTACAATCTCAAATATTTTTTTTTAAATGTAATTTCTGAGAAAGGTTTTTGTTTTGGCTTAGTTTTTGCCTTGAGGAACGCAGCTGTGCTAATTCCTAACCACGGTTCCCACGTGAGTCTCTGGGTGGATGAAAGGTCGCCGCACCCGCCCCTTGCCTCCTTCATCCTCCCACCCCCTCGTGCCCGCCGCCCCGGCATGAGACGGGCACACGCCTCGCGGAGACCCCAGCCCCAGTCTCCAAGTCTCCGGAATTTTCAAGGCCTTAATAGGCTCCGGCTTCCCACCACTCAATTAACCTTTTATGAGTTAAGATTTTCTCACCCAATATTCCAGATTTATTTTTCTCCCTAGAGAGCATGTGTGCACAGTGGTACTAATGATATGACCATATGTTCAAAACAAATAACTAATTTGAAGCATTGTTGCCCGAGAAACACAGGCCAATGTGTTTTTCCACTCAATTATGCTTTTCCATAAATACTTGAGCTTCGTTTTCTCCTAGGCTTAATTATAAAATAACCATCTAACTTGCCCTATGCATTTCCAGAGTCAAAACAGTAGACTCTCTCTCTATATATATATTTTTCCCCATATTTTGAGCTGTCCCCTGAGGACAGATTCCCCAGGCTAAAGGACATGAAGCCTTAAAACCCTTTAAAGTACAGTGACACACAAATGTTGTTTGTAGGGATGTAAAGTGATATGCCACTCTGGAAAATATTTGGTAATTTCCCTTAAAACAGAAGCAGGCGCTCCCACCAAACACCCCAGCCACGGCCCTCTGATACACTCAGCCCAGGGAAATGAAAATACATATTCACACCAAATCCTGTACATCCGTGTTCCTAACAGCTTTATTTCTAACAGCCAGAGAGAGGAAACGATCTAGATGATTCTCCGTGGACGAGTGGTTCCACGGGTGCCCCACACCAGGAACACGGACGCGGGCGCGGATGACGCTTGTGGGCTTTGTGTGCAGGTGGGGGGAGCCGACCCCAAGACACGACTCTGCATTTCCATATTCACGTAACGTTCTTGGAAGGAAGCCACTTGGAAACCGAGGGATGGGCTGTTTCTGGGGTGGGGGCTGGGGGAGCAGGAGGGCGAGGCTGTGACGGCAGCACCGAGGGGTCCCGTGCTGGGGGAAAGGCCGGCCACATGGGTGCTCGGCTGCCGCTGTGCTTCCAGCCGCTCTGAGCTGTGGCCCCACAAGCTCTTCCCTCCTGGCAATCTGTCTTTTGTGTCTCATTCGCCAGCCGATGGACCTGAGGCAGGTGGTGGAAAAGGAGCTTTTCCCCACTATGTCACCATGGGGGGAAACTGGACACAACAGTATGTAGGATATGCCTGCATTATTCCTTACAACTCTACGTGGGTTCACAATTACCCCCCAAAAATCAATTAAAAAATACACTGACAAATCATTTTCTAAAAGGAAATAGCAAATTTTGCGACCAGACGACAATTGGCAAGACAGTCTTTAAGGAACAACAGTGACATCTGTCTCTAGCAGAGCCTTGGAAAGCACGTCCTTAAACCTAGTAGCAAGTTCTAACCAGAGGCAGAAAATTCCATCTCGATAGTCCCACGGCTTCTTAACTCTGCTCCGGGCCAAGGAACCAATTCAAACTGGGTGTTAATGTTTGATCCGAAATAAAGTGTTACCTCTCCCAGGTACCATTTGCATTTCATTGTGAAGTTTAAAGGGAAGCCAGAGAAACTTCTAGTGGAACCAAAGCAGGTGGAAACATCTCCTTTTTAGTGCCTCTCCACCCCACGCCAGTGACTCTCACAGCCGCTGACCCCATCCGTGCTGGCCTGTCTGAATCCAGTGCCGGGCACGGCCCCTCCAGGTTGGACTAGAGGCTCGCCACCTGAGGGTCTTGCTGGGAGCCGGTGGCGTCTGTCCCCTCCGCGGCTCACCCTGAAGGCTGTGGTGCGGTCTCTCTGCTGGAGAGTCCTTGTCATTCCAGCCTCGTGCGCCGGGGGTTCGATATGGAGGATCAGGTTAGAAGCTGATGCTTTGATTGTCTTTGATGTTTTCAAAGGCAGGAAAGACTGTCATCTTTTTAAGTGGCACTCAGCCCTAGGTAAAGAATGTTTCTGATTTCTAGAGTGTCTATCAGAGGCAATTATACCCTGATTGACCCGTTTGGCATTAAAATGTCTCCTAACACTTTGCTCCCAGATTGGGAAATGAAGATCTTATTTCTATTCTTCTGCTCGAGTCTGTCTGCTTTGAGAGTTCACCAGAGTTCTAAACTTGGGGGATGAAAAGCACCAGATGGTGTGTATATATATTTTTTTCTGCATAGCTGACATTTTCAAAATCAATATTTTAAGCCCAACAAAGAGAATGCAGAATCTTGACTTTACTTCAACCACAGGTATGATAAATAGCCAATGTGTCCCCGTGGCACATGCTAGAGGCACAGGGGTAGAAAACAACAGGGATCTTGCCCACAAAGAGCTTCCAGTCTGGTGTGCGTGGGAGTGGGGCCACGTGGAGGTGAATCTTGTAACACACAGTGTGACCTAACCCGGGCTCCCAGCCCCACAGCCTTGACATGTAATAGCAATCCATGCAGGAGAATTACGCCTCTTAAACACGAATTTGTCCTCGATTATTATTCAGGATGTACTTTTCTCCTGCATGGGCATGGTTTTGCTCACATCTTTAACCTGCTACCTTACTGGGGCGTTTCCATTTTGTAATCTTGTCGTTCTAAATTATAACCCGGCTCCAAGGTACAAAGACACTGAGCTTTAACAAAGGTCCTCCTTTAGATTTGGGAGGACAACAAATGTCGGCGAATGAGTTACCAGGGTTCCCACCCGCAGCACGGAATCGTCCCTTTCCTTCTCTCTGCAGAGGCAGCCAGACCTCTGAGAGGTGTGGACGCTTTCCCTTTTGTGCCTCCTGTTCTCTTTCTTCACGTGTGTATGTATCCCTGACACACGGGATCATTTTGTGTGTTTACCCCATAATTAAATTAGCATATCCGATTGCAGAGATCGCTTGAAGCTGCTTTTTCTCCCATGCCACGTTACAATGTGGATATTTTTCAGATGTCTTGGCACGGATGCACTCCAGGTGGTCGGCAGCAGGTGTGGTCAAACTTTCTCCTGAGGGATCCGGAGGAAATCCTTTACGCTCCCTGCCGTGCAGAGTTTGCTGACCTCGCTTTTGCAATATCCCACCATATACCATAATTTGTATCCATTTCCTCATTTCTTAGCCACTCTCTACTTTTAGTTATAAAAACACAATAATAAGCATAAGTGCACGCTGTGTCCTCGTGCACGTGTGGGAATTTTTAGGGCATATACCTAGAAGTGAGTCGCTGGAGTTCTTCCTCCCAGCGCTGAGACCAACCCCACTGCATAGTAGACTTTACGTGTGGAAAAATACAGATATTGTCGGTTTTATACCAGCCAGCGCAGGGGGGCGAGGAGGAGGGACGTTGGTGTGCTCGTTTCTCCGTCCACAGCGAGGTCGGAGGTAGTGTGTCGCCGGAGCGATACGGAGATGATGCTGCAGGATCCAGCCCCTTAGTCATTCCTCCGGGGACCACCTGTCCACGGAAGACTCCTACATGCCTCACGTCGGAAAGGCCCTTTACCCAGCCCCACTCTCGGACGACAGCACAGGTGGGTCTCCATTGTAAAAACTTACATTTAGAGGTTTTCCTTCCTTTTTATTCTAGCTGCTTTTGTGCTCGGCAAGAAAAAATCTGGTAACTAATTATTATTTACTTGGAAATAATTTCCCCACCCCTATGATTGCTTTTGAGATCCCCTCAGTTTCTTCCTTATCCTCCTGCTTCGGCACAGCAAGAGCTGGGGTTTGCATTATTGATGCTGCTCAGGGCTCGTGGTACTTGTTAAGTGAACAGATTCTCGCTCTCCGACTCTGGAAGTTTCTGAGACGTTCTCTCTCCGACTGTCGCTTCCCCTACATCTCTTTATTGTCATACCTGAATATCCGACAAGCTATGTTTCTGAATTTACTCATCTTACCCTTCTGAGCTCAACTCCTGCCTCCTATTTTCCATTTCTATAAATACCTGTGGTGTCTTCTGCGGAACTTTCTAATTTGGGTGGCTTATCAGGAAAATGGAAATTAAATACCGATACCAAAACCACGGAAGACGGAAGAGAGGGGACCAGAGCTCAGGAGTCCTGATGTCCACACGCTCTTCGGAAACAGTATACGGAACGGTGGATTTTAGGTCTTGAAAGTTCCATGACTCGTGGTTTTCTCACTGCCCTCCTGGACTGTGTGAGAGCTCTCCTTCCTGACCACAGACGACAGTGACAATGAAACTGGGGGCAACGGTTCCTCTGGGTTTTCTGACAATGTTCTGGAGTTGGCTTGTCCTGTCCCCCTTCCTGTCGGGAAGGTATTCACGCCCTGTCCCTGGGTGTGCGTTCAGCCTCCTTCCTGGAGCGGCACCTATGGAGTCAGGTGTGGAACTTGCTCTTCCCTCCTTGGATTTGGAGGCTGACCTCCAGCCCCTGAGGCAGCTCCCCTGGAATTGACAGGCACCACAGAAGCGGCCCCCCACCGGAGTGGCCCGTCTCTCTTGGGCACTTTTGCACATCAGCACAAACACCACCAAATGCCTGGACCTCACGTGAGTTCATCGGGAGCTCCTCTCCCCACTCCCCGGAGCTCTGGGCCACAGGGGGCTGCGGTCTGGCCCTCAGTGTCCCTTTGAAGTGGTCCTGCGTGGACCGTATCCAGCAGAAAGCTCTCAATTCTGTGCATTTGGAGACACTTTTCTTGTTTGATGCTGTTGTAGGTTTTCCTGCTTTTAGCTGTCTTTGCTCCTTTCAGTAGGAATTTGGTGAGTGGGGAGAAATCTGTAGATCAGATCTCTATTTCATTAAGATGTCTCTCTTATTTTGTGATTAGACATGTAACTGGATTTTAAAGCCAGACAAGGAAACACATCCGAGATGATCCTTGTACCCATCATTTCGGTATTTTTGGTTTGAATAATGTAAACATCATGTCGCTAAAAAGTAATCGACAAAGGTCTCAGAATACCATGGAGATCATTTCTGGCAGCCGAAAAATACATTAGGTTTTCATTTTCCATAAACTGAATGCTCATTTAGAAGAAAAATGGAGTGTTTACTCTGAAACTACATATCATTAGGCAGATATTTTTGGACATTTGAATCCAAAGTACATTTGTAAGAATTCTGCGCCCAGACACACACCCATATGGTGCAATGGTTATTTGCTTTTGGCATGCCAGTTTCAAAAGAGTTTCCCGTTTTTCTTTTCCCTTGTAATGTGTGCTGAAGCCTTCAGAGATGGCAAGGAAGTTCTCCAACGGAATTTTCCATTAAACAGTAAAGCAAATAACTAAGCGGTGAAAATAATAATGTACTCGTAAGTTGTATTCTACGTGGAGAAAAGGCAATGGCTTGCAAACCAGGGATGGTCTCATCATATACAGGACATGGGGACATTCTTGATCGTGGTAGGCTGGGGTGGGGGGCATTAGTGGCATCCCTGGGCTGGACCCGGGTGTCTGCTACACCTTCCACCTGCCCCCCAGAAGATGCTCACAGCCGACAGGGGTCTGACCCGAGTCAGCTGACTAAGAACGGTGTCCAGGTCAAGGATCCCTGGAGTAAGAAATGGCCAACCTGATTAGGTTCTCAGAGATGCCGAGAAATAGAATTCTAGAGAAATTATGTGCTCCCTCCCCTTTCCTTCTTTTCTGCCCTTGGAGACAGTCCCCCCACCCCCCCACCCCGCATACAGCATAAGGTTAAAATCTGGCAGGGTAAGAGTGACCGGCCTGGCATTTGGAACGCAGCCACGGGTCTTAAAAAGGACACTGGGTTTAGGTGGAAACATCCAGCTGCCAGCAAGTCCTGTTGCCCGGATCCCTTTCGGTTTCAGGTTTGTCATCCAAGAGTTAATGACACTGAACAGACAGAATTGTTTGGAGGAAGGATAAGATCGCACTGTGAGAGCATCACACACACTGGGAAGGGCGGGCGCACTCCCGGGATGACTTCCGGTTTGTGTTATTCCATATGCTTGCCAGCTGCCGCAGGTGTGTGAGCCTTCAAATCCATTTTTTTTTCAGTGCAGCTTTTTTTCCTTCTTATGGTATGTTGAAATAAAAAAGTACAACATAAATAACTTACATTCTCTCTTGGGTACTTTTATTCCACCTTAATTGACCCATATTTGTTTTTCCTTGGCCGTTCTTCCAACTCACCTGTTGCCGTTACAGAGTGATGGAAATCAGAGCAGGAAGACTCGCTCGCCGAGCTGCCCACGGCTGGAACCAGGCCCCGTGAATGGTTCCATCACTCACACAAAACCCAGGAAAGCACACGGCATAATCAAGAAAGCAGGCAAAGTGCGAGCCAGGAGTTACATTTAAATCATTGAGGCTGGAATAGTCTTGCTTCTTGGTGAGTAAGAGAGAGAATTAATGTTTTAAATGGTAAATAGGGAAAAACGGTGGAGTGACAATGAGAATGGGCATTTACCATCTAAAGGGGAAAATTATTCTTTAAAGCCTTATCCACAAAGGGAAATCGGAAATCGAGGAGGGCGGGCCAGTGCACGAACCCGTGGGATTTCTGCCTACTTCCCATCCCCCAGACGCCAAAGGGACATTTTCCTGGCAACAGAGAGGCAAAGAGACCCTTGAGCAGGCAGGTGTGGGGGTGTTCTGGAGTCTTGGCTCAGTCATTCTCCATGGCACTGACAGGTAGACCTCCCCGTCCCCGTTTCCTAGATGACGAAGCCACAACGTAGGGTAAGGACGCTGCTCAGACTCGAGCCCACAGGTCTGTCTAGCTCTGCGGCCTGTGACACTGCAAGCAAGCTGTGGCTTCTCCCCAGAACCAAAGGGCTCACTACACCCCTGACACATATTCTCACGTGCTTTTCAGCTGGAAATGCGGTTCTCTTTATCACCGAGGATGCTCGTACCACAGACATCGGTTTCATTACAGTGAGACTTCGTGAAGTCCCCAGATCCCCCCAGACATCGCTGTTTCAGACTACCTAGCTCTGGTTTCACTTTTACCCGTAGTTTTGGCTTCTGCTCCTCTCCTGGAAGGTAGTTTTCACAAGCGAAGCCTTGAAGACAGCTTTGCTTACAATGACACAAGCGGAATCCAGGAATGCGCACCGTCGTGCCAACCCCTTGCCAGACCTCGCCTTACTCCGTGTTCGGAACAAAAAAAAATGCACGGTCTCGTTCTCTCCTCTTCCCCCAGCCAAGAGTCAAGGCTCTGAGCGGGAAATGGGGAGGGGGGCAATGGCTTCGAATCAGTTCTCAGACCCTGGGGCCTCATGGGATCCTCCCAGTGACCTCCGGCCTCGGAGCAGTGTCCATGTGGACACCACACGGGGAATCAGCAGGTGGGCGGGAGATGCCCGTGATGGCCTGGATTGGAGCTCCGGGTCTAAGCACCGTCCGACAGACTTACAGACATGGAGGGGCACATGGCAGTGCTCCTGGCACAGCCACCTCCCTGGTCATCAGCCCCTGAGCCCCACAAACCAAATGGTAACAGCTGGCCCTTGGTTTTCTTTTCTCTTCTCTTCTTTTCTTTTTTCTTTTCTTTTCTTTTCTTTCTTTCTTTTTTTTTCTTTTAGATTTTTTTTAAGAAGAGGTAAAGTTTATACATACTAAGTTTGCATACCTAGAAATCATGAGAATCCATTCAGAAATTCTTTGAGGTGATAAGAAAATACAGTAAAGTAGCAAGTTAAAACATACAAAAATTATTAATACTCATTTCCAAGAAACAGCAAGTTTGAAAATAAGATAAATCTTTATAATAGCATATAAAATTGGTGTTAAAGATAGGTTAATATTGCCTAAAATAGATTGTACTATTAACAATATAAGTAGGCCTGGATAATTATTTGCAAAATACAATGAGAAAAAGTTTAATATCTTTAATACATGATAAACTCATAAAAAATAAGGTGAACACATCACAAGAAAGAAGAGCAAAGAACATGAATAGGCACTGAGAAAAGAAAAGGAAAAAAAAATGTTGGACTTACACTGCTGATCAACCTCCTCTGTTCATTCCTGCGGCCCCCACTTCCTTTTACAACTATTAATTCCTAGGAAATATCTTGTACCACCAACTCAACTTTAGCATCTTCTTCCAGAGAACCCAAACTGTGACAAGGATATAAATGTATTTTGAGTATAGTTTTTGGAACGAGTTTTACATTCTTACACATTCTCTATATCCAAATAACTTTACAACTGGAGATTTATTCCAAAGAAATAATATGAAATGCACTTTGAACATAGGTTACATATGCAAGGGTGTTAGTCTTATATTAAAAGTGAAAACTGATAGTAGAGAGCCCAGATATGGACCCTCAACTCTATGGTCAAATAATCTTCGACAAAACAGGAAAAAATGTTCAGTGGGAAAAAGACAGTCTCTTCAATAAATGGTGCTGGGAAAACTGGGCAGCTATATGTAGAAGAATGAAACTCGACCATTCTCTTACACAAAGATAAACTCAAAATGGATAAAAGACCTCAACGTGAGACAGGAATCCATCAGAATCCTAGAGGAGAACATAGGCAGTAATCTCTTCGATATCAGCCACAGCAACTTCTTTCAAGATATGTCTCCAAAGGCAAAGGAAACAAAAGCCAAAATAAACTTTTGGGACTTCATCAAAATCAAAAGCTTCTGCACAGCAAAGGAAACAGTCAACAAAACAAAGAGGCAACCCACAGAATGGGAGAAGATATTTGCAAATGACAGTACAGACAAAAGGTTGACATCCAGGATCTATAAAGAACTCCTCAAACTCAACACACACAAAACAGACAATCATCACAAAACATGGGCAGAAGATATGAACAGACACTTCTCCAGTGAAGACATACAAATGGCTATCAGACACATGAAAAAAATGTTCATCATCACTAGCCATCAGGGAGATTCAAATTAAAACCGCATTGAGATACCACCTTACACCAGTTAGAATGGCCAAAATTAGCAAGACAGGAAACAACATGTGTTGGAGAGGATGTGGAGAAAGGGGAACCCTCTTACACTGTTGGTGGGAATGTAAGTTGGTGCAGCCTCTTTGGAGAACAGTGTGGAGATTCCTCAAGAAATTAAAAATAGAGCTTCCCTATGACCCTGCCATTGCACTACTGGGTATTTACCCCAAAGATACAGATGTAGTGAAAAGAAGGGCCATCTGTACCCCAATGTTCATAGCAGCAATGGCCACGGTCACCAAACTATGGAAAGAACCAAGATGCCCTTCAACGGACGAATGGATAAGGAAGATGTGGTCTTTTAGATTTTATTTATTTACTTGTCAGAAAGAGAGATAGAGTGAGAGCACAAGCAGGGGCAGGAGAAGAGGGAGAGGGAGAAGCAGAACCCCCACTGAGCAGGGGAGCCTGACATGGGGCTCGGTGCCAGGACCCTGAGATCATGACAGGAGGCGAAGGCAGATGCTTCACCGATGGAGCCACCCAGGCGCCCCTGAACTTGGTTTCCTTATTCTACTGCCCTTTAAAGGAAATCTGTGTATGTTTTTTAAATTAAGGGAGAAAAGTGGAATTCAAGAGAGTGGGGATCATGAAATGGGGGGGCAAGGGACCCTTTTATTCAGCGGTGACCAAAAGTCCCCATGAGTCCTGAAGCTGCAGACATGCCAGGCGACCAGAGAAAGGGAGGCTGTCGCCCGTCCACAGCGCGCGTGGAGGTGTGGAACTGCTTCCGCGGCCATCGGGATGCAGAAGGTCTGTTTGGCATGAACGGTCACTGTTCTCTTGATGGACCCAGGCCCCAGGGCTGAAATCGCTGTTGGTACCTGGGAGCTGAACCTCAAGTCTCTATCTAACATGCGGGAGTCAAGTGTCATAAATCCTGGAGGGAAAAATTGACCCTCTTCCCCAGAGAGAGGGGACTGCCCCGAGCCCGTCGGCCCTGGACCCTGTTGGCATGTTTTTCTTGCTCTGTGTTTGGCCCTGTGGTGCGGCCAGAGTCTGTTTCTGGCCTGGAAACCACACAGGACAGCCTGTGGCTCTCCTGTCAGCCCCGAGCCCCCGGGACTGTCATCAACGGCCTCTGGAGGCTGCCGCGACTGCACATGAGGTAAAGCCCCACATGCTGGTTAACAGGAACGGTAAAAGCAGCCCCGCCGCCGCACGGACCTCACCACGTGCGGAGAAGAGCCGCTGCGGCTCCTTCTCTCGGCGGCCAGAGAGCCTGCCCCAACCTTCCCAGTGTCGAACTGAAAGGTTGAGGAATTGCCCTGCAAGTGTGAAACAGAGGTCATGCTGTTTAACACCATCGCCGGGAAAACCACATTCAGGCATGAGGGCAGCGGCTGGGAGCGTGTCTGTGCCGTCCGGCGGAAGTGGGGTGACATTCCTGAGAAGAAAGTCTGAGCAGGTCGCCCAGGGGTCCGAGCTGACTGTGAGGTTTACATACAATCGCCTGCTCTGTCGAACTGCTGAATTCGGCCCATTTTGGTGCACGGTTGGATTTGACCCAGATGGATGTTTGGTTCTCTGCACCTGGAGGTTCTGCGTGGCCGGTGGCTAGGACACATGGACCAGAAAGCGTGGATGGGGCCGTCCTTCCTGTGCACGTGCTGTGTGCCAGGCTCTGGGCGGACACAGGTCACCCTCACATACGACTGTCATCTCCAAATTGAAGAGGGGTGAGCGTGGGCCCAGAGACACAGGGGCCCTCCACCTTCTCCTTGCACTGGCAAGTGGCTGAGGTGGTGGTCTTCCTCCAGGACACCTGCTGCCCAGTGGTATGGGGCTCTGCCACTAGGCAGTCGGGGACACAGCCTTGTTTCTCCACGAGTGGGTCAGAGGACCCTGGTTGCCCGCTTGGCCTCTCTGGGCCTCATTTTTGTTGCCCAAGGGTGGGTCACACCCCTGACCTTGTGGACATGCTGCCGGGACCAGAGACAGCATGAGTGTGTGGACCCTGAGGGGTCCCTTCCCTTCTCTGCAGCCCCTCCTTCCTGGGTCTGTTGGCCCTGTCAGGAGATCAGGAAGAAATGGGGAGTTCTTTTCTTTTTTTTTTCCAAAGATTTTATTTATTTATTTGACAGAGAGCGAGAGGTCACAAGTAGGCAGAGAGGCAGGCGGCGGCGGGGGGGGGGCGGTTGGCAGGCTCCCCTCTGAGCAGAGAGCCCGATGTGCAGCTCGATCCCAGGACCCTGAGATCATGACCTGAACCGAAGGCAGAGGCTTCACCCACCGATCCACCTAGGCGTCCTTGCCATGGGATCTGATGGCTGAAAAGAACAGGATTCAGAAACTCAGGTAAGCAGGAGCCTGAGGTTGGCCACAGGGTGGCCAAGGGGCACAGGCCACCTTCCTGCTGTTCCGCTTCTCTGGCTTTCCTGAGACACCCGAGAACAGGCATGATGACATGGGGACTTTCAAAATGAGATCTTCGAGGGCGTGAGGGAGGACTGGGTCTCCAAACAGCAGGACTGCGGCCCCGTCTCCATGGCCCCCAGGATCTTACAGCCAAAAAGGAGTTTGCCTTTGGGTGAGCCTGATCTCCCCCTTTCCTGGGCCCCTTGGACATTCGAGTGGCCCAACCACCACATGCACGTCGGCCTAGACACGAGGCTCAGAGGCCCGCAGGGGACGGGCTGTGGCGGCCGGCTGCTCTGACGAGTGTTTTCTTGGTGGGTTGGCGATCGGGGGCAGGAAGCATGCTCCTGCCTCAGCCCCCCGACCAGCCCCCCGGTCGGCCTCCGTGAGTCCCGTTACCCAGCCCGTCAGCTTCCCCACCCCAGCGATGAGCTGTCTGGCAGCAGAAGGGGGGCCCAAAGCACCTGCCTTCGTCCGAGGTGTGGTCCGCTGCCCTCGCGCACTCCCCCCCACGGCGAGGATGACGGCCTTCAACAGATACTTCATCTTTTCTATTCTCTATAAGGATAATCACATGCGTGATTTCGGGTAGCTTTACAGCTTAAAGGAAAACATTCAGTGATTTGAGTGGGACGGTGATGACAGCCGTACTTACAAATGTGCCATGGTCCTCGGGGGTTGGACTGGCATGTCAAGTTAGCCTCGCAGGTGCTCTCTCACGCTGTACAGAAATGTACTTGCTGTGACCCCCTCAGCCCCTTGTTACAGGGGTGGTCAACGTTGCCCTGCTGACGCTGGGGGCCAGAGGGTCTCTCCTGAGGGGGCTGTCCGGAGCACGGGCGCACTGAGCAGCGTCCCTGGCCTGCACCAGCTAATGCCAACACCAACAACCAAAAACTTCTCCAAGCATCGTCAGACGCTCCTGGGGTGGGGGTTAAATTCCCGCTGATTCAGACCTGCGTGCATCGACTAAACCTAGATGGAGAGAAGCATGAACACCAGGATAGGTTTTGGTTAGTTTCATTTTTAATTAAAAATTCTTATCTCAATAAAGAGATGTTATCAAAATGTCTAAAAATTACTTCTTAAAAATTTCTGCTTTTCTCCCATTTAATTTATCTCCTTCGACTGCGGTTCCTCTGACCCACACGGGTGCCTGGTGAGGATGGATGGGGTCATTAATTGTGATCCTGGCGTCCTTCGTGAGCCGGAGAGGACACCTTCGCTTAAAAGGGAGCGCTAAGCCAGTCTGCCGCATCTCAGGGAGATGGATGTTGCCTCTGATTAAATCTGAAGAAGAAAGAAAACCTGTAATTTGATTATCCGCACAGGGCGGGGGCTCCACGGGTGTGGTCTCCTCTCAGCCGGCAGGCTTGGCTGTAATCAGGAAGGAGAGGAACGAACGTTGGGCTGAAGCCGAGTCATGTTTTGGGAATCAGGGGCGCGGCCGGGAGAGGGGCCGCGCATGTCTTTCTCTCGCTGCAGTGTTTTCTCAGAGGGGCACTGGTGGTGACGTGTCTTCTCGGAGAACGCTTGAGTCCACGCACAGAAGAAAACACTGAGCCCGAACCGGCCGCTCCCCACTGCCCCAAACCCAGGACCCGCCGAGCTTCCGAAGCACCCGGAGAGCTGTGGATGGGAGCGCGCCGGGTCCGCACAACCCCTGCACGTCTGGCTCACGCTCCCCCACCGGCCTCGTCCGGGAGATGTCCTCTCCGTGGGGGCACCCAGAGCCCGTGACAGACCACCGGCGTCTCCAGTCTGTCTGAGGACACGAGGGACGGGCTCCTGGGCAGCGGGAGTGAGTCTGCACAGCCCAGACCTGGGGCTCTGAGCTGCTGCCCACGATGGGGAAAGGGCTACAGAGAATGTCTGCAGACCCCAGCCCCGCCTGGCTTCCCCACCCGGGAGCGCAGATGAATGTGGGGTGGGGGGTGAGGGGGCGAGGGAATCAGTACCCCCCGTGCGATCATTCCGGTGAAATCCACTTTACAGAAATAAACCTGACAGTAACAGTAGCAAAACAACAAGGACACACAACACGTATCCCGGCTGAGCTCCCGTCTCAGGCTCTAAACCCATCAACTCCTGAGCCTCATGACAGCACGATGGGCCAAGCACGGTCAGCATCTCCGTCGGAAGAGGGGAAACTGAGGCATAGAGGGGCTGAGTTGCCTGCCCGAGGTCACAGAGCGCCACCTTCCAAGTCACAATAGGAGTCCCGCTAGTCGTGACCTTGACTGCAAGGTCTGGGCTCCCATCAAAACCACGTCTCCATAAGAAGGAAACCAACTGTCTCCGTCAAAGCTAATCCCTGATTAAGAAAAAAAAGTCAGTATATTTATAATTATCTGAGAATCAGGAATGAAAAATAGAGGGCTTCTTTATTTAGCTCTTTCTCCTTAAATAATGCAGCTATGGGAGACATTTTTGTGGGAATGTATAATTTAATACAATTGGGTGAGGGAACGTGGACCTTTCACCGGCTCCGCTGTCTGACGGCACATTCTCGGGACAATGAGGGCCTGTGCGGAGCCAAGGCTGAGGGGTCCCTGAGAGCCCAGTGGGGAAACAGAGGCACAGTGAGTCTTGGGAACAAAGAGCAGAAACGAGACGTGTTTGATAGCTTTGAGGCAGAGGTAAGGACTGAGAGGCAGGTGTGTGGAGACCTCCCGGCGGGGGTTCCGGGCAGGAACTCAATGGGTGAGGGTAGAAAGTTCTTCAGCATTCCAAGTGTCTTCCTTGGAGGTCAGCACAGGGCTCGCCCCTCTGCTGACGCTCTCCTGGCCCCAGAGCCCAGGGTGTGAACAGCGCAGTAGAAGGCTTTTCATTTAGGATGGTAGAGGAGTCTCCCAGCCCCTGAAATCCATCCCCACACTCGATGGGTTTCCTCCTGACGTTCATCCAACAGATTCCCGTCAACATGGGACTTTGGAGCGTGACACATTGATTACCATATGTACCTGTGTATCAGGGTCCAGGCCTGGCCTTTCTGCATCCTCTGCTCAGGGTTTCTCATGGCAGCATGGGCCGCCCTCACCCCATGGGGCTCTTCCAGGTGTGCTCACTTACTTGTGGCTGTGTGACTGCTGCCCCTGCTCCAGGAAGCTGGCCCTCCCCATGGGCCATTCACAGCCTGGCTGTTTGCTTCTCCACAGGCAGCATAAGCACGTTGTTCCACGGAGTCTCTAAGGTCAGGGGTTGATGAGATCCTCTTATAAAGGGGCTTTCCATCACCGGGTTAGGTCAGGCCCACCCAGGTTGATCTCTATTTATAGTCAACTAAATAGAGGCCTTAATTGCATCCAAAAATCCCTCCACTGTTGTCATAGGATATAACGGGATCATGACAGTGACTTCCCATCCCATTTGCCCTATTCTGCCGGTCAGAAACAAGTCACCGGTCCGCTGGCACTGGATGGGAGGGGTTTGTCCAAGGGTGTGACTCACCATAGGTCGCCTTCGGGGCTCTCTGTCATTCTCTCCCAGCCCCGGCTCCATACCCTTTCACGGGAAAGGCAGGGAGGTTGGAAGTGGCCCAGAAAGTTGGAAGTGTGTGCGTTTTGCTCAGATCTAGGGATTGCCAGCACCCAGACCCTCGCGCCCCGGAGGGTCCCTGAGTGTCCTTCTCTGTCTCACTCCATGGGAGTTGTGAGGGACCAGGAGAGAACACGGGTACTCTTCGCTCAGGTTTGAGTCAGAGACGTGAACGTGGCACGCAGCCCCAACACGTTGCAGCCGAGTGAGCAGATGGGACAGATAGCAGCCACGTGCCCACCCCCGACCAGGACACAGACCCACTGACCCACAGACCCGCTGACCGACAGACCTGTGCATCTGACAGTCTTTGCCATGTCATGAGTGGGGGTACTCGCTACGTTTGGACCATTCAGCAGAGCTCAGGTCCCCACTGACAGTTCGTTTGGATAACATGAAGGAGCTCCCAGCATGCCCTGGGCTCAGTGGCCCGCAGAAGACACCTGCCTTTCCCTGGTGGGGTGCCCAGTTTGCTCATTTGGTGGACAGTCCTGCAGTGTCTGATCTGTGCTGGGCTCTGGGTTCACCCCTGTCATGGAGTGTGGACACAGCCATGTCTTGGAGTGTGGACACAGACGTGGCCTCAGTCTCTTGGGACTCACAGGCCAGCAGGGAAGATATCCTGTGACATTGGGTGATGTGTGTTGTGTGTCCTGCTGGGAAACGGTGTGCCTGGAGGCAGAGAAAGCAGAGCTGCCCAGGGATGGCGGGACCAGTTCCCTGGAGACGTCCCACAGGCAACCACGTTTTGAGCAGAGACAGGACTGGGAGGCTGCTGACCACTCGGGGAGGCAAAGCTCGGGGTCTGAACAAGCAGGGCCTGCGTGGTCCCCGCCGTGGAACCCTCCCCATTGGCAGCCGTCCCTCTGAAGTCAGCACACCCCTGAGCTGTCCCCAGCCTCCTGCTCCCCATTTCTTAGGAATCAGTCACACACCGATGGTGGCTGGACGTCCCTCGCTCCCCAACAGCTCTGATGAGGACGAATGCCCTATGGGCTCGTGGCTGTCCGTCCCTTTCTCTCTTCACTGACTCATCTCAGAGCCACAGGAGAGTAACACAGCCGAGGCCGGCTCCGGTCTGGGGCGGGTTCCGTCCATCCCTCGTTTACAGGTAGTAAACCGAGAGGTCGGATCCCGAGGAGCAGCGGATGTCCGGCCCAGAGCCCCCGGCTCTCACCGAGGACATCTTTCTACCGAGCACATCTTTACTGCTTTGAGCTCAGCAGTACCGGGCGGGGGCCCCCTGCACGGCTCTCTGCCCCTCCCTCCCTGCCCAGCCCCTGCCTGGCCCTCTCCACTGGGGGTTCATGGGGTGAATGTCTGTGGGGACCGGGCAGCGAAGTCAGGAACAGAGCGGACACCTGTAAGAGGCCCAGGAGCCAATCTCACGGAGCTTGGTGTGGGGAGGGCAGCCGGCGGCATCAGAGGAGGGCACGGCCGTGTCTTGGCTCTTTGCTTCCGAGTGGGGGCGGGCACGCAGGGAACCTACAGCTGCTTGTCTCCCAGGTAAACTAGAAATCCAAGCTTCATGTGAAATATCCTATTTTTTTGGTAAGTATTTCAAACAAATTAAAAAAAGAAAAAACATAGTCTGGCATCACGTGAGCCAGAGAAATCAAACTGATGGGCTTCCGTTGGCCCAGACTGGCCGTCGGTGACGCTGGCTCTCACCTTGTGTCAGGTCCTGCAAGGGGCCGCGGTCCCTCCCAACCCGGGCCAAGGGGCAGAAAGGGGTCCTTGACTTCCACCAGAAGGCCAGGGTGGGCAGCCTGGTTTTCCGTGGCTGCGCCGTCTCTCTACGGAGGGCGGGCGGCACAGAGGTGCTCTGCGGGCTGAGCGGAGAGCACACGGCGAGCCCGGAGCCGGGAAGGTTCGAGTGTGCAGCGGGGTCAGGGGAGACTCACTCTCTACCCAGCCAGTTCTCCCGTTCATAATGCAACATGGACAGCACATCTCGGCCCCAGCAGGGGGCCCGGAGCCGCCAGCCTGAGCCCCGGGTCCCTCCCCATCCCCGCTATGCTCCGCACACACCCACCCCAGACTTTTCTTCTTGGGGACCCTCTTCTCTCGTCTGCAGTGGAAATGCAGCAGCAGCAGTGGGTTTCCTGTGATAGAAGCTTGTTTTGTTTTTGGACTTTTTATTATTTAACCTGCGCCCGTGGGGAGGGAAGCTGATGCCCTATCAGGGAGCAGACAGGCAAACCTGCTGAAAAGCAGGCAGATGGTGCAAAGGGCCCAGGTCAGGATTTGCTCAGGCCAGAAGATTTAATTTGCCTGACTGCCGGGTCTGTCAGAAGCTTCCACTGTAACCACTTGGGTCCTCATAAAGCAGAAACAGCAGAGGAAGGAAATGGAATCCTGAATCAATGTCTCTGTTTGGAAACATTAACTTATGCTCCATGGGAAAGAGGAAGGAAGGAAGGAAAGAAGGAGAGAAGGAGGGAATGAAGAAGAAAGGGAGGGAAGACGGAGAGAGGGAAGGAAAGAAGGACCATGACTGTCACAGCAGATCGGCCAAGGGAACCCACACATGCGTGGGGACATTCACAAGAGAGCCCAGGGTCCCCAGGGGTCCTCTTGTCCATGCCCCTCCTGCAAGCTCATGCCCCCTTCCTGCAGGGATGGGATGACTTTCCAGCAGAAGGAAGGTGAGCGTGTCCTGGCCAGGAAGCCACATGACCAAGGCTCCCCCCGCCTCCCACTCCCGGCCCCGGACAGGGAGCCACGACCGGGCGTGAAAGACTGTGCGCCTAGGGGTGTCAGGCAAGGAGGCTGGAAAGCCAGGAGGTCACAATGCCTGCCCTGGTTCTTCTGGTGGTTGCTTCCCCCCGACTGTAATACAGGTTTCTCTACTAAAGGACCCGTGTCATGTGCTCGCCCAGGCACAGCCCCTCATCTCTGTGGTATTGGCACCAAATCATGCTTTTAGGAACAGAAAGGGAAGTGTTGGCCTGGGGTCGGGTGGAGTGGGGGCTGGGAGTGAGAAGCAGAGCACTAGAAAGCAAAGGGTGGGAGGACTGGGCAGATGGGGTGCCTGTGGCTTAGAAAGACACACGAGTTTACAGATGGGAGCGTTTTCACCTACTGTGCACTCCACCCCAAGCTGGAACGCAGGAACAGGTATTTGCATTGCTCCCCCAAATATTTAATCTTTGCAAAGGGAAAAACCGTAACTTCCCAGGAGTGCATCCCAGCACACCCATGTGAGCTGTAGGTAATATAACAAACACCAGGCACCCCCCAAAGACGACTGGAAGGGGTTCACGCGTCTGGGGTACACCTCCCGATAACTCACAACCTCAGTCTCGTCACGAACAGACAAACTGTGGTCTAACGGACCAGTGCCCTCTGAAGTGTCAAGTCACAAAGGTCGTGCCCAGACTGGAAGAGACAAAGAAGGCGTGATGGCCCAGTGTGACGTGGGATCCTGGATGGGACCGGGACAGAACAAGGACTGATGGAAAGACGCAAAACTCAAATCAGTTCCATGCATTGTAGCCAAGAATACTTTCTTGGTTTTGATAAAGACTATGCGGGTTACGAATATAAGGGGAGCTGCCTGAAGGAGGCAGGGTACTCTTCGTACTCATTTTGCAACTTTTCCAAAGTTCTGAAATTCTCTCAAAATGAAACCCACAACCCTTTGGGAAAAGAATCAGCTCCAAGGCGCTCCCAACGTCATTTCCGAGAGCGTGTATCTTCCACACACAGACCTTTCTCTTTGATTCCCTATTCCCATTTTACTTGTGTGTGATGAAGTCATCAGTGTGCCCCAGGACATACGGCACAGGGCACGGCTGAAATCTCATCTACAGATTACCACATCAGTGACGCGGGAGGACCCGTTCGCCTTCCCGTGGTTCCGGGAGCACAGCATCTCGTTCGTCCTCCGTGCTGAGCTGTGCCCTTGGTGCAGCAAGGGTCTGCATGACTGTGAAGATTGGAGGCCCAGGCAGGTCACTGAGGCTGTCCCTCGAAATAGGGAGGACAGACGCTCACCACCCTGGGGAAGGACAGCACGGGTGGCAGTCTGTTCAAGTGAGCTCAGAATCCCATTGTGCATATACAAAAGGCGACCTTAGAACGGCCTGTACCTGCTGTCCTTGCTACGCTTCCCACGGGGCTGGGTCTGAGAAGTTGAGACATGGCCCCACGAGTGGGCTGGGGTTCTTGGTGCGGCCAGGTACCGTGTGAAGGACCAAATGCTACTTTTCCCTGTGGGCAGCTCCCTGATGAGAAAATACGGATCCCTTGCTCCATAAACAAAGGGAGTGTGTGGGTCAGCTGTTGCGACATGACAAGGACAGGGCTGTGTAACAAGGCACCCCGAACCCGGAGGGCTCAGACAAGCAGCCCGCACGCCTCACGCATGTGAACGCAGGTCCTCTGCAGCTCAGCTCGTCTAGACTGGGTTCTGGTCCAGCCTGGGAGCTCGGTCCAAGTCTGACGCGTGTGTGCGCCGTTCTTCCCGGACTGTGGACAAGGTGCGCGGGAGCCACCATGCAGACCACCAGTGATGCTTTTTCACTATTCCGTCCACTCTGCTGTCTGCCTGGCGGAGCCACACTTTCCGGCTCTCCAGAACTAGCCCAGCCTGTCCTCAAGGTCCTGCGGACCTTGCTCAGTCAGGTGCACTCCCCGGACCCAACCACTGAAGGGTCTTTTGACTGTGTACAAGCTGGTGCGGGACACTTTTCCCGACCCATCATGGGGGTTCAGAGGAGGGTACATGTTGAAGCCAGACAAACTGACTTCCTCTAAAGGTCACTGAGGATATTGGCTCTTTCTGTGGGGGCTGCCAAGCTGGGAAACCACTGCCTGAGACAGGGATCCACTCCCCTGGCCACCTGAGGTCGGACGGGATGAGACCAACATAGACAGAAGCCAAGATGCACAATGGGGAGAGGGCAAGCCCTTATGTCATCACTGAGCGCCTGGATCCATCTGAGCCTGAAGCTCCAAGTTCTAAGCAACAGAAACTTTTCTTGTAAAAATAAATTTTGCTCTTTTTTTGTCCCCCCCGTGACACATTCAACCAGGGTTTTACCAGAACAACCACGATGCGAGAAGCGAGTGGCTCTCAGGAACGCATCCTTTCGAACATGAGCTGTAACTTACAAACTGGCATTTGCCCGTTTCAACTGTGCGGTTCAAAGGCGTTCAGTGAATTCCCAGGGCCCTGTGGCCCCCACAGTTGTGCAGACCACCCTAGCAACAAGCCACTGAGTCATCTCTTCCCTCCCATGGGACGTGTGGGACGATGCCATGTGTCTTCTGTCACATGTCCCAGGCAGGTCCCTTCCTCACATCCAAGATGGACCTGGTCCTGACCTGCGGGGTCTGCAGCAGACTGTACTCACGAGTTCCTCCTCTGGACAGGATGGGGCGCTCCAGAAGGGTCCTCTTGTTCACTAATCCAGAAGAGAAAACAGATAGATTGAGATGCTGGGACCTTTGAGAGGGAGAAGCCATCTCCTATCTGGTCTAACGTTCCCCACAGGAGTCAGCCTGTGGAAAGAGCTGTCCCATGGGGCCCTGAGGCCACGCTTGTCTGCACCGTTTGGGCTCTTTGCACCACTGCTGGTGGGTTATGCCGGGGAACCTGGAGATAAGCTGAAACGAACCTTGCTGGGCAACATCTGTGGGCATGTCTGGTTGTCCCAGCTCAGGGGAGGGGCTGCTGTCATCTGACAACAGAGCCCGGAGACACTGCTTAGCATCCTAGGACGCAGAACGGACAGCAGTGGGACCCGGACTGTCCAAGGAAAGGAAACTCGCAGGAAAAATGGAAAGGAAAAGAACTTGCTGAGTTCTTTACCCCAAGTAGATACACATGGTTTTGAAAGGCTTTTTTAAGGATGAGAGCTGAGTATGCCATGAGCGGATTTTTTTCCTGGTGCCCAACAGACCCCTAATTTGTCCCGACACCTGACGGTAATCGGCTCTTCTCCACCATATGGAGGAGCCACTGTAGGATGTCGGGGCCATCGGAGGCTGTGTTGAACCCTCGGGGAAAGGAGCCCGACCTTCTGCGGATGCCTTGAGGTTCTGTTTCTCTCTCATCGCGCTGTCGCTGCCCCCCATGTCCTCCACGAAGGATGCCGTTCCTCCCAGCCGCCTGCGGAGAAATTAACATCTGACCCGTGTGACTTTTGGTCCTTGGCGTAGATGAGAGGGAAAACTTTTTGCCGGTCCTGAAGGTGAGCTTTGAAGTGACTGACAGTTTGTCATTGACACCCCCACCCCCCAGGAAAAACGCAACTGAGCTGAGTAACCCACGTGGAAGCCCTTTGTAAATTGTTCTGCTCGACTTTCGTGGTCTGCTCTGAGCTTGCTGGAGGACGCCAGGGCCGGGGAGAGCCTGTAGCCTCACAGGTTAGACTGTGTGAGAACGGACGAGCTGGGTGCGTTCACGGGTCTGCTCACGGGGCTCTCAGGAGAGCCGCACACCTTCCCCGGATCAGGGGCCTCCTGGTGTTGAGAGCTGATGCCCAAGAGTTGCTGAAGACCACACGGGAGCTCGGGCCAAGGAAGCCAGCGCCCAACCAGGAGGAAGAGAAGTTCTCCACAGGTCTGAAGGGGGCCTCATTCAGTGCTGAGGCTCTGGGAGGGCACAGATGGACAGACAGACACACCCCCATCAGGGGAAGACGGCACCGTCTGCCATCCGGGGCAAGCAGCACCCACTAGCTGCACACCGCGCTCCGTCTCTCCTCTGTTCTGCGCGGGAGCCCTGGGAGCTGGGGGCTCTCGGGTCTCTTCTGCAGATCAGGAATCTGACCGTCCAACACCACGATTTTTACTACCCAGGAAGAGGCACGGAGTGATTCAAACCCGGGAGAGAATCCAAACACTCCTCTCTTCATTCGTCTGTTTCAGAAAACCCAGAAGCTTAACAAATAATGGAAAAACTACACATAAAGTCTAAGTATTCTGGTAACGGCCACGGATATTGGGGGGGGGGTCTTATCTTGATTCTCTGGAACCTTAACTTTTTCATGCCTTGGCTTGGCCACCTTCTAACCTGACCTCGTCGTGTTCAGATATCTTATGTAGGGTCCCTGCTGCAGGGACGGCAAGGCCCCGCCCCATCACCCCAGAGTGGGGTGACAAGCTGGGAGATGGTCACGTACAGGGTACCCATGTCAGCGCGTCTCCGAATACGGTCCACGGAACAGAAACAGCTCAAGGCGGCTTGTTTTGGAATTCTTTCTGGCCAGGGAAATACCGTTGATGCTTGCTGTGAACTCTGCATCCCTCGTGGCACTCGGTGGAGGCTGGCTGGGTATGTGTGAAGTCATGTGCACCCCGGAACCCGGGCTGGGGGGAGAGAACAGTCTCTGTGGGTCTGCGGGATGCGGGGCCGTGGCCGCCCCATGTGGATGCCTAAAGACTTGGCATTTTCATTCTTGTGATCCTTCTGAGCGTGGAGAGAACGCTGGAGAAGAGTCACTGTGCCCACGCCGGCAGGGTCCTCCACTGCCTCAACGGCTTGGGACTTCGGGGTGGCTGCGGCAGGGTTCCTCGGGAGCCCCTCTGTCTGCTGCGCGCAGCGGAAGGGAGGAACCGCTTCCCAACCAGCAAGTGACAGGCTTCCTCCCCTGAGGCGGGTGCGGGAGGAGCAGGTCCGTGTGTGCTCCTGTTCGACCCAGTAAACACCGCTCCTGGGCCAACCTGTCACAGACCGACAGCTCAACAAGGCCTGATTTAATCAGGCACCTCTGAGCACCGGCCACCCTCTGTGCCCACAGAAACATGACTATCTGGTTCTTTAACAAATATCTGAAGGTTTCAGCAGCCAACAGATATCGACCGATCTCAGAGCTTCCTCCCCAAATCAATACAAGCCTGCAGCCAGGCCTTCAGGCTTTGGGATGCGGGAGGTGATGGTCTGAACCTCCCTCCGACGGCTGGGCTGCCGGGGACCTGGGCGTCTGGGCAGAAAGACGCGCCTGCCCCGCCCACCGTCACAGCTCATCTTGCAGGACCCCGTGCGCCCGGGGACGTCAGACGCCCCAGAGCAGGCGCGGTTACCACGAAGCAGCTTCCGCCGGGCTGGTCTTCACCATCTTTCTCACCACCTGAGCGGGTTTAAGCTGGTGCTAGTTAATGAGATCCACGCCGCTCAGATCGACTTCAAGCTGTGACCCAGCAAGGCAACACCGATTTAGCCTCACGAAACACCCCTCCCGGTTTTGTAAAGTGCTTCGTGCCACATAAATTAGACTGCCATTGAGATAATTGGATCCTTGTGGCTCTTAATTTTTCACAGATACACTATTTTGAAAATAAATCATGAACCGTCATCTTGGAATGTTAAAGTTAATTTACATCGAAGCCGTGGCGTTACCACGAAGCCCACGATGTCTGCCTCTTTGAACCGGTAACGGCCAGGCACGCTGCCCTCCTCGTGGCCGTCTGCACCGCAAGGCAAAGCTAAAATGCTGGCCAGGTGAATCAGTTCAAAGCAGCCAGAATCCTGTTGGCTCGCTGTCGATCATCTTTTTCAGAAACGGATGCATCCAAACGTTCAGCAACTTGCCCATGGGCGGAAAAGCATTCTGTCGTCCAGAGACAGAACATCGCAACGACCATTCCGCACAAACGAACAGGTTTCTCCGGCTGTTAAAGAACTTGATTACATGTTTCAATAAAGAATAAAAGTGCGAGTTCCTTTTTCAAAAAGATCTGTGTCTTGCTCACTCTTGCTCTGCTCTTGTCTGTAGGTAACAAACGCAGAACACAAAGCAAACAACCGCATGTTTGACATGAAAACGCTAACGCACGCCCGTCCCTAAGTCGCTCCATGCCCAGAGCCGGCAGATGGAAAGAATGAAGACTGCAAGGCCTCCGCGATGGCCGGCCAGCCAGGGGCACGTCAGGGGAGCAGAGCACGATGTCAGAGTGTTGGGGTCCAGGGACTCACCCAGGGACCCTGAGGAGATGCACGGAGGTTGTTGGGTTTGGGAGGGGCCACGAGTCCGCATGCCTGACAAGCTCTCTGGGATGCTGGTGGCTGCTGTCCCGCCTCCCGTCTGGGAACCACACTTCCGGGAGGAAAGCTCTGTAGGACGAGTCCGGAGACATGGAATCTCGCACAGAAAGGGTTTATCTGGGATCACAAGTGTTCATCTGTGAATTGGTCACACGTTTTGTGAGGCTTCTCATGAAACGTCGGAACCACTCACAAGGTAGAAACACTATAGCGGACCCCAGGAAGGACAGAAGTTAGAGGTCAGTCAAGGCCATCACCAACTACTTCTACTCGATTTATTGATTATAAAAGAAGAGGGCAGATTTATAGCCAGTGTCCCAAGAATGTGCTTCGCCGACAGCTTACCATTCCTCTTCACCCAGACTTTCTCACAAAGCACCTGCTATGAGCCGACGTGCCCGTGAAGTCCTCATGGCCCTGTCTGGGACTTGTGGCCGCTGATGCTCCAGTAATCACGTGGGAAAGCAACACGTGGAGTACTCAGGTCCTGGCAGAAGTGTCCGAGGGCTTTGTCAAGACCTGATCCTATCCAAGGGAGGCCTGTGTCTATGCACAGTGGGTCCCAGGGTGAGAGGCCCGAGAACCCCCCTCTGCCCACAGTCGGACCGCAGCGGTCTTGCCCGCCTGCCTTTAGGGTTATCACTGAGCCTCTTCCTCCTCCTTCCCTTCAGACGCACTCGGCAACCCTGACCCACCCGTCACCAAGAGTGTGGAGACAGGTTCACGATGGCTAACGGCGAGCTGCTAGGGATGGTGTGCGCGGCACCCGGTTCCGTATCGTCGTGCCCATGGGAGTGGTTCCTTGCAAGTAACGGGACTGCACAGGATGTCATCCATCCCCAGCCTCCGTTCTTGGTTCCCTGGCATAGCCGCCTTCTGACACCTCATCGAACCATCCCAGATGGTCAGCCGGGGTGTCTGAGCCAGAATTTCCGCTGCTGATTAAGAAGAAGGACGAGTCCGTTGATGCGTCGCGGCTGCTAGCTGGTCCGCTGCATGCTGAATTCAGCGTCAGGATTCAAACCATTATTCTTCTGCCTTTTTTTTTTTTTTTTTCCACCTGAAGATATCCCTTCTCCAAGATCTCCCCATGCCTGACCTTCGCTAGACCTTTAGTTAAAAGGGGAATCGTTCTCAGTGGCAGGGACTCGCTGACACTGCTCGCTCCATCTATCACATTTGCTTTTCAAACGCGCAGCCGATGGTCTTGATGTGTTTTCCTATTGCTCGTGCCACTCAGGGTGTGTAGTTCAGCCTGGAAACATTTCCTTTGACTCTGTGATGTGTTCAAAGAGCGGAGCAAACCCCACACTTTCTCTCTTCTTTTTTGGCCTTCCGCACAGCAGCAGGTTAAGCTGTGATTGCCGGTGGGAGCGGAGACGAGGCGCAGAGAAGGTCCCCTGACCTTCACGTACGCGCGCTTTCCCGGAGACCACATGAGACGCTCTGCAGCCCAGAAGTGCAGCCCCGAGCCCATCCTCATTTAGGACGCAAACGTGTGTAGCAACACGTTGGCCGTGTTGGTTATAAGCATCAAATGGAGGCTTCTCACACTGACCCTCGGAGATGAGCCACTCGGAGCCCACTGGCAGTTCACTTCATTAGCCGGCTTGGTGACCTTTGCCTGTCTCCTCCCCATGCCGCACGGGAACCCTTGCCCGCCTCACCAGGTACGGTGGGAAGGAGCCTTTGATGTCAGCGTGGGGAGCACTCTGGAATCATGGAAGGGCCAAGCACTGAAGTAGCCAGGGGGACACAGCACAGGCGGGGGGCAGGCAGGCGGAGGGGTATGTGCCATGCTCAGGGGACAGGGGACAGCAGGCTACCCAGTGCCACTGGGACCAGAAAAAGGGCTGGAGAGACCGAGGTTTGTCGACCGTGGGTGCTCAGCGGCCCTGGGCTGGTGTCCAGTCAGTGGGGTGGGAACAGGGCTACAGGGCAGGACCTCCAGATGATCTGGAGCGGAAAATCCCTCCAGCTACAGGAATCTCCCACCTGCCCCTGGGCTCCAAGCCACTAGGGTGTCCAACTGCCATGGCTTTTCATGAGTGGGCATCCCTGGGAGTGTGAGAAGCAGACCCAGACCCTCTGTGGGGAGGTTCCTTGTGCTTGGGAGGGCAGTGAGTAGCCGTGGGATGGGGAGGTCAGGAACAAGGAGGCAGCATGATTTCGGGCACCTGTAGGGATGGCCAGCGAGGCCAAGATATCTGGCTGGAGTTTGCCACGATGAGATCCATTTGGAACTTGGTGCCTGAACTGGCTTCCTTCCTCTTTCCTCCACTTTCCTCTCCCCAAGGAGCTCTGGAGATGAACAGCCTTCCCAGCTCTGGTCTCCCTGTGGATTATTCCTTGAGGGAACATTGGGAGTCAGGCATTGTCTAAATACTTTACAGATCAATGTCTTTGCAGACGGGGAGACGGAGGCACAGGGGAGTTAGCAATGTCACATCTGAGATCATAGAGCTGGGGACACGTGGCGAAATGCCACGGTCTCCCCGGGCTCTGCACCCTCAGCCATCCTCAGAGGTGGGTCTGTCCTTCCTCTGAAGGAAGGGTTTGTGCAGAGGAGCACTGAGCTAGCAGGTGGGGGACTGGTCCCAGGGGAGAGGACTCCGTGGGACCAAATATAACTCCAGCTGCCTGGAAGATGGAGAGAAATGGGCATTCCCCACGAAGTGTACAAACACACATACCGTGAGATTCTGACCACTTATTTGGAGAAAATGCACGCGGAGGATAGAAATACTAATCAGGTTTCCGATTCCTCCTGGATCCCGAGGGGACACAATCATGCAGATGTCAAGAGCGGGGTTTGGGGCTGTGACCCAGTTCCTGCTGACCGTGTCCTCGGGGGCGTCCGAGGGCCTCTGTTCTCACCTGTCCTGTGGGCGGCTGGCGTCACGGCGGTCTCTATGGAACCGGGGCAAGCCCTGGGTGGACGTCATGAGGATCCTGAAAGTGTGAAGTGGAGATCTTGGCAAGTGGGTGCTGCGGAGGGCGGCTCACCCCTGGATGCGCGCCGCCTGGCGAGGAAGCCGCTGCAGACCGCCGTTCACCGGGCCCGGGGCGGTCCCTCGGGGAGAGCGCCGGCCGCATCAGGATGTGTTAGCAAACATCGCGGGTGATCAACACGAAGCCACTTGCTCTTTCTCTCCCTTGAAGGTCCTGTCGGCTGTTCCGGACACCAGCTCATACACACCACACGCTCTCGCCGGGCCGGAGGGCAGCAAGCACAGAGTGGACACTCAGGCCGTGTTTGCCAACACGGATTGTGCTTATTATCCCGTTCAAAGGGACGCTTTATTGATCGGTCCGTCTTTGGGAAGCAAGGGGGGTGAGCAGCTTATTAAAGGTAGCAACCGTATCTGAAGAAATTTCTGTCTCCCTTTAGGACTGGTTTTCCAAGTTTTCACTGTGAATAATATGGCTATTTAAACCAACAGCAAGTTTGATCAGCGGCTTCTCCCAGCGTGATGGAAACCAGACTCTCAGCTTTTTTATAAGTCTGAGTTGTTTTTGTATTTCTAAATTAAGTCTGGAACAAACAGCACGAAGAAGAGAGATCTCGCTCTTCCTGAAGCTCCCGCCTGGGTCTCCTATGCCCAGAACCTCCCCCTGGGTTCCCAGCACACCTCCCCTCGCCTAGCCCCACGGCCCACCGTGCCTCCCACCATGCATCTGCCCCATTCCCCAGCCATATTCACGAAGCCGCGAGCTTTACTCCCCGCTTGCCTAAGCGTCGCGGATGATGTATTGTGGACCAAGCCTGTCCCTCTGCCCCATTCCATATGACCTATAAGCTAAGAAAATTTTTAAAAATGTATATTTATTAATTTATTTGAGACAGAGGGAGATCATGCTGCAGGAGGGGCAGAAGGAGAGGGAGAAAGAGAATCCTCGAGGAGACTCCCCACTGAGGCTTGGGGCTCCATCTCAGGACCCCGAGGTCACGGCCTGAGCCAAAACCAAGAGTCAGCCGCTCAACTGACTGAGCCACCAGGTGCCCCAACAATATTTCTGACACTTTTTTAGACGTTATTTTCTCGTATAGTTTTAGAGGTATAGACTAACTGAGCAGATAGTACATGGAGTTCTCTAGATCTTCTCCCCCTCCCTGGCCCCAGGACACACTTTCCCTGTTAAACATCTTAAGTTAGCGTGGTACAGTTTCTACCACTATGACCCCATCCTGATACGTTGTATTAACTGAAACCCATGTGCTTTGGAGGTTCACACTCCGTGTTGTAGAAGTTTGGACCAACACCTGGCATGGACCGACCGTCGTGGCTTCGTATGGAGGGTTTCATGGCCCCCCACGTCTCTGTGCTTCACTTATTCAGGAAACCAAAAGGAACGTAATGCTTCCTGAGGTGTAAAAAATTATGTGAAATTCCAATTGCAGCGTCCACAAAGTTTTCCTGGGACCCGGCCACGCCTGTGTGTGCACCTGCCGTCAACAGCTTCTTCCCTTCTGCAAGGACACTAAGCAGTGTGACCCGCAAAACCAAAAATATTTCCAGTGGCTATAGTGTGCTGACCCCTTGTCTAGACCATCAGTTCTGGTAAGCCTGGGGTGTCGAGTCTCAGCACTTAGCGGATTTGACCGTCGGAGACTTTAACTGTGCCCTGGCTGAATTAAGGCACAAAAGACCCTGAGAAACGTTAGCAATTGTTTCCAAAGCCAGCGGTCCCACAGAGCCCTGGAATCCCTCCTACCGTTCTGCCAATGGTCCTCATTGCTGATGTTGTGGGGGTCACTGCCAGGGTTACTGGTTTGATGGTTTGTTGGAACATGAGCTGAACAGAATACAGGTAGTCCTGCTTCACCGCAGAACGATTCCGGAACCATCTCTGCCGCAGATGTTAAGGTGCAGACTGTGCTCCCTCAGGCATCTCTGTCCTACGACCAACACCTGCCCGTTAACGGCACTGCAAGAGGGAGTGTCTCTGACTGTCCTCCAATTACTTGACGTCTGTCCGTCTCCAATAAGTAGATGTTACCAGCTCCATTTCAAATATGAGGGACCTGGGGCTAAGAGTCCTTTGAAGCCTGTCCCTGAACCTTCAGGTGAGTCAGCAGCCAAACCAGAGAGGTCCGGAGCTAAGCAGGTGAAAACCTGCTCTGTGTGTTCATTTCTCTGGTTGGCTTTTTAATGACAAATTAACTGCCAAAGTTTCTAGGAGTCTCTTAGACAACAACAACAACAACAAAATCACTTTCGGTCATTTTATTGAAGACTTTGACCAAGTGTGACACAGAAGAAAAGTTTGAGAGGATTTGGAAGTTCTCATTTGAAGAAGTTTGTAAGAGCAAGATAAAAATACAGGGTTTTCTGTTCCAATTAGAACTGAATGTTAGGATGAATTGGTATCAGGTCACCGTGACCCATAAAACTTGGCTCTTCTCTTGGTGTGAAGCTTTTCTTGTTTTCACGGAAAAGACTTTTTCTTTTAAAAACCTGGAAAATGCAGAAGAGAAGAAAGAATGGGATGCTTTCCAATGACTTTACATTCTGGGACATTTTGTTCCCTTTGGATGAGAGAGAGCAATTTATGACTGAATTATTTGATTTTCATAACGGTTCCTTGGCCATTGGCGTTGTTCTCTTGGCCTGGCTGGTCTCTGGGGGTGGGTAAGCTCCAGATGACCTCGGTGTTGAGAACCCACCGCACCACACGCCACTGGGCATCCAACTGGGTGTTGGGTGTTGACAGAATGACAATTTTCAAGTCTCTGATGGTATCTTGCATCGTTAAATGTATCTCTTACGGAGGCTGAAGTGGACATTTTGTAACACTGGCAAGAACGCGCCAGCTGGGTGGTACATTTCAGGAGCTCTTGGATGTTACAGACTGAGCACCCCCCCCCCACAGATGCAGGGAGGCCCCTGGTGAAGGGGACTTCCCCCTTCCCTTCCTAAGGGCAGCTGCCTTGTGCTATCTCCTTCTGGCAGGAGTGTGGCAGGGGACCAATCTGAGACCACACAGATTTGCGTTTGTTTTTAGGCGACCATATTTTCTCCTTCCAAAAATGGTCTTTGCATTTATCTTTAGTTTATCATTTTAAATGCTTGCTGAAATGTGTCTCAATTTGGCCAATTTTAACTGATTTTCCTTGGAATACGGGGCACATTTGTCGCCTATATTCAGAGATCTTTATTACGTTTGCAGCAATTTTTCTCTAGTTAGTCATTGATGATTAATTTTGTTTTGGTAATTCTGGTATTTTCCTTGGAAATGTCTGTACTTCTTACTGTTGGTTTCTTACCTATAATTATCCAATTTGCCCTATCTCCTCAGCTTTCCCACCAGCATCCTATGAGAGCATCTAAAATTCTCAGATTATCTGTGCCTTTGTGAATAACTTAACGGGACCTTGGGAGAACCAGGTTTAAGGAAAGACGCTGATCCGCCACCATTTTAAACCCCTATTGCATGGCCTGGTTCAGGAACCCAGGAGAGTCTTAAAGTATCCCAACTTGACTTAATTTAAAAAAATCTTATCCATCAAATAGTAATAAAAACCCAGGTTTGATATCGTAATAGAAAGGTTGTTTCCCTTATGCTCAATAAATACCCAATCATGTGACATAAATCACTTAGTCATTCTGTAAATATTTACCAATTGCCTTGACATACCAGATACACTTTTCTGGTTCTTAGGATAGAGAACAAAATCCAGACCCTGATCTCCTGGGGGAGACAGCAGATAAACGAAACAACTAAGTAATGTATCGAACAATTCAACGTACTTAGGAACAAAATAAAGAGAGAAAGTAATGAGGGCGCTCGGGGGTGCGTGCATTCCAGAGGTTTCCGCGTGTACAGCTGTGTTCTTCTGTGTTCCATGTTTTGTTCTTGATGCTCGGGGGCTAACATCGACCACCTGTTGGACTAAGGTTTGTGCACAAATGATATGCTTCATGCCAATGAGTCCCCGCAGAAACTTTCTAGCTCAAGGCCCCGTGTCAGGGACACCAGTAGGGCAAAGGAACACTGCTCCTTCTCTGGGTGGCACGTTCACCCGTAGGCCAGCTTCCTGACTCCCCTCCAGGGACTAAATGATACAACAGAAAGGAGGCCCAGTGTCCACTCCGATCCTGTCTCCAGGCAGCAGGAGGGATGGCTGCCCTGGGGCCATCTTGCTGCACCTGAGCCCCGTGGTTGTGACTTAGTGCCAAACCTGAGCCGGTCGGAGGGTTAAGCAGACAGTGAAGAGCAAGTCGGTTTCAAGCCTTCCAGCCTTCTGTTTATCCCAGAGTCAGAGACGCATCAATCCTGTGCTCCTGGTCCCCATGGGAAGGGGGTAGGAAGAAAGATGCCCCAGAAAATGTCCACATCTGAATCCCAGCAGCGGCTCAGCTAACAGGGAACGCGTGCTCTGAGGACACGATCAAGTCCGGTATCCTGTGATGGGTGGGCGTCCCGGAAGGCCCAGGTGGGCCCAGGCTCATCACGGAGGTCCCTAAGTGAGAGTGGGGGGTGGAGGCCCGAGGCCGGGTTGGGAGGGCCGCCCTCGGTGGTTGTGGAGAAGGAAGGACCCCCAAGCTGAGGAGCAGGGGTGCCACTAGGAGCTAGAAAGGCCCAGGAACGGATTCTCCCTAGGAGCCTCCGGAAGGAACCAGCCCAGCTGGCACCTCGATCCTGCCCCATGAGACCGCCTGAGACGCGACCCCCAGAACCGTAAGGTTTGTGTTGTCCCGACTATGTGGGGGCTGCTCGTTCGCACCAGCAGCCATGGGACAGCAGGAGGGGAGCTCCTGCTGGATTCCCCTCCAGCCGAGTCGGGCCGGCAGAGCGGACTCACGGAGCCCCGGGCCACGCTTGCTCCGGCCCGCGGTCCCAGCTGATGGCCGTGGGCTGCATGGGCAGGGACCTGGGTCTCTCTTGTTGGCTGCTCTATTCCCAGGGTGTTGGGGACACACCCCTGTCGATGTTGAATGACTGGAACAAACAGGGTCCTACAGAAACACCATGGTAAAGACAAGGGTTTGGGAACAGCCTGCTTTCACATCTATACCCAATCGTCCTCTCCTTTAAGGAGATAACCTTGTGCGACAAGGGAGTAACACGCCAGCTGTACTGAGCAGGATTAAATCTTTCTGCTAGAAGAATGATTTATGCTCCAATAAAGCCAAACAAAACCTAATTGGGTAGGATGAGACCACCAAAAATTATGTTCACAATGAAAAACAGAACAAGAACTAATTACCCCGGTGCAGTGTTCCATTTAGCTATAATTCTACAGTCAATTAGTATTCTGTTTAATTGTACAATTAATGAACATATAAATTAAATTCATAGTTTATTTCTACCACTAAATTACTTATTTGAATTGCCTCTCTTTGGAAAAAAAAAAATAAGGGACTCAGCGCACACGTTATTAAAATGACTCAGTAATGTACATTCTGGGCACGCCTTAATTGTAAAACAATTACTCCTTATTATGGCTGGGATGCCGCTTGTGTTATTAGGAGCTGAATAATTTAATTTTCTCTTAGTAAATGAACAGGTAATAGCTTCCCTGACTGACATACAATTCTCCCAGCAGATTTCAACTTCCACCAGCAGACCCCCTGCCACCAAGGCGGTGACCAGGGAAGGTGGCAGGGGACAGAATTGTGTGTGTTTCACCCATGGAAGGCACAGCTGGGATTCATGGAGGTGAATCTCACTCATGGTCAGTGGGAGAAACTGCTGATAAAGAGATCCCAGAGCTGCTTCCCCAGCCCTCTCTGGCCAGCGGACACAAAAGGACAGACAGTGACAACAAGCCCGGAGCTCTCATGGACCTCCGACCCCCTTGGCCATCTGGAAAGCCCATCTCCAAGAGGACCCAGGTGTGTCCAGTGTGTGGGTGCTCACCCCTGCCTCCGATTCGGTGCTGGTTCACGCTGGCCCCCACGGAGACAGCACAGGGCACTGCTGTGTTTGCGTGGCCAGCTTCTCTCCCCACTGCTGGGGCACTGGTAACTTTGCCATTCCAGGGTTCACTGCTGTCCTGTTCTGGGAAGGTGCATGGCTCCGTGCCCCTGGTGTGGCACAGCAGAGGGGTCCTGCTGTCTTGTAGAATCAGTGCCCTGCTCTCACAATCCACTGCTGGCCCTCCAGTCAACACCTGCTCCCCCCCGCCACGCTGTGCCCGGCCCCTCCGTCCACTGCTTCCGTCAGCAGGGCTCTCTCTCCAGCAGGAGCCCCCTCTGGTCCATCAGGAAGTGGATTTCTGACCCAGGTGCCCTGCCGGCTCTCTAGGTACCCTCCCATGTTTAGGCTCACTCTGGGACCCCTACTTCCTCAAAGGAAATCCTTGCTACGTGCCAACGTGACATCACAGAGATGGGGGTGCGGGCAGCTCCAGGTAGTGTCTGTCCATGCAGGTGATCTGGGGCGAGACCGAGGTTGTTCTGAGCCCGGCTTCCTCATTGGGGAAATGGAGAGGAGGGCGTTTCCCCAGGGGCCTGGGAGATGAAAGGAGCCAGCCCGTGGGGAGGGAGGCGAGCTCTCTGGCAAGTTCCTGTTTCACGATGTAAGCAGACTCCGCCAATCGGAAGCCTCCATGGTGTCAAAAAGCAGAAATCCCATCAAACCAAAGGACTAAGGTGACATACACCAGCCAGATGCCACAGAGCTGGAATTAGAGGTGTGGGAAGGAAGCGATCTGGGAAGTAAACGCCCTTCGATCTGGTTCTCTGGAGATGTGCGAGGCCCAAGTGTGTGATGGATCTGGTCTGTTCTTCACGCTTGAACACAGTTGGAATCGTCTGGTACAAATGGAAACCACAGGCCAAGCCTCACTGGCTGGCACGCGCGTGTGCACACGGCGCAGCCCAGTGCTTCTAGCACCGAGATCCGAGCCAGCGGCTCCTCTCCTGTCCGCAGGCAGGTGTCAGAGCAAACCGCAGCAAAGCTGCTGGAGGCAAGACTCTACTTGGACCCATGCAAGGGGGGCCCAAGTCCCAGAGCCTGAGGCAGGAGAGTGTGTAAGCCCTGGGGTGACCTCCCAGAGACGACCTGGGAGACCAGATCCACGGGAGAAGACCAGTGGCGTGCAGAGCGCAGACGTGATCTCCGTGATGTGTCTGCTAATCGGCACCTGGGAGGAAGTTGAGGCTCCCCTTTCCCCAGAGGTTGGGAGACAAGGCTACGGTCTCCTTCATTATTTCCTTTCAAAGAGGTAAGTCCCAGGTTCTCAGGAAAGATATTTCCTGGGTTGTAAGACAGCAAGAAGCTGGGAGGAAATTTGTACACATTTCAAAGGGGCAGAGGAAGCATTTATAATTGCGAGTTTCCTAAAGTAAATGCTCAAAGAACAAGAAAGCTAGAAACCCACAGGCAAGAAGAATGTGTCTGCCGTCTCGCCTTGCTGAGGGCGATGTCCTGGCTGCCTTGCCCAGAGGGGAGTGGGCTCTGGGTTGCAGATGGGGGGCCTGGGGACGCTGCTAGCTCTCTCTCCTCTGCAGTCGGCTCTGTGGCACCAAGGGTGGAATTGGTCTCTGTGGCAATCGGTCCCCCCGGCCCTAAATCCTCCGCAGTCGTGTGCCACGTGTGCGGGAACAGTCCGTGTTATTAGGTGTCTCTTAGTAACCTTTGGGTCAGGGGTGTTATTGATGCTTGGGTCTAATTCAAGTTATAATGGGATAAATCATCCACCAGCTGCAATCCCCGCTTACTGAATTCCGTACGATCCATTTAATTTAGACCCTCCCAGCTCTGAAGGCTGAAGCCTATTGAAAATCCGTCTCTTTATCCTCTCACGACCTAATTTATGTTTTCCCTCTCACTTCTCCACCTACTTTATTGCTGTCATACCCTTGGGGGCTCTGCGAGGCAGAAGGCGGGGCTCGCGAGGTGAACATTTTTATTGCTTTCTTTGGTCTCCTATCAAAGCCAACCAGATGAAAACAGACACCCGGGGACCCTCGCAGCCCCCTCCCCAGGACTTGAGGCTCTCTCCCACAATGTATGACCCAATTAACATTTCTCGAGCATCTACTCTGTGTTTAAAATATTTTCGAGACCACAGAGTGCTTCAGAAAACAGCGTGGCACCCACGGAGAGGCAAAGATAACTGCCTTCGAGGAACTCATTGCTCAGGGGGATTCTGACGTCCCTGGGCAGAGCACGTTAGTGCTGCAGAGAGAAGGAAATGCACAGAGCAGGCTGGTGTCTCCCCCGGGGGGCTGGACCGGGAGGGGCAGGGAGAGGCCCCCGGAGCTCGGGCTAGATTTGGAAACGAGGAGGGCGGAGGAGATGAGAGAAGTGGTGTTGAGAACGGATTCCTCCAGCAGGTGCGGACTGTGGTCTGGGAGGGGGAATCAGGTGGAGCGGGGAGTCAGACAGACATAGCTCCCCACAGACCGCAACTGGGAAACGGAGGAGCCGCCTGGGGTGCGGAGAGACAAGACACTGAGCACCTCCCGGAGAGAAACAGCTCTTAGCATTAGAAGGCGGCTGACCGTTCACAGTCGGCCTCGGGAGTTGTGCTCCTTAATAAGTGCAATCCTTAGCCACACCTTGGAAGCGGGGATCCAAGAAGGGCCATCGGGAGCTTCTCCCAGCACACCACTCGAGGAAGATGAAAACCAGGCGCTTGCTGTCTGGGAAGGCAGGTGATCGGCGTGGGGGCTGACGGGAGGGAGCTGTGAATGGACATCAGGAACCGCTTGCCCCTCCCGGGTGAGGCTCGGATCCCCGAGTCTGCATTCCGTCGACGGGGCCTGGCTTGTCACTGGGCACACGCACAACCATGCTGACTCATGCCATTTAATTACAGGCAATTAGTGTGACTGGCAGCCCTAATTAAGCCCTTACCTGAACGGGCTTCCTCCAGCTGGATCACTGCGCAGAGAGGCCTGCCCTACCTCTGATCTCTTTGATTTCGTGCTTTCTCATCGGGGCTGTTTTAAGTCTCATCTGAATTTCCTCATCACCTTTAATGAGCATTTTTATCCCACCTCTCCTAACGATTTCAAGACACTAGTGCAAGGTGTTCACTTTAAAAAAAAGAGAGAGAGAGAAAGAGAGAGAGACAAAGAAACCATTTCTATATTGTCAGTCGAGAGAACTCATCAGTACAGCAAGGGATTTTGCCTCAAAATTGCTGGACGCTTGGAACAGCCTCTGGTACCTTGATGCTCTCAGATACGATAATATTGGTATTTAGCTCAAGATGGCTGCGAGGGGATCCTTCTCTTCCTACATTTTTTTAAAAGCTGGACCTTCTATTTTTATGAACCTTTGGAATCTTTATACAAACCAGACTCTTCGGAAGGGATTAATGGAAGGAACATGACTTCCTATTTTAAATTATTTGAGCTTTTCCTGACTTCTGAGATCAAACGCATTTAAAAAACAAATGGAGAATTAAATCTTCCATAATTTCATTTTGACTGTGATTTTGAGGACCGGCCCCAGGTGAGTGCTGCGAGGTTCCCAGCGAGCTGGTGGCCCCGCGGTGGGTTTCCTCCCACCGTTCCGCAGAGACTCCGGCGTTCTCTGGTGACAACCTGCTCTGTGAAAGGCAAGTATTCATGTCTGTGTTCGCTGTTGGGACAAAACACATACGCAAAAATATGTCCTCGGTCACCGCACATCTCCCGCAGTCGCGGACTCTTCTTCCTCTTCTAACCCGTTCTGGCTCTGCCCTGTTTCTCCCGTGCCCGTCTCGCTGCCCTGGGCCAGCCTAGAGCTCTGGCCATATTTGCCTTCACAGCCTCCTACCCAGTCTCTCTGACTCCTGGCCATCCTGTGCCCTGGGCTCGAAGACGAAGGCCTCGCTCTTCATCTGCATTCAAAGCTCTATTATAAACCAGCCTCCCTCTACCCGTTCAGCTGCCCTCATCTATCCCAGCTGTGCGAGGGCTGCCTCACTGCCCCCGACTTTGCCCGTCCCACTCTGGAGCCCAGAAAGCAGCCTCGTGCTCCCATCCCGCCACCATGTGGTGTCCTTCCGGGCCTGCCGAACGCTGTGTGGACCTGCAGCCCCGGCGGTCTCCCCGCTCCGGTCTTGACGCTGCTGGGCACGGAATAATGACCTTGCCGCTCTGGGTCCTGGAGTGGTGAGCCCTGGCCTGTGCATCGGCCATCTGATCAGTGCGGTGGTCCGCAAGCTGAGAACTGTGCACACTTGCGAGGCAGCACTTCCCACTCGGGCCAGAACGCATCAGCTCGCCCAAGGTCCACAGCTGCCTGGTGGACAAGAAGGTCTTCTGTTGCAGGCGCCCGAGGGCCGCAGTCACCACCCCCGCCCTGTGCTCGCCAAGAAGCACATCGGGCACCTTGACGTTGCAGCTGATGGGCCTTGACTCGTCACGTAACATTTCCACCTAAACAGGGGTCCGAGCTGCTGTTCAGGCCAAGAAATCCAGAAGGCATGGAAGTACTTAAGCCTTTGCCTCCGGGAGGGCTTTTCACAGATGCTGGATGAGTGGTTTTAGGGCTACAGAAAAAAAAGTCAATCAAGTGGAAGCCAGCCTGTTGGCGGAACAGCCTATGTCCCCTCACGGAAAAACCAACGTCAACCCAACCCCCCACAGGAAAACACCTTCATGAAAGCTCTGGGTCCCAGGTGAGAGACCGCAGTGCCTGAGTGGAGAACAGAAATCAGGAAACGCATATTGAAGGAGGGGGGAGGGCCAGCATCGCCCCACCCGGGCCACCTTTCCTCCGAGCCCACACAGCGCAGGCCATGGGAGAGCTCCGGCCCCGGCGTTCAGCCGCGGGGGAGGGAGTGAGTGAACATCTGCCTTGGCTCAGGCTCGCGCCGCTAGAGCGCGGGCAAATGGCCTACATGACATTTCACCAGAGAGACATAGGACGGCCGGCAGGTACAGTAACTGGTGCTCAACGTCACCGATCGCCAGGGGGACGCAAAGCAAAACCACAATGAGATACGGCCTCCCATGGGTCCGGAGCGCTGTTCTTAAGAGAAACAAAATGACAAGAGCTGGTGGGGATGTGGAGACCCGGAGCCCCGCTGCACCGGTGGTGGGAATGGCCTCTGGTACCACCGTTAGGAGGAACAGGAGGAAGCGGCCTCAGAAAATGAAATCTACATCTACCATGGAATCCAGCAGCCCCACTTCTGGGTACTTACCGGAAAGAAATGAAATTGGGATCTCAGAGAGGGAGCTGCACTCCCACTTCATTGCTGCGTTGTTTACAACAGTCAAGACGCGGAAACAATGTAACCGTCCACTCGCATGGACCGGGTAAAGGAGAGGCGAATGTATACACACAGTGGCTTATTATTCAGCCCTTAAAAAGAAGGAAATCCCAGCATTTGCAGCAACATGGATGGACCTTGAGGGCATTATGCAGAGTGAAATAAACCAATTGCTAAAGACAAATGCTGCATGATCTCATGTATATGTGACATCAAAGACACGCAGACTCACAGATGCAAACACATAGAACTCACAGAAGTCACCGGGGGAGGGGGAGAAGGAGAGGGAACGTCCAGCAGACTCCACGCTGAGTGCAGAGCCCAACGTGGGGCTTAACTCATGACCTTGAGATCAAGACCTGAGCTGAGGTCACAAGTCAGACACTAGCCAGCTGAGCTACCCAGGTGCCCCAGGAATGGTTATTATTATTTTTTTTAAATTTCTTTTCAGTGTTCCAGAATTCGTTGTTTATGTACCACGCAGTGCTCCGTGCAATCCGTGCCCTTCTTAATACCCACCACCAGGCTCACCCAACCTCCACCCCCTCCCTTCCAAAACCCTCAATTTGTTTCTCAGAGTCCACAGTCTCTCATGGTTCTTCTCCCCCTCTGATTTCCCCCAACTCCCTTCTCCTTTCCATCTCCCCATGTCCTCCATGTTATTCCTTATGCTCCACAAGTAAGCAACATGGACGGGCCTGTAGGAGATGATGCTGAGTAAAATAAGTCAAGTATAGAGAGTCAATTGTCATATGGTTTCGCTTACTTGTGGAGATAGTTATTTTTAAAAAAAGAACAGAACTCTTTTTATTGGGAAGAAAAATTTCATTACAAACTAGTTAATCAGTAAAAGAAAAAGAAAAAAAACACCCGGCTATAATGTGGAAACTCTCTTGGTCACCACATCAGTTGGATTTTATTCTGAAATCCAGTGTTCTTAATACATCAGTTTGGGGAGTTGGAAGGAACCCACGACAGTTCCCAGTTTTAACTTTTTTTCTGTGACTCACTGTGTGAGTAGGAAGAGACTCCAAGATGATTCCCAAATCTGATGCCAGCTCTGGGCCCCGGGGCTTCCCATTTCTTCCCCTCTTGGGGTGAGTTTCCTCCTCAGAGACGACCATCCCTTGTGTTCCAACAGGGAGGGACCCAGCAGGGAGAATCCAGTTTGTTCCAGAAGCTTCAGCGAATGGGCTGGTGGCTGAGAGCCTGCCTGTGTTAGGGTAATGGTGCCATTGCTGGTCACTGGGGGCAACAGACTCCCCAGCCCTGGCCACGTCATCACGACGACTGGGAGAATGGCAGAGCTGCCGTCAGGACTGAACGAGCACTTAGAACAAGACCTGACGCGGTGAGGTTTATTTTTATGTTCAAATCAGTTTTCTTTCCTTTCCTCTGTGGTGACAGATTCTGGAGGAGTCTAGAGGAGTCTGTCCTTGGTTAGCGGTGGGGCCGGCATGGGGGTCCCGGAGCCTCACGTGGGGCCCGGGCATCACTGGGGACTCTCTTCCCTGGTTAGGAGGATGGAATTCACCGTTCGCAAGCATGATTTATTGGCTGGAGCAGGTTGTGACCAAGCTTGGCGTTATGGGGTCAGGGCAGTGGACTCACGTTACAGGGGAGAAGGGGCAGCGAGTAACTGGGCAGACCACACCAACCCCCAGAGCAACCGTGATGCCACGTTCACACACAACAGCACCCCTTTCCACAGCCGAGGCTGTGCAGTCAGATCTTGGTAACTCTCTCTACTTTTATTTAAGTCGCCCTCATTCCCTTAAGTCTTATTAGTAGGACTTACAGTTTGCATAAAACGGATACTTCTCTTTGGTGTGGACATGGCCATCCCATTGCTAGAGAAGACACACATTTTAGGACAGATTTCTCAAGGAGCTTGCATGAGCTCGTGTCACTGAGATGGAACGCTAGGGAAGATCACGGCAAAGCGGCCTCGTGAGGAGGGGTGGGGGCTCTCGCCTCTGCAGGGAGGGACTACGGGGAGCCCTATGTGCTCCTTGACCCAACAGCTGTTTCCTTGACCCATTTTGTCCAACTAAAGAAAACTCAAATGGAGAGTAGTTCCCAAGTATCAAGGGTTCTGATCACTTGTGCACGAAATTCCCAGCTCTCTCGATGCCTACGTACAAACCACACCCCTACTGAGCCAAGACCCTCCATCGGCACAGAGTTCAGAAATGCTAACTCCTTGCACTCAGTCCTTGAGGACAAACAGCTCGAGGGGCATTGGAGAGGAGGCCGCTGCGTATTTCAAGCTGGAACACTGCAGATCTAAGACCAACAGCCACCGAAGAGGTGACTTTGGGAGAAATAATTTCCCCCTAAAGTGTAAATTCAAAGCAACAAATAATAATTAAGAATTGGTTCTCCCATGTCTCAAGTGCATCTTCAAGGATCGCAGGTCTTGATTCACTGACAATGAACGTAATAACAATCTCTGATTTTCAAGTTAGCCGTATGAAGGCTTGAAGCACCCGTTTTCTGAAAGTGTGATATAGAAGAGGCCATTTGGTAGGCTTAATCGAGTTCCGTGCAGAGCTCTGGGAGGCATTGATATTCATTCTAGTGGCCATCAACCTGACCTCAGCCAAGGAGCCGGGCTTATGCGAGGCCCATTAAGAAGTCGGGTGGAAGCTCGCGCTCATCCTGTCTGAAAACTAAAGATGTTATACGGGAGCCACTGAAGGCTCGCCAACCGGACTAACTCGAAGGCTCCTTGCTTCCCGAGGCTGCACGCTTGGGGTAGAATCTGATTCCACTTTTTCATCTGAAACTGGGGAGATGCTGTGACCAGTGAGAAGCTGGACACCGTTTATTGGTTTTACACCTGTACACATGCGTGTACACACACACTTTTTAATCTCTGATCTTCCCCACCTGCCATTTTATTGGGAGCTTCCGCCTGCTTCTTGAGTGAGAGAGACGGGAGCGGGTCACACTCTTGGAGACTTTCCCCGCTTCTGATACACTAGGCAAGAACACCAAGACCGCAAGGCGTGGAAGTGGTAGGAGAACAACGTAATCAAATCAAAACCACAGAACGTAAATGCACGAGGACAAACTGACTTCCTTCCCCATACTTCGCTCTGCACTTGCACAAACAAAAGTTCGTGATCTGAAATCGTTACAACCCATTGAAGAGGACAACGTGGGCCCATTATCAATGAGAAAATGAAGCTTGGGGAGGTCGGTTGGAGGGTGTATGTGACTCGTGCATGACTTGGGGGACAACGAGAGCCGCGGAGCCTGCAGACCCCATCCACAGGTCCACATCGTCTCTGTGCGAGCACGCCCGTTACTGGGCCCCACTGGATGAAATTCTTAGCAGCAGCGAGTTCTTTCATTAGCGGTAAAAGCAAGCTCCCTAAGCAGCTTTCCGGGACAGAACGTGTTTCTTTCTTCCTTGTGCTCGTCTGGCCACGTCCCATCTGGTCAGGGCCAGCTCGCCTCCCCCCGAACCCTGACAGCTGAGAGCGGCTGGAGGAAAGCACCTCAGGTGGGCGCCTGGTACAGCGCCTCAGGTTGCCACAGCTGCCTTGTCCGGTGGTTCCCACAGCAGGGTCCCTGGCCAGAGGCAACCGCATCGCCCACCAAATCAGACACTGGGGTTGAGACTCCGCGGCCCATTGTAACGTGATGTGTGCGCGAGCTCGGGCTCGCCCCTCCTTCCCAAACTCTACAGCTTCTTTCTATTCTTCAAAATGGTGATACCTCTTCCTCCGGCCCCACTAGCGGCATAGGGCCCGGCTTCCTCCTCCACGAGAGCGAGAACGGTCAGGGGAGGACTCCGCGTCTGCCATCATTGCCCCCGCCTGTGTGCAGCTGGCCCCAAGGCTTCTGCCCTCCCCGGGGTTCTGTGGGGTGCCCACGCCCTCCTCCAAGGCTGTGCCCTCTGGCCTGGCCCTGGCCTTCTCTCCTCTGAAATGCCTCAGGACACGGCTGTGGTCGTCCACCCATGCCCCTCGCACCTTTGGATCGTGTTTATAATGTGAAATCTCTCTGTGTAGGATTCCTGCCCAAGCCCAAGACACAGACCAACACCCAGACTCTCTGGACCCTGTGTCCCCCTCCAGCCTACCTTTCGCTGTCCCCTGTATACTCGTTTTCTCTGCGGAGGCGTCCACACTTGCACCAAGTTCCTCCCTTCCCCTTTTGTGCTGAATCTGGGCCATCGAGCTTGTGCCCCTTCGACTCTGGGTCCGGCTCTGCGAAGGACCCGCACCACCTCCCACAGGGGCCCGGGCTCTCACTCAGCTATCACTCCGCGCGATAGCTGCCCAAGCACAGCATCTCACGCTCTCCCTCTTCACCTGGCCTCTGGGCCAAAGGGCTTTCTTGGTCCTGCGCTTTCCCATCTCATCTCCCATCCTGGTGACTCCTCCTATCTTTCCCCTCAAAGTGTTGGGATGCCTAAGGCCCAGGGCTCCATTCCGTTCACTTCCTGACCTCCACCAGGTCCCACAGGTAGTGGTTCTGAAAACTCTCCTTGCATCCTGGATCAATTCCACTGGAGTCTCTTGGGTAGGACAGAGGCTTCAGTATGTTCTCAAAGCTTCCCAGGTGGTTGCTAGGTACAGTCAAGGTTGAAAACCACTTTCCTGAGGGATCTCATCCTGTTTATGGCCAAACCATCTGTATGCTAATAGTCCTGGTTCTGGAGTCCCAGCGAGCCCCTCTCCCTTATGATCCAGACTCCTCCTCAGCGTCTGCAAAGAGAAGCAGCTCACACTTAAAATGTTTCAGCCGAATTTTTGGTCCAGCACCCAAAATTCCATGATGGACGTCTTCATCTTAGCAGAGAGAAAATCCGTCTTTCCAGGTTCTCGGGCCGAAGACCTGGAGATGTCCTCAGACTCCTTTTCCTGTCCCCCCAGGAGGTAGCAAGTCCTATACTTCAGAGCATGTCCAGGGCCTGACCACCTCCCACCATCCATACCATCACCCTAGGCCAAGCCATCTCTGATTCTTACAGCAAGCTCCCTCCTGCCGCCAGTCTCTCCTTCTTCTTTCTCTTTCAACTTGGCCGGAACAGTCCTTTCAAAATGTGAGTCAGTTCTTATCTACCCCGTGCTGAAAAGCTCCTGTGGCTTCTGATCACCAAGGGCAAAACCCAAGGGCACCATTTCCTCTTTGGTGACTTTTTCTTAACCATCTTTGTGTCTATAGCCCATTTCATGCCATTGCTAATCAGAGATTATCAAAATAGATGGCGGAATTCTTCCCAGCCACACTCACAAAAAAAGTGTTATCTCTTTTCTACATGACAAGAAAACATTTTTAGATAGTTCTGGATCAGCATTTTCTAAACTTACTTGACCGTAAAACATTTTAAAATTATAATATATTGATGGGACACCAAGAGGAGTTTATGAAATATAAATGCAGGCTTAGATTAAAGCAGACAGCATCAAAAAAGTTCTCACAGGTAAATTAATAGCTTAAAGAAGTGATAAAAATTTGATTCATAGTCACTTGGCTTTAATAGAGAACAAAACACAAATTAGAGAAATCTGCTTATGTGTAAGTTAATGAGAATAAAATGTAGGAACATAACGTACTGTTTTTACACTGTGCATTTTTGTTATGAAAACCTGGTTTCTCGAATTGTGATGGGGGGTGGCTGTTTCCACAACACGGAGCTGCTTCAAATCAGGACCAATGCTGCAGGGTCTCATCTCCAGAAGAGGTACAGGACCGGATCTCGTTCTGTGCTTTGTTTAATTAGCGGGGTATGAACGTTAGTGCTTCTCTGTGCGTGGCATGCATGCACTTTTCACAAAGCGTAAACTATACTCCCCCCACGGTGGGGGGCGCTTGGATCAAGCCCCTCCAAAACCCATACCCCTTGGCTTTTGTTTATTCATTGATCTGCTCTTGGCATTTTAGAAACCGGGTCAGGGTAGGCTTCACTTAGGAGCTCTCAGCTGGAAAGTTCCCGACAGTTCAACAACCTCACGAGTTTCTGGGGTGGTTGTCGTCGTGCTTGCTTGTTTTGATAAAACTGCCTCCCTCCAGCCACAGGTCTGTGGGGAACCAATTTGTGCAGTATAAATATTTCAGACACCATAAATGTTGAATAATGCCACAGACATATGTGGAAATATTCAGGCGAAACAGAGCAGTTGTCCACCAGCAGACAGCATCCGCCAAGGGGCCCCCAGCAAGCACTCGGCCTTGGGCATGTGCTGTGGGGTGGCTCACAGCCAGAACGCCTGGGTCCACATCGCAGCTCTGTGGCCTGGCAGCTGCGTGCCAGGCCCATCTCTGCACCTCAGCTGCTGTATCTGTAAAATGGGAACAATGGTCCTGAAGGATTTACATAAAGGGGAAATGTCGGAAGCATTAGAGGAGTACCTGGCCTGTTTACGAGCATTAGATTATCTTTCTAAGATAGATCGTGATGGAGTAATAGGGATAATGATGTTTGCTGTCTTTACACAGATGTCTACAGAATGCATTCTTTAAAATGAAGATTAGAGAACAAAAAATCCAGTCAAGAAATGGGCAAAAGACATGAACAGACATTTCTGCAAAGAAGACACCCAGAAGGCCAACAGATATATGAGAAACTGCTCAACGTCACTCATCATTGGGGAAATCCAAATCAAAACCACAATGAGATACCACCTCAGCTGGTCAGAATGGCTAAAATTAACAAGTCAGGAAAGGACAGATGCTGGCGAGGATGCAGAGAAAGGGGAACCCTCCTACACTGTTGGTGGGAATGCAAGCTGCTGCAGCCACTCTGGAAAATAGTATGGAGATTCCTCAAGAAGCTGAAAACAGAGCTACCCTATGACCCAGCAATTGCACTACTGGGTATTTACTCCAAAGATACAAATGTAGTGATCTGAAGGGCACATGCACCCCAATGTTCACAGCAGCAATGTCCACAGTAGCCAAAGTATGGAAAGAGCCCAATGTCCATCAATAGATGAATGGATAAAGAAGATGTGGTACACACACACACAGGAATATTATGCAGCCATCCATCCAAAAAAAAAAAAAAAAAAGAAGCCAAAAATAGAGTATTATGCAGCCATCAAAACCTCCCCATATATTTATGTGTGTGTGTGTGTGTGTGTGTGTTGAATACTATGCAGCCATCAAAAAAACCCCTGAAATCTTGCCATTTGCAACAATGTGGATAGAACTAGAGGGTATTATGTTAAGTGAAATAAGTCAATCAGAGAGGGACAGTTATCATATGACCTCACTGACTTGAGGAATTTGAGAAACAAGACAGAGGATCATAGGGGAAGGGAGGGGGAAAATGAAACAAGACAAACCAGAGAGTGAGACAAACCTTAAGAGACTCCTGGTCTCAGGAAACAAACTGAGGGTTGCTGGAAGGGAGGGGGGTGGGAGGAATGAGCTGGTGGGATGATGGACACTGCGGAGGGTGTGTGCTATGGTGAGTGCTGTGAATTGTGTAAGACTGATGAATCACAGACCTGTATCCCTGAAACAAATAATACATTATATGTTAATAAATAAATAAATGTATGTTAGAAGTATGACTGTCCCTTCCTCAAAATGTTAAAAATAGAAGTATCCTACCACCCACCCAGCACCTACTGGGTATTTACTCAAAGGATACAAAAGCACTAGTTTAAAGGGAGACATGCCCCCCACTCCCCAATGTTTATAGTAGAGACAACAGCCAAATTACAGAAGCAGCCAAGTGCCCACCAACCGATGGACGGACGAAGGAGATGTGGTCCGTGTATACACAGAATTGGACTCGGCTCCATGAAAGAATGAAATCCTGCCATTTGCCAGGATGCAGGTGGAGCTCGAGAGTGTGACGCTGAGTGAAGTAAGTCGACCAGAGAAAGACAAACGCCATCCGCTCTCACTCACAACAAAACAAACAAGTAAAGGGAAAGAGAAGAGGGAGGGAGGCAAACCTGGAAACGGCACGCTGCCCCTCGGTCGCGAGGGGAGGTGGGGGCGGGGGGAAACGGGCTGGGGAGGGAGCGCACGTGTCGGGATGAGCTCCGGGCGGCTGACGGACCTGCTGAGTCTCTACCTCGCACACCTGACACTAAGGTCACATTGTGTGTTGGCTAACTGGAATTTAAACAAGAACTTAAACAGAAGAAGTAGGACCTTCCCCCTGCTCCAGAGCAACAGCTACGGACACGTTCCAGGGATCACGTCGGGGAGATGCTGCCTCGAAGAAGCTGATACGCTTAGACCTTTTCCTGTCCTCGCCTATGCGAGAAGCCGCCCACTGGACACGGATCTGGAAATAATGCTGACACGAAGGACCGTTTATTGGACGCTTTTGGCCCCACCACTAGGCTAGTGGGTCGGGGCGCTTGGTTTCTAATTCCTAACCCAGGCCTGCGCAGCAGCCATCGCACCTGCACCTGCTGGGCAAGGAGATGTTCGCTGACTTGCTTACACCCCAGGGGGGTGGGGAGTGGGGGGCCTGGCAGAGGCGGAACCTTACCTTCTGCCCCACCCCCCCTGGGTGCTGAGAAGACTAGGACCAACCAGGCAGGAGAGACACGGAGAAGAGCTGCGGAGAGAGAAGGCGGTCACCGGGGAGGACAGCGATGCTGTCAGGGAGGTAGAAGGACGGAGTCTGTGCAGTTGGGGCGGAGTGGGGTTGGCTGGGTACAGCCCCACGTCTCCTGTGTGCCCTCACCCACCTCAGAGACTGAGATCTGGGCTCTTGCTCCTCCTGATAAGGGAACAGCTCCCCCTGGGGACCAGAAAGATGGGGAGAGGCTGCGGGGCTGGAAGGAACTGGTCAAGGGTCTCCAGGCACGAAAGCCCAACAGCTGGGCACCATTTTGAGGACGGTGGACCCTGAGTCCTTTGACAAACCCTTGGTCCTCCTTGTTGCCCGACCCCTTCTTTTTATGTCTGGGCATCCAGGAAACCCCAGAGGCCGTGAGTCCTGATTTTCTTCCTCTCCAGCCCTTAACTAATTCATTGACCTGCTTTTAACCCATCCAACTTTGAAACACGTCAGACTTTGAATCTGCCCGTGGTTCTCATCCCCAAACAACACCCACATTCACGCTACAGAGGAGGACGAAGCCAGCTCCGGCTGACTCAGAGGCTGAGTCACCCCGTCATGGGGCCTCCCCCGTCCCGCCCCGCAGCTCGGCTCCCGGGGTAAACAGGCAAGAGACGCCCGAAGTGTCGCCTCCCGGGGGAGCCGTTTGATGAGGGAGAAGGTGGATTCGTGCCTGATGCTGACGCCTCCACATTTGTTTTGAACTCCCCCGCCCCCCGAGAAATACAGAATATTTAGACACACAGACACCAAAAAGTAAAATAAAAACCACAGACAATCTCATCTCCTGCAGATTCTTAGGGGCCTTTGGGCTAGCGTGGACCATCCTGTACTTCCGGCTCCGTAATCTTTTTCTTCCGACAAGACGCCATGTGCGTGTTCAGTGTAATACTTCGGTCTTTACCATACCTTCTCCTGAGCCATAGGATGTGATGGAGTCCAGAACCCGATGCCGTCCACTAACTCCTGAGCACTCACGCTGTCTCCATGTGCTTCGATCATAAATAACGATGCAGGGCACATCTTTAAATATTTGTACATATAATCCTAATTATTGTTCAGTGTCTAATTCTAGAAGTCAAATTTCTGGGCTGAAAGGCAAGGATATTTTCCATGATTTCCAAAGATTTTTTTTTTTAAGATTTTATTTATTTATTTGACAGAGAGAAATCACAAGCAGGCAGAGAGGCAGGCAGAGAGAGAGGAGGAAGCAGGCTCCCTGCTGAGCAGAAAGCCCGATGCGGGGCTCAAACCCAGGACCTGGGATCATGACCTGAGCCGAAGGCAGGGGCTTAGCCCACTGAGCCACCCAGGTGCCCCCCAAAGATTTTTTTTTAAGATTTTATTTATTTATTTGACATACAGAGATCACAAGTAGGCAGAGAGGCAGGCAGAGAGAGAGGGGGGAAGCAGGCTCCCCGCTGAGCAGAGACCCTGATGCGGGGCTCGATCTCAGGACCCTGGGATCATGACCCGAGCCAAAGTCAGAGGCTTTAACCCACTGAGCCACCCAGGTGCCCCATTTCCAAAGATTTTAATTTGTATTTCTTTTTTCTTTTTTTTTTTAACATTTTATTTATTTATTTGACAGAGAGAGAGCACAAGGAGGCAGAGTGGGAGAAGGAGAGGGAGAAGCGGGCTCTCTGCTGAGCAGGGAGCCTGATGAGGGGCTGGATCCCAGAACCCTGAGATCATGACCTGAGCCAAAGGCAGAGGCTTAACCACCCCGGTGCCCCTTAACTTCTTACAAAGGTTCTGGACACTGCCTTTCCCTCAGACTCCTGCCAGCGCCAGACAGTTTCAATCTTTGTTCTGTATTTGCCCCACAAGGAGCCCAACTTGCTGTTTGGATCTTTGAGTCCCTGACGCCATCCATGGGGGATCAACCATCTTTTCCCAGTTACTGAGCATTCGATTTCCTCCCTGAATGTCCTCTCCAGATCCTATAGTCAAGTCGGATATGAGCAGAAACCATGGCGGAGGAGGCAAGTGGGTAGAGAACAATTTTTAATGAAAAAAAAAAAAAATCCCCGGAGATAAACCACAGAAGGGGACAGCAGTACTCATGTACGTTTGTGAGTGTGTGTGTGTCCTTTCATCCCATTAAATTACATGCGTATAAGTTAATATTAAATATTAAAATATTTCACAAATAATAATAAATAACAATGTTATAATCTAATGGAACATAACTAATGTAATGAACATATGTGTATTTCATTTGATTTCTTCCATTAGAATCATTTGAATTACACATAGATACATAGTTCTTAACATGTGTGAGTGTCTCTCCATACAGGATTTCTAGTTTTGAGTGGAATGGAACACTTGTCGGATGGCCGGGGGAGGGAGAGCTGGAGGGAGAGCTCGTGCCCCTGACCGCCTGCGGGAACTGCACGGATGCCGCGGATCTTCTTCCCCAGGTGTCCCGTGCGCTTGGTGCTGGGGTCCACAGTGAGGGACCCCGTCCAGCATGACTACGAAGCACTGAAAACTTCAGTCTGTGTGACCAGCAACCTGACAAGAGACTGTTGGCAGGAAGAGCACGTCCAGAGCCAGGCGGCGAGGGGAGAAGGGGCAGGTGCCTCCGTGACCTACAGATGCCTCCACGCTCCTTTCCGTCTGAGTAGGACCCACAGCTCGGAACGCAGAAGTCCCCACATGGTGTGCGGAGGAGCGTTCGCGCTGGCTACTCTCCAAGTCTCTCTGTGTGGACTTGGGGACAGCCAGTGCGAGACCTGCCACCCCATGACACCAGGATGGGGCAGGAAAGGACCTGGGGTCAGCCCACTTCTTCCCAGCTGGAGATGACTCTGCTCCCCAGGGACCCTCTCCGGCCACGTCTGGGGCATTTTGGTGGTCTCCTCTGCCAGGCAGGAATGGGCCGTGGCCAGGGATGATGAAAACACCCTCCAGAGCTGAGGACAGTCCCTGCGACACAGGCTTCCTGACCTGAAATGACACTGGGGTCCAGGTTGAGAGCCCTTGGCCTAGGCTGGCGGAACCCGTCATGCTTGTAGGTTTAGATGACGGCGGTCAGATGACGTGGCCCGACACCGAGCTCCTGTGTGTCGTGGAACGCCGTGCGGGGACGGCACATGAGCCACACTTGGGGAGAACACAGGAGCTGCTTTCCACGTGCTCCGTCGAGAATCCTCTCATCACAGACTTTGTTCTGAGACTCAGGGCACGTCAGCTCGCACAGATAATGAAAAATGGTGCCGTTCTCTTCATTCGGCTCTTTCTCAAAATATTTACAACGGCCGACCTGACGGCAAGTGAATTTCTCTATGAACTCAGTTCAGCCTGACTGATGTCATTATGATTCCGAGGTGATGTCTTGGACCTTTAATCAATAGGAAGTGCCATAATCCCCCACCCAGGAAGACTCCCTCCCGTGACAGTGAAGGGTGTCAGCCGTCTACACATAATCTGTTTCTGCCCTTGTTGCTGGGCTGGCTGCCGAGTCACACGGCAACGGGGAGACGACGTGCACCCAAATCAGATTTCCTGAGTACTCTGAGCGTCGGCGACAGTGAGGTGTTTCTTTCCCCCCTTTCCCTCCTGGGCTGTTTACACTGTGTGGAGAGATTCATTCTGCTTCAAAGGAGCACGTATGTTTCTTTAGGGGACACCTGCCTCTCCCGCTTCGGGGGTGACTCCGTTACGTAAAACATAATGAAGACTTCCATTAGATTTGAAGAACACAGACATGCGAAGGTCCCAGTGAGTGCGGAGAAAGCAGATGGAGGAGCTCAGTAACAGGATCCAGGCCTCCGTTCCTCTTTCTGTTCACCCCGCACGTGTCATCATCAAGCACCCTCCACGCGTGTTTCCGAACCCACATTTTAAGTGTTAACGAGGGGGGCATTTCTATAACAGCTGTATTGATCACTTTCCAAAACGATCACTGTGGAGATGACTTACAAATAATTTCTTGCCACAGTGTGGCCCATTTTAAATGCCTTTTGGCTGGAGAGTCTATTGACCAGTGTTTTCAGGGTCGTGGAGACCAAGCCATGGGGTACAAAAGTGCATTCCAGACGGGCACGGCAGTGGTGGGGCTAGTCGGCCGTGGGAACCACATGTAGAAAACGATGGACGGGAGAAGCCACATGTGGCAAGGAAGAGCTTTTGCCCAGGAGCCCAGGCATGCAGGAGAGGCAAACCCGCTGGTTTAGTACTGACTTCCATTTCTGCCATGCTGCCCTGGCCGCCTCCCCCCGGCAGTCACCACGGGGCTTGGCCGTCACAGGGCTCCCCACTGCCCACCCCACTGCCATCCCCGAAGCACAGACGGGTCCTCCGTGCTCGCCATCCATGTACTCGTTGTCCCCGAGACACAAGGTTCCACATGCAGAACGGCGGCGAGGATAAGACACAGCCGCTTGAGTTGAACGTCAGGGTTCAGATCCTCTCTTGACCGAGTCCTAGTTGGGTGATCTATGAAATGGAGGCTTGAGGATAGTAACTTCCCTCCAAAGCTGGTGTCAGGATTCAGCTAAGGGCCACAGGGGGACTGTGCCACCACCCCACCAGGTGTCTCGAGCAACAGGCGTCTAGAGCTCAGGGCTGCAGGTCTTTGTGTCGTGAGATGCCGTAGCTCAACCCCAGCCTCCCTTCCTTTGGTCCCCGCCTCAGAGAGCTGCCCCAGGCTGTTCAGAGCCCTCCTGACTGCCTTCCTGTTCCTGCCTCCACCCTCTCCTACCTGCTCGGCCCATTCCCTTTGGGCACCTTTACTCCTCACACTTAGTGAAACGTCTTGAGGATTTATTCTCTCTCAAGAGAAAGGCTAAGCTGGCACCTTCTGGCACCTTCTCTTTCTTTAGGTCCAAACACTCTTCCAAGCCCAGGAAAGAGCAGGAGTCTGGCTTTGGCCCCAGCAAGACCCAGAGACTCCGTGCCTACATCGGGATTTGAGCTGGTTCTCTGCACACCTGGGCTGTCTCACGCCCGCACTAGTCGATGCTTGGACAGGCTGCACATGCATGGGGGAGGGGGGCACTCCAGACCATCTGCAGGGAGAGAGATGAGCCATGCCCACAGCCTCGGAGGTGAGCCTCAGTGTGCGCGCTGCACCTCAGCGGGCAATGAGAAAGGAGGGTCAGGTGTTTTCAGGGGTGCACAGTCAGGCAGAACATTCCAGAACAAAGACCCCACCACAGAGCTGTCACTGCTTGCAAGGAGCACAGAATCATGCAGTGGCAGTGAAGCAGAAGCAGCAGGTGTCCAGTGGGACCTGCCTCCTGACCTGTCTCCATCCCTTATGACAGCAGCCTCCTCTCCTGGAGTCTGAGCGACCCGGGCACCTGACACCTGCCCTCTCTAACTATCACGAGCTCCTGTGCATCAGATGACGTCACTACTCTTCAGTGTTAGGGAAACTGAGGCTGGAGAGCAGGGAACCTGGAAGTGCGACTGGCGTATTAGCCCAAGTGGGGCAGAGGGTGACCGGAGACGTCATGTAGGTTCAGTGCCTAATGCCCCCAGCAGCTCGCAGCTCAAGTGAGTAAGGACCGCGCCGTGTGCACCAGCGGGGGGCTGTGTTGGCGGTTCTCTGAACCCTGTCATTTCTAAGATGCTCTCGGGTCTCATGACCCCCGACGGGCAGCGGCTCATCATTCATTAGCTAGATGTCCCTCCATCCTAGCCATCCTCGCCCTCCTGCGCCCCAACATCCAACAAGCCGTAAGGACAAGGGAATGCTCTCACTGAAGGCATCTGTGGGGGCGCCCTCGTCCCAGCCCCCAGCGCTTCCTCCCCAGAGCCGTTCTCTACACCCACCCGCTCCTGTCCCTTTGGCCCCCTCCCGTGCCCCCTTCCTCCCCAGCTCCCACCCATGGCCAGGGATGCTTGGTTGAGGAGTGGGTGTCGGACAGCAGCTGAGACAACCAGCGTCCTTCCTGGGGCTCGTGAACCGGAGAAGAGTCATCTCTCTCCTGGGACTCCACGTCCAGCACAGTGGCCTCTGAGACCAGCTGGTGGCCATGTTCCCTCCCATCTGGAAAGAGCTAGTCTGCACAGAGAAAGAACGCAGCGGAAGCCGAGGGAAACCATGCAGGCGAGGGTGTCCGGCCCCTGACTCTTCAGCTGCACCCGCTGCTGAAATCCAGCGTCTCCCTCCTCCCCCTGCCCCGTCGTCCTGCCTGCCCCGCGAACCAGCCCATGCTCCCTCTCAGCGAGCTGCCTGGAGCGGAGTTACCGTCACTTGCCACGGAAAAGTCTTAGCTAACCCACAGCATTTTCCACAATCGCCCGTCTAGAGGCCCGTTCCCTGTCTGAGCTATTTGTTTTTACAAACTGCCTTTCTACAAGGAGGCATGATTGGAAGCACGAATGGACCCGAGTGAAGCCTGGGCCTGTGGCCCAGGGCCGGACACCACCGTTGTGCGTGCCTCTGTGAACTGGACTCCCCGAAACTGGACCAGCTCACTCACTTCCTCAACCACACACTGATTTTAAAAATTCTTGCTCAGCGCCTCCCGCCAGCAAAGCTCGTGTGGGACTGGAGTGTGCGGAGACGGAGCACGGACTCGGATGCGCGTCTCTGCGCCGGGAGCAGTGGACAAATGTCACGGCAGACGTCCAGAGGAGGCCCCTCAGGGGTTTGGAGGGGCAGGTGTCACACCCAAGTTAAGGACGATGTCATGGGCAAGAGTCCACGGAGTCTGACTCAGGGGCGCAGGCTAAGATGGGGCCCTGGGGCGAGTTCCCGGGGTGGTAGGAGCTGTGTGAGTTCGCTCTTCCTTCCCGAGTCCTGAACCAGCAGAGAGCTGCGCAGAGCCGGCGGCTGGCGAGGGAGAGCGGGCCCCGTCCTCACAGAAGCCGAGCAGTGGACGTGCCCGACCGCCCCAGGCTCCGCTGGACAGCAGCACGCCCCCTTCTGAGGGAGAGACGATTTTAGGTCCTGGCGAAGGTCCAGGGGGATGGCAGATCCCACAGCAGACGCTGAGAGCCAACAGAATGGCCTGGAACCCTCCTGTTGCCGGGAGGGAGCCAAGTTCCCCACGGAGAGGGGCAAGGCTGAGCGCTCAGATCCTCCCCCGCTCCCCCGAGGACACGCGCTGGTGCCCGAAACCAGACGGTCTCAAGAGTTCTTTCCGGGGAGGAATCAAGACTCAGAATACGTGTTCTATGAAGCGGGATTTTTAAAGGGGGTGGTGTGTTTAAAGCCGCACACAGACACACGCTTACAGCAGGAAAGGCGAGGAGAGCCCGGCCGGGAGGGCCCCGCTACCCACACACAGGGTGGACACCAGACTCCTCACCGGCCGTCGGGCAGGCACTCTGCAGAAGGAGCCACCCAGCAGACGCTTCCCCTGACTTCCCGAATTCATTTACTCTGCTAACAACCCTGCAGACCGGGGCCCCTGCCGTCGCCCTTGACAGATAAGGAAACTGAGGCTGAGAACCATCTGGGACTCGCTCAGGAGGTCAAAGCTGCCAAAGGCAGAGCTGGATCCGGACTTGAGAAATCCACCTGCCGCTGCCTCCTCTCTGGAAAGTGCTGCCCCCACCACCCGCCCCAGGGCTGCTCCTGCTGGGGCTTGATGGAAACGTCCACGTGGACGAGGACCCAGAGCCCCGGACGGACGTTGGAGAAGGAGCCACGAGCGTCTCCGGGTGATTCAAGACTCGGCTTGGCCTCAGAGGGAGCCAGAGCAGAACACAGCCCCACACATCACGCAGGGGCCGCGCGCTCCCCTTGGCTTGACCACAGATAGTCAGTGTGGACTCACCAAAAGCGAACCACGTTTGGCCGATCTGATAGAGTTTTTCGAGGAAACAGCACAAAGAGTCAACAGGAGAAAGCCTGGCTATAATTTACTAGGACTTGAAGGAAGCGTTTGATCTAGTGGCACACAAAAGCCTAATATTCTAGGTCAGCAAGCACGCATCGGCGAGGGAGCTGCCTGAATGGGGAAGGCACTTGTCAAGATCTTCAAGACAGAGAGGAGTGGAGTCGCTGCGAGCCGCGCAGGGAGGGAGGACGTGACAGCCGGAATCCTGCCGACACCAGCACTCAGGCGGCTTTGTTCCTCTCCGGACCGTTCCGTTCGCCATGGCGGAGTTGAGAGAAGGCTGGCTGGCTTTTTCCAAGGCGCGAGCCTTAAGTCTAAATTCTTGAGTCCAAGAGATCGTCCGGAGGCATGTGCAGGTCAGGAAGAAGTTTTATTTGGCAGCTGCAGCTGGAAGAGCAATTTCCGCCCGAGTCGCCAGAGCGAATTTAGACTCTTCCGAGGATTTAGAATGGCCCGAGCTCCCGAACATTTAAGCTTCAGGTCTTCCTCGCAGCATTTCTTAATCCTCCTGGCAATCCTTGTGCTACTTCTCTCTGCCGAGCCGTGCCCTCTCCTGCCCCCAGCCCACACCCCAGGAGTTCTGCCCCTGCCCCTGACGTGGGGTACAGAACCCCGGCTGATCTACTCATCACCTGGTACTCCCATGGGCAAGATTCCTGGTCAGAGTGGACCCTCAGCCCCGGCCCAGGGACGGCCTGTGACACACCCCCTTCTGCAGGGGAGCCCTGAGGAGACACACAGCCTTCACTGGGGGCAGATCTGAGCTTGGGATGTCACTCAGCAAGCTCCATGCTGAGGGGAGGCTCCTGGGCTGGGGCCGTGCTCAGGAAAAGGCTGAGAACGGGGACCGGTCCGGGTACGCCACAGCCGTGAGTATCTTTTCCGCGATGAGGCCGGTTTGGGGCGGACTCTTTGTTGCTTGCAGCACAGAATTCCGAGGGAAACAACATCTGACCCCACCCCCAAATCCTACAGCTTAAGTGTCCTTGTCGGGATTTAGGCACCAGCCTTTTGGTTCCAGAGCCTCAAGTAGACACTGCAGCACAGAAGCATCTCTGAACCAGCCAGCAGTGATGAGCCCTGACTGCCTGGCCCCGAACCTCGCCAGCCCCAACGGGGCTCACCGACCACATCTCAGGTTCTTGCGGGGAGGATCAGGGAATCTGCCCATTTCATGTTAGAAGAAATGGAAGCCAACAGAGGGTCCGAGCGACCAACCCTGGAAGATCTGGATTCGAGGCAATGACCTGATCGTCCCGTATCAGCCGGGTTTTGTCCAAGGCCTACTACGAGCCCCACCCATGTGCCATCATCATCCTCACCACTGTCCTCAGCCTGCCTGCCCTCACGGCGACCCAGACACCAGGTCGAGCGTTTCACTGGGGTTCCCACGTGGCATCTTCATGACGTCACCCTGTCAGCCATTTTCATCGACCCTGGTCTGTACACGGGCAAGTAATGCCAGCACTCATCTTGGCCAGCGGCTGTGTTTTGCAGAGCCTGTAGGAGGGCAGCATCTGTGATAAGGTGCCGAGGAACACAGCGCGCTCCGCCCTCCCTAGAGGTGAGCCCAGCGTGGCCAGGAGGGCTGCTGGCTGGCGGTGGGGAGACGGGGTAGGACTCTCTGGGGACTGCTGGGTTCCTTATCTCCTGACCACAGAGGGTCGTTTGGATTTTACTCAGGAGGACGAGTGATCGAGTCTCGCATTTTAAAAGAACAATTTGGAATCATGGGGTGTTACAGAGATTAAACGGTACAAGGAGATTTGGGAGATACGTGGAGGTAAAACTTGAAGATGTGGGAGACATGGATTAAGGAGGATGAAGAACAGGAAGGCCAAGGACGGCAGCGAGGGCTATGCCATTAGCGGTCTGGGTGGGACATGGCGCGGGACAGAGACGGGACCACAGACGGAGGTCTGGCGCACAGACCGGGGCTCAACTCGGGTTACGGTGGACTTTGAACGGAGCGCGGGCGGGCCCATCTGGGAGTCTTTGGTCTATAGACAGCGATTTGAAACACTAAAGGGGTTGAGACCCTCTGGGGAAGAAGAAACATAGGGGTCAGACAGATAAAAGAAAGACAAATAAAGGAGAGAGAGTAAGGACCAGAGCTTGAGGACACCCACATTGGAAAGCCAGGTAGGCAAGGAGAAGGAAGACAAGTCTGAGACGGGGTGTCGGTGCTGGGTGGGGAGGGGGCGTGGGACGCAGGCGGACCGTGGCAGGCCGGTAGGCCCTGGTCGGCAGCGAGCGAAGGCCACTCAGGCTTGAGGGCACGATGGAGGCAGGAAGGAGAGAGTGGCTGGTGCGGGGAGGGATGTGCAGGAAGGGGTCGGGTGTGTTTATACAGATCGGCAGGTAGGACATGTTTACGAGCTGGACGGGAGGGCAGCAGCTGAGAGACTGAGGTTATGGGAGGGAGAAAGTGTAACTGGGAACCCAAGCATCACACACAAGCATGGGACTCAGCACCTAGACGGGCGAGCGGACCGCCATCCGAGGAGGGTCGGCTCCGTCACTAGACCGTGAGGAGACACCTTCCTGGTCGGCTGGCTTCACGCTCTGGTTGGTGTCTCGTGTGGTGTGTCACGCTGCCCTTAGCTACACTGTCACTCCTTTTAACAGCTTTGAGACTTTGAGCTCAAGCAAGTCTCGCCACGTGACGCACGTGATCCTCTGGGAGGACCTGCTGGTTCGCTCGCGTCTTGGGCTCCTGACCTGTTTTTAATAGGCAACATTCAGATAGTGGCCCCGAGGACGTCGGTCAAGGCCTCTGACTGAGGCGCTTAAAGATCTGGCTCTCTAATGCCCAGACTCGGGGCTAGCGATTCAGGAGGCAGACAGCGGGGGCCGATGGACGCTGACTCTCATACAGCCTCTGCGTTTTGTTAGGTGATTGGTCAGGTTTGGGAACCACGGAGTTAAGACAGTGAGGACGACATGTGGCATTTGATGTGGGTGCCTGGGCAGCCCACGCCCCACAAACAGAATAATCGACGTTCCCCATCGCAGGCCCGTACTCTCGGGAGTCCTCAGATGTTAATCTGTCCCAGCGTCCTGGGCTGAATGCCACTGGGGCCCAGTTTGGCTCGAGGCCAGAGTCGCCCCGGCGCAGGGGGCAGGGGGTTCCGCAGCCACACTCTGCTGAGCTGACTTTGACCTGTGGCATTTGAGTCTTTGGGTATGGGATTCAGTTTTGGCAACACAACTGACATACACAACGCTCACAAGAAGCTTGCCAGCTAACACCAGTGCTAGCCAGAGCTGAGGCCTGCAGGAAAACATCGTCCACAGAGACACGCTTAAACCACACACAGCAAGCACGGTGGTCTGGAGGCAGGGCCGACGGATCCGGGTCTGAACCGGATCGGGATGGTTCCAAAGTCGTCCATCAGTGGCTGGAAAGGACCGACAAAACATCATACACGAATCATAAAACACAGGGTCCATTCCAAAGTGCCTATGTTCCTGTATCTGCTCATTCACTCCAATGCTACGTGACTGATTACCAGTCGGCCGCTGTGTACCAGCCACTGCGGTGGGCACCAGAGGTTTAAGGAGCAGCAGAAAGGGAGCAGGCGCACGGCCTCCTGGAGTCTGCAAGGAATCACGAAACCACGTATCATTTGTCTCCTGACGGGGAACAGAACATGTACACAGGGAACCGGAAGAGGCAGGCCACTGTCACTTGGAAGCTACCACCAAGGTTTTCTGATTCATCGGTTGTAGGTGCCAAATTCCCCAGGTGCTTTGCTGGTCACCCCAGGGACACTGCATGGTGACTGATGCCCGTGAGCAGGGCCGAGAGAGGCTGACGGTGCTGGAGCCTCGGGAACTGCTACTGAAGACACAGCCCATGGCTGGGTCTGGGGATGGGAACCTGCGCAGCGACAGGTTAACAAACGGCGACACGTGGGGCAGGTGGGGGCATGGCAGACAGTGGTGCTGCGTGGCTTGAGATTTTCTTCAGACTCAACTGAAGACTGCAGGGGGAGTGTGTGCCGAGGCCGTGAGCCAGGGCTGAGGGACCGGGGGGACCTGCAGGTTAAGGACCCCCGCCCAAGGCCATGGCAAGCAGGGCCGCACCATGAGGCACACGTGGAAACACGGCTGCCCCGGGGACCGGCCTGCTCAGCCCAGGAGCCGCTCCAGCCCTGATAGGTGGCATCTGAGGGGTGAAGTCCCCCCAGGAGGCTTGTGTCTGATGCCTGTCAGGTGCCTCTCGTGGGTCACGGGGACCACTTGGCTTCTGTGCACAGGAAGAGGGAAACGGGGGCTGCTCTCTGAGCTAGACACCCTGACGCTATTCCGGACTTCTGGACTTGACTTCCAGAAGTCAAAGCTTCTGTTCTGTCCTCAAGACAGAAAGGTCCCGTAAGTCCACTCCTACTCCAGCCTGAGCCCCACAACCCAGCCAAGAACATTTGTCATCAAAGAGACCAAGCCACTGCCTCCAGCCCAGCCTATTCTCTGCGACACCTTCCCAATCCCACGGCGCCCGTCCTGCTCCGAGAACAGCAGGGCTGATGGGACAGGGGTGGGGGGGGCCGTCGCCGGGTGGAGACAGACAGGCTTGTGATCTTTTCCCTCGTTGTCTTCTGGGTGACATGCCAGCAGCTGGACAGCTGGTGCGGCAAGAGCTCCAGAAACTATTCATGTGTTGCTGTGCTGAGGAGTGATCATTTTTCCGCAGCAACCCAACAAATACGATGACCAAATAAATCTGCGCGCTTTGATGCCAACAGCAGCGTTTCATCTGGAGAGCCGACTCTGTGCAAGGGCCACCGGGGGAGAAGGCAGGCTCAGATTGCAAGGGAAAGTACACATTCCTGCTGCCTCCTGAGCCTGGAAAGGAGGTCCTGCGGGTGGAGGCTCCCAGCCTCTGCACGGTTGTCCGGGTGGCGCATGGTGCTGGAGTCCAGTGGGGATGACGACACTAACGATATGCGTTCCTCACGCGCCAAGTGCCAGACGCGGAGACTAAGAACCTTACGTGCATTAGCTCATGAGACATTCTGAATTTTTAGACTCGCCGCTGATCTCCCAGAGATGTTGAGGATCAGAAAGGTTAAGGGACTTAACCCGAGACTCTCAGGAAGGGGCAGGGACGTGTCAGGCACCAAGGTACAAGCTCTTAGCAGCACCAGAAGGGGGGTTATCAGCGGACAGCCCAGGTCCAGCAGATGCCCGAGAGGTTCCCTCCGTGGCTGCTTTCCCTCGCAGACCCCCAGCTCAGGAAGCAGAATGCTGGTGATGCAGGAAGGACCTTAGAGGTCAACGTCCACGGCCGAGAAAGAATTCTTGAGATGTCTTTGGTGCCAAAAGGTGGTTTTATCAAAGCTCGGGACAGGGACCCGTGGGCGAATAGAGCTATGGGGGCTCACAAGGAGGGGCCCCTCTACACTTTAACGTGGGAGGGGGTGAGGGAGAGTGGACACCTCTAAGGATTTGGGGAGCAAGGTTTTCCCGGACCTCTAGGGTCCAGCTGTTAGGAAAAGGTTCATTTATTGCCGTGTGATAAACCTCAGCCCTGAAACCTTTCAGTGGGGTGATATGCTTGGGGAATGATTGCCAGCACGTATCTTGGGGTTTAGAGAGAAAGGGATTTTCCAAAGGAATTTTTGTATGTTAAAGTAGATTGGAGGATCCCAGGGATCAGGCTAAGCCTGACTTTTGCCCTTAGCAAAGGATCAGCACCGAGGCAGCTGGGCTCCTAGGGGAAGGTCACTCTGCCCATTTCAAGGACCTGTCAGTGGGCTTTGAGGAATAAGGAAATTTAATGTTTCTTTTGCCTTTGTTTCCCACATCAATGGGAGTCACTATCCTTGTGAGAACTTTCCGTCCTCTTCGCAGGGACTTCTCTACCCCCCGCTCCAGACGAGGGCATGCTGGGCTGGAGCAGAGGGACGAGTCTTGGGGAATCCAAGCCTGGGGCCTGGGGCCTCAGGAAGGAGCAGAGGACCAGGGGTCAGAGAGAGGAGAGGTCAGGCTGAGTGCAGGTCGGGGGCCCCAGGGCAACGCAGAAGCGGGGAGCAGGTGCCCGGGCCACCATGCAGACGGGGTGTGTGGCAGCAAACAGAGGACAGGGGCAGGAGACGGCATCAAGGCCTCTCCTTCCTTCCAGAGCCAAGGGCACGTGCTTCCTCCCATGCCCCGAAGCCCCACACGTGTGTCCTTACACACTAGTCTTGAGGATGCGTCCCTCGCCCCAGCCCCCCACACAGGGTTTCTGTTAAAACAACTGGAGAAACATTGCATCGCCATTGTTACGCTAATCGTCCAGGCAGGTTGCCTGTCCCCAAAGGATTTAACTCACCTAATGCATAATCTACAAATATATTTGCTCCTGATTTTTTTTTCCTTTTGAACCATAGGCACCACCCTAGGGGGCCATGCTGGGAAGGCTTTGCCACAGAGGGGCAGGTTGGCCATGTTGGGAACTCTGAGCCCGTGGGTCATGGGCATGGAGATGTTTCGGTCAAGTGGCAGGGAAAATTCCGGCACCCGGCCCAAGACTTAACCAGGCCGGTAGTTCTCTGCTCTCATTCATGGATTCCAGACCACCGGTCCCCTAATGTCCTGAACCCTTTGATGTGGAAGCAAACAGCATTGCCTTTGGGCTCAGAGCGTATTTGACTTTGATATTTCCCTGTTTAATGTGCAAATTGTACATAATGTGGAAACACATCCTGTTTCTGATACCAAATCCCTGGGAAGACCACCAGGGCCTCTGTGGTGTCAAGGGTTCCAGAACTGTCCGTGCTTCTGGGAGTTGAGGAAGGCCATTTTCTGAATAGTTCCTGTGACATCTGAAATGCTGTGGATGCTCCCGCAAGGGGACGGTGGGTCTGACGAGCCGAGAACCCCCAGGGATCGATCAATAAAACGTCATACAAGATTGCTGCCCAAGGAAGGAGGCCGCCTCTCCAGCCTCCCAAATAGCATGCCTTCTCCTGCAGAAGCCTGGCCCTTCTGCTCCGGGCTCTGGGCCGGGCTTGGCTACACCCTGGACACCTAGAGCGGAATCTGGAGAGGAAACACCATGCACATTCCTGCCGCTTGATTTCTCGGTTTTCCCAAACACCGATGACAGTGTACTGCGTACAAGGAGTGCCTTGGGGAATTGGTTTTGCAGGGGTGGGAAGAGGGGCTGGTTTGGGCCCCTGGTCAGAGCACAGTTTAAAGCCACAGCTCCCCATGAGGTTCGGTGAAGCCGGTTACTGCCCGAGAAGGGAGGGCCCGTGCAGACCTGTGACATTGTAAGCCCCAGGGGTGTGGGAAGATTCAACCCCTGCCCTATGAGCACAGGGCACAAGTGACAGACTTGCATGTGTAGTTGAAGCTGGGGGGAGGAGAGGGGGACAAGGGTGATAGTTGCTGATTCCCTCTTGAAGGACATCTCGGTCACAGTCTCCCTCCCTGCCCCTTCCTGACCATGGTGGGAGAAGCGCTCTTCTGTTCCAAAAATGGGAGGTGATTGGTGAGAATGCTGGAACAGAAAGACTCTAAAAGAAAAGTTTACCAAAGGATTCTGTTTGGAGCTGGTCTCAAAACATCGCCCTGCCCAGCCTGAGCTGGAGCTGAGAGATGGCCCAAGAGAGAGGGATCCAGCCAAATGCTGTATTACCCCACTGGCCCCACGGAGATGGACATTGCTTCTGTTGTCATCAGTTGGGGCCCAAGTCCCATCCGTGGCATCAGAGCAAAGCAAGAGAGGAGTGTCCGGGCCCTTCGCTCCAGCCGTACAGAAAACCAGAGCACGCACAATCTGCTGCCTCATGATGAAGCTCTAATGATGTCACCAAACGCAGAGCATTTTAGGAAACTCCAGGATGGCAAAGCCCACCACTTCCCCGAACCGACAAGTGTTCTTGGACACGGCCAGACCGTCCAAGGCAGAGAGGGCTCTGAACTCTGGCAGGTTTGCACAAGTCTCAACGGCATCCCCTCCTGAGGGGCAGTCACAAGGAGACCCCTGCAGCAGAGTTGCTCCAAGAATACCTAATATTTTGAATCCCTACTTTATTATACACAAAAACTGCACTATGTAGATAACTTCAGTCGGATCCAAATTCCAATTTGAAAACCTAGCATAAAATGCACTCCCAAGAATACATAATTAGACAATGTTTATTGCGGCAGCCTGGGTGCTTAGAGTGTTGAATATGGGTTAATTTTGGATAGATTTAAAACACCACCTGTTCACTTCTGTTAAAAAATATAATTGTAATTTCTGTTTCACTGAAGTACTTAATCCTCATGCATTTGGATTCATCTTTTGAATATGTAGCTGGTTTCAGAACACCTCCCATCAGTCAGAAAGCCGGCAGGCGGCCCCTGTGCTGTGGACGCATGGGTGTCTCCCAGGCGGGACACCAGAGCAGACCCACCGTCCCTAGGCCTTCATGCCCAGGACATCCCTGCTGGCTAGCCGCCAAGTCCTGTCCAGGACCAGGGGATCCCAAGCAGGCTGCCCCAAATGTTCTGGAGTGAAGCTGACCACTTTTGCCTTTGTGGTGTGTATTCGTGAAAGCCAGAGGTAAGTGACTTCTTGAAAACGTGAACTTACTTCTCCAGGACAGAGGAGCTCTGTGGAAGCTCTGCCTTCAGCTTTCTAAGTGACGTGTGTCCCAGATGGAAATAATCAAAGCACAAAGGTGCTTTTAGCTAATTTTACATTAGGCCAGTGACTCTCGAGTAGGGACAACCCTGTGTCCTGGAGGAAACGTGTCAGTGTCTGGAGACATTGGGGTGTCATAAGTGGGATGAGTTGCTGCCATCCACTGAGGGTGGAGGCTGCAGGTGCTGCACATCCCACGCTGCACACAGCAGCTCACGTGATGGACAATTGTCTGGCCCCTGTGTCAGGCGTGCCAAGATTGGAAGACCCCGTGTCAGGACCGGATGTGTGTGTCCCTCCCAAATCCATGTGCCAAACGCCTACCTCCCAGCGTGGTGGTATTTGGCAGTGGGGCCTCTGGGAGGTGGTTAGGGTTAGGTGAGGGCATGAGAGCAAGCCCTCATGAAGGGATCCGTGTCCCTACAAGAAGAGGCACCAGAGACTTTGGTCTCTCTCTCCCCGATATGAGGACACAGCAAGAAGGCCACTGTCTACAAACCAGGAAGGGGGCCCTCACCAGGAATCAAACTGGTCAGAAACTTCTCCTGGACTTACTGGCTTTCAGAACAGTGAGGGATTTCTGTGGTTTGAGCTACACAGCCCACGGTAATTGTTACAGAAGCCCAAAAGGATGGATTCTGCTTCAGTTAGCCATCTGACCTAGCAGAGTCACCAATTTCTTTGGGACTCTACTTCCTTGTCTGTGAAAGGGGATGACAATGAACCCCTCACCACCCAGAGGTTGGCAGGACAGAGAGTACAATGGAAGGGCCTGGAAATGCTCGATGACTCACCCTTTCCTTTTGCCATTCCCCAAACAGCCCCACTCATCGACATCACTCCAATCACTTGTAGCTTTGACTGGACTGTCAGCCACCAGGGTGACGACCTTCTCAGGCTCCTCAGGACGAAGGCAACTATCAAGAAAATGAGGCTCAGGGTCTTTGCACTGTGCTCCTTGAGTCATCCCCAGGAGGGACAAATCTGATCCCAGCATGCACCTCTTCCCCTCCAGAACCCAGAGGAACCCCAAGACAACTCTTCCAGCTCTGGCTCTATGGCCAGCTGAGGAAGTTGTCCAGACCACCAAGCCTGCCCCTGTCCACCCCATCAGATTGAGTTAGGAGGCCTTCGACAGATCTTCTCTATGGAGGGCTTAGAGCTGTGCCTGGCACAGAACTAGCACTTCCGTTTGTTGGCAATGGTAGCCACGGATGTCTCAGAGATAATAAGAGAGAAAACATGGCCACAAGCAAGCCAATGAGATCAGGAAGCTCACAGAGGTTCCCATGCGGTAGTGAGACGAGACATGCTGGGAGCCACCAACCCTGACCCTGACCGATGCCTGAGACGCCCCTGGAAATGCGAGGTGGAGGGGGGAGACAGACACATCCTCCTGGTCTGCCTCAGCAGTTCTAAACCCGAATGACTTTTTTCCCCCTACCGACGGCAAATCCTGTGTTGCAGGAAAAGGAATCAGAATTAAACAGAAATGGAAGAAGTTTAAGGTAGATTTAGGATATTATCTTTAGTGGCTGGCCTGGTAGCCGCAGGATTAAAGAGGGTTTTGTGGGAAAGCAAAATCATAATTTTAGGTTCCTCAAATAGACCAATTTATCTATAAATGGAAAAATCCCTTAAAGTGGAATATTCTATAATAACATATTTAAAATGTTTCTAAAGGTAGCCATTTTATACAGAGTTTATCTTGACTTTCTGTTAAGTATATATACCCCAAGTTTAGTCCTTGCATTTTAAGAGGCTGGGCTACATCACAATGTGGAAGGAGGCAAGGAGCCAGCAGAAGGTTCCTCCTGGGACGCACAACAGGAGTGGGCATGGGAAGGACACTCACATGTCCAGTGCCTCCAGAACAATCTGAAAATGGTTAGTTCTAGTCCCTGATCTGTCTGCGATCACAGGGGGAAGCCACCCCTTCTGTAAAAGGTCTGGGTGTAGTGCCCGAGTTCCACTTTGTGATCTAAAATATAAAATTGATTTGATTCGCATCTAACATATAAGTGTAACCTAGTAGCTGTTAGTGCTGGGAAGGGACCTGTTTGCAGATGGGGTAGGACCGGAGTTTTCCTGATGGCTGTAGGTTCCGCAGGGCGTGGAGCATGGGGAAGTGCGTTTCCCCTAGCCCTGTACTGAGCTTCCAAATGTTTGCCCTCCACTCAGACACGTTGGTCAGATGATCCAGGAGTCCAGAGAAAGAAGCATCAATAATGCTGGGTGTTTGGGCGAACTGGTCTTGTGTGTGGATGAAGGGCGAGGGCGAGGCCACTCGGTTGCTGGTGTCGACTGGGTGTGCAGAAGCGGGGCAGGGCCATCTTGGTATTTGGTGCGCTGTGGGGAGCAACCAACACACACAGGGAGCTTCCCTGCCTGAAGGAGAAGACGGCCCATCGATGATAAGATGGAGGAAAGGAGCACATCACACAAAACCATTAACAAGCATATAGCAGGGCCGGGAGGTCAGGGAACAGGCTCGGGGCGGGTGCTGCCATTTTACATGACACGGTGTCCAAAGAGCACATTGAAAAGGTGAAAATCTGTCAAGTCGCTGGCGAAGATAGGAAGTGAGTTATGCAATTTGTGCCAGAAAATTGTCCCCAGCAGAGGGAACGTCCAGGGACCACAGAAATGGAGCGAGAGAAGAAAGGGAGTCAGGCGAATGTTTCACTCAATAATTAATTTTTGGCAGATACCTGCAGAGAAATCACGGTGAGGCCCCTCTTAAGAAGACACGTTCCCTGCAGACACCGACTTCTGTCCAAACGCTTCGTCCTAGAATGCTCAGAGGCAACGACTCTCAAAAATAAAAACCAAACAGCCAGAACTTTAAGTACACTGTTTTTCAATTATTTGGGTTGTTAATTTAGCTAATTGGTAGTTTAAGCGTGGAGCTCTCAAAATTTGTGAAATATTTGTAAGAGAGTGAAGAAACACCACACACAGACAGCGAGGGGTTAATAATCTTCCAGTATGGAAATGGACGAGTCATTTAGCATTTTTGCTATTTGCTCCTGTGTGAGTGTGGGAGACCTGGGAGGCCAGCAGGACAGCAGACTTAAGTGCACACAGGAGAGAGAGGAGCGGGTCCTGACCGGCCGCGACGGGTGCATGACCGTGCACACGGATAACGGCATGAGCGCCTGCATTCTGGTCCACATCTGGTTTCCAAGTTTGTTTTAAGGTAGAAAAAGTGCGTGAGTTAGCTCCAACGTGAAGCCTTTACTGTAAGGTTTAAATGCTTCTACCTCCCTTAGTCAAGCCGATTCCTAACACACGGGGGATGAATCACGGAGCGCCTAATACCTCTCAGTGGGAAGGGCGAAAAGCAGTCATCAGTCACCTGCGGAGGCCGAGCTGACCGTCTGATACTCTCCACTAAGACCTGATGATTCACACCTCGGTCACGGCACAGAGAGTATTATTCACGATCTAAAAGCAATCATAGATTTGAGGTATTTAAACCAAATTTTGTATTTCACCGAGGCAAACAAACTTCTAGGAAATATAATTATTTATAACCTGGTCCTGTATCACAGTAAATATGAGCACGGAAGAAGCTTGAGAGAAACTGTCAGTTGTCCAAAGAAATTTCTGAGGCATATGCATTTTTAGAAGCAACCGAGTGCACGGTACTTATAAAACTGAACAATTTTAAAAGCATTTATGGATGATCATGAAACATTCTAAGAGAGCTCGTGGGTTTGCTCTCCTGGTAGATGATCCAAGTGCCTCAGCTGGCGTGAAACTCAGCTGGAGTTCACACACCCAACTGCTGGTGAGTCGCTGATGCCCACGTTCCCTTCTAACAGTCCGCCCCAAGGACCCTGCCGCGTCTTCTCCGTAGAATTAGTCACCACAGTCGTGCTCTGAGCAGAGTCAGTACATTGTGCAAAGTCCCTAAACCCCACAGACAGGCTGACGGACGCTCTGATGGCCGGCATTCTACCTACCTTCTCTGTGGAGGCTCACGTGCCCGTCACACACTCCCCAGAACACACGGGGCGCACATGTGCAGGGGGAAACAATTGGTGCTTAATTTCTAGATGGAAGAGCAGCGCCGACCACAGTGTATCTGGAGATAAACGGCTGCTTACACACAGCACCGCTTACCCGTGCAGTTTCCGGACCCCGCACACCGGGCGCGAAGCAGGCTCACAAGTGTACTTGCGGGGGCAGACGGAGAGCCCCAGTACACTGGCCCATTCTTCAGCAAAATTTGCCCACTGTGCCCGGTGCCAATGCGTGGATACCTATTTCCATGATTTTAGGCTAAAATTATCACTCTTGAACAGTGTATCTTGGCTCCGTGCAGGGAATATCAGGGTAGAAAAATGATCTAAATGACCATCTGTTCACAGATGTGTGGCTGAGCCTGTGTATAAAATGTGCTGTGTCCATGGTCTTCTTCCCACGACCATCTAATTTCCCAACTGGAGCACTCCGGCCTGGTGCTCAGCCCTGGCCAGCAGCATACTCCTGGAGCATCTTGGGAGGGGAGCCTGGGTGTCTCAGTCCGTTAAGCGTCTGCCTCTGGCTTGGGTCATGATCCCAGAGTCCTGGGATTGAGTCCCATATCAGGCACTTGGCCCAGCAGGGATCCTGCTTCTCCCCCTGACTCTGCCTGTGTTCTGCCTACATGTGCTCTCTCTCCCTCTATCAAATTAATAAATATCTTTTAAAAAAAAAAAGAAAGAAAGAAAAGAGCACCGTGGGTCTGCCCCCAGCGCCCTCCCAGCCTCGCTCCCACACACAGGTGTTTTGCAGCGTCACAGGTCTCGTGCAAAGAGCCGGCTGTGCCACTGCATCCTGCAGGGAACAAACATTCCCTGCCAAACACCAGAGCCCTCATCATGGACAGCTACTCTCAGCCACAGCGACTGCGGGCTTTCCTGCCGGTGCTGCTGAAAACTCAGCTTTTCATCTAAACTTCTTGCCTGTGAATGAACAATTCTGAGTGCTAAAAGAGATGCCTGACTTTATTATCTTCTAGCTACAAGTGCTGGAAATGTCACTGAAGCTGGGGGGGCCCACACAGATCCTCCCTCCTCCCCATCTTCCTGTCTATAATCTGTATAAACACTTGAATATACAGACACATGAACACATACGCACCGTTTTTAGGGATGTGTTTAGTTCCCACAGATGCTTAAAATGTCCTTTGGACAGACTCTCAGCCTTCTTCCAGACCACAATGCCGTTCTTTGCATTTCAACAGACACCCATAGGCACAGCCATGGACTCATTCACTTACTCAACAGACTATTATTGATTGAGCCATCACTGTGTGCTACAAACTGTGTTAGGTGCAGGGTATACATCTGGAAAAAAGCCATCTTCCTAGCGCTTACAGTCCAGAGGTGAAAGACAACACATAAGCAAGGGTGTCATCATAGAATTATTAAGGCTGCTAAGTTCCATCAAGGAAAAGGAAACCCAAGTATAACCTGTAAGGTAACAGACTCTAGGTTCTTGTTGGACAGGTTGGTCTGGGAGGGGGTCTCTGAGGAGGTAGCATTTAAGCCAAGATTGGGATAAGGAGGAGTCAGTCCCATGAAGGGACAGGGCAGTGTCCCACATAGACAGAATCACAAGGGGTCAGCCATGATGCTGGAAAGGCTTGAAGGCCTAAGACATATTAAATATTTAGCAAAAAAAAACCCTTCAGGGGCATCTGGGTGGCTCAGTCGGTCAAGCGCCTGACTCTTAATTCTGGCTCAGGTCATGATCTCAAGGTCATTGGATTGGGCCCCGCGTCAAGCTCCTTGCTTTGCATGGGTTCTGCTTAAGATTCTCTCTCTCCTTCTCCCTCTGCTCCCCCACCAAGCTCATACTCTCTTGCTCTCTCCCTCTCTCTAAAAACATTAAAAAACAGGGCATCTGGGTGGCTCAGTCAGTTAGGCGTCTGCCTTCGGCTCAGGTCATGATCTTTGGGTCCTGGGATCAAGCCCCGCATCGGGCTCCCTGCTCAGCTGGGAGTCTGTTTCCCTCTCTCCATCTGTGCTGCCTCACTCTTGCTCTCTCTCAAGTCAATAAAAAAATCTTAAAAAAAGAAAAAGTAAAAACCTTCAAAGAGGCATTCTAGAAATACGAACTTTGTCTATTTGGACTTGCAGAGGGCCTTATCCATGGGTGTCTACTGCTGAAGTGTCATTGTCTTCCCTAAAGACCTGGCTCCATGATAAAACATGTGCATTAATGTTCTCAGCCATACTGAAATAAGAATGCTCTGGGTCCTTGGAGAGAGGGTTGAAAACCAGGGGCTTCTATCCCAGGAACTCTGCTGGCGGGCACCCTTCCCAGGCTGGCTGTGGGCGGTCATGCTTGTGCGTGATACTGTGTGAAGCCATGGGGACGGCACCCAAACAGAGTGATCTGCAAACCGCAGGGCACTCTGGATGCACAGGGGGATCCTGGGGCTTAAAGAAGCGTGAGATGGAGGCAGGGGCAATTTTAAAACATCTACAAATTCTTTGATGACCCTTTCTTGGAAAGGGGAGGCGGACTCTCCTCCCCTTGGTGAGGGCTGGGTTACTGACTTGTTCTAAAGTGGAACGAGGTGGACATGATGGTGTTGACTTCAGGGACCAGAGTATAAACTGTTGTCTCTTGCCAGCTTGTTCTCTATCTGTTTAGTCACTAGGTGATGGCAGCTGCCATCCCACAAAGCACTCAGGCATCCCCCAGAAAAGGCCTGGGTGGTGAGCACGTGAGATCTCCCAACCACATCCAGGAGAGGCCTCCATCTTGGAAGTGGGTTCTCCAGCCCTGGTCAAGCCTTCAGATGAGGCAGCCCCACTGAGACCTGGGGGTGAGGGACAAGATTTCGAGAGACCCTCCACTGGAATAGCTAGATAAACTGCTTCTGGATTCCTGACCTTCAGGGAATGTGAGATAATAAATGTTTGCCACTTTTAGCTTCTAAATTTGGGGGTAACCTGTCACACAGTGAGACAGGGTTGACACCAATGCCAACATAACACTGTCCCTTCTAGACACCTGGTTGAACTTTATTATTTCTTGAACTGATGACTTTTTTAAAAGACTTGTCTATTCATTTGAGAGAGAGAGAGAGAGCATGGGAGAAGAGGCAAAGGAAGAGAGAGAGAAATGGACTCCCTTCTGAGTGCAGAGCCTGATGTGGGGCTCTATCTATCCCACATCCCTGAGATCATGACCTGAGCTGGAGTCGAGAGTCAGATGCTTAACCAATGAAGCCACCCAGGCACCCTGAAATGATGACTGTTTTTTTTTTTTTTTTTTTTTTTAATTCCATCCATAGGTCATGCACCAGCATGATCAATGCAGAAAGCCGGTTTGGATCTCTATCTATGTATGTGCATGTTCAATAGATAAACACGAACACGAATTAGTCACAACCTAATTTGAATATAGTAAGTCAAACTACACCTTCAAGTTAAGATAGACTTCTTTACATACGCCAGGTAATGATTTCTCTCATACACTGCCCGGGCTGTAAAATTGGGCTCCACTAGAGCCAGCCTCAAGGCATAATAACCTGCTGATCACTATTCCTGGCACATGGCAGCTAGCCGTGTGCAGCATGTAGCAGTGCGTTTGAAGTATTGGCTCAGCAGTCAGGTCCCTACTTTCTCCCTCTACCTCATCTATCCCCACAGACTCGGAGCTACAGAGACGATCAGGGCCAGTAATGTGCGAGGCTTAACCACACAGCATCTGAGGTTGGAAGTGGTATGGGACTATTAGCACAAGATGTAGAGCCTGCTGTATCCATCACGTGAAACTTGCAGGAGAGGAAACTGAAGCCTTACGAATCTAGATAACTGGGCCAGGTTCTCAGAGGTCACGAGCAGCCCGAATTCCCATACAGGCAATTAGGAATCTAAACCCAAGATCTTTTCTACAAAACCAGCTTCCCCTGGAAGGGAATGGTGTAGGGAATATGATTCCCCCTTGGTATCCCAGGAGAAAAGCACGTTGTGATGTCTCTCACCCCAACAGAAGAGACCACATCCGAGAGAAGTCACTGGAGAGGCTGAGAGAGGAAGGAGTTTCCCCTTGGGGTCTCTCTTGGTCCCAGGAGATGTTCGAAGGGACTCCGCATCGCTTGAGAGATGCAAGGTGAACTTCCCAGCCAAGGAGTGGACACGAGCAACATCCAGACCCAAACGGTCCAGCGAGGGAACCGAGGTGGACTGAGGGAGGTTTCTGGACTCAGATGAGCTGCGAGAAGACAGACTATGAGTTACTTGGCTGTGCCTTCAGCGGCCACAGAAGCCAGTAGGGACTGGACAGTGGCCTGGGTAAGCACAAGAGGCAGCACCCCCACGAAGTTCAGCCAAGACCCAGGAGGCGACTCAGGGTCCACAGGCCACTCGTCTAGCCACCAGCACAATTTCCCCCAGCCACCCCGACGCCGTCTTGGGGAGGGGGGCGGAAAGACGCTGAGCTCTCAGAAACCGAGGGCTGCATGGAAGGGAATGGTCTAAGTGCAAGGAGTTAAAGTGGGGAAAGCGGAGAGTGTCGACTGCGGACTGTTTCCTGCTGGGCCAGGGACGGATATTCACATGAGAGATTAAATAATTCATACCCAGACGTAAAAACCCAACTTTTTCACACTTCTTGGTTTCGTGCGAGTGCACGGTTGACCCTGCTCCTCAGGGACTCCTGCCTCGGTGTTCCCAGCAGACGTGACGGAAGCAATGAGGAGTGACGAGCTAAAGGGACAGCAAGTGCCAAGGCTATACCCTCTACATGCCCTCGCTCGGGGGCTCGGTGACGACGAATGCGGTTATGGAAGTGAGGATTCTGCTGATGCTGTTTCCGATCCCATCTCGCCCGTCATCTCCACACCAGCCGCCTTCCCACGCTGGCATCCTTTCTCTCCATCTTTGGGTGAAGACGCGCTGTCCAAGGCCAGGCGCGGAGACACCTTGAGAGCTGTTCTCGCCCTCCCAGCCTGGGGTGCCATGGAAAGTCACCGTGGTGACAGCTCGGCTTTGATTTACCAACCGACTTTGGACGCTCATAGGACAAAGCAAATGTTGCTGTCGTACCTGAAAATCGCGCAGTCTCAACACGAGTCAGGAAATCAGGAAATCTTCCGGAAATGGGGCTGCTTGGAGAGAGCAGCTACTAATGGTTTCGCATCGCCTAAACCTCATTTACTTCTCAGATACACTCCGAAGCACATTATGCTGATTTTAAAGAAGAGTTTCCCCGAATTACAAGCACATCCCATCCTGTGTGTCCTGTTTACTGAAGACAGTGGGTTTTAAGGTAAATTTGCTAAATAAGAACCACAGGAAACGGTGCATTTGTTCCCAATTGAGTCAGATGGTAGGAGCTGATGAGCGTGAGGAAGCGTTAGTGCAAGACATCCCCGGGGTCAGGACTGTGTTCGAGCAGCCCTCCCTGATACATGACACCATCTTTTCCCCACATGGTGAGCCTTGGAGACATAACGAAAAAGAACCATCAGGAACAAGTCGAAGGGAACGCCCTCTTACCAAGTGGAGATTAAAATGAGGCTGGCCGGCTAGGGTTTCGTACCACTTTATTTGAATCTGGAAATTAATATGTGCCCGACTTTCCCTTTTCTCTCCAGTTAATCACGAGGTGGATAAAAGGATGTGTCTGGCAAAGTGAACCGCACGCTCATGGCTTAGAGCTGCCGTGGGGTCTGCAGTGATAAGGCTGTAGGACCCCCTCGTGGAATGCTGCCCTGTGTGAGTGAACTAACACCACTGGCTTGGAATTTGCCTGCATTGGGGCGGGGGTGACTTCCTGGAAAAGGGTGCGGGTTCCCCTTGTGAGTAAGACTCATTTCTGTCGCCAACCTGCCTTCACTACCCAATGGAGAGCCAGCAGGACCACCTTCTTCTCTGTTGCTGAATTTGATATTTCTGTTAAGAGCAAGTGAACATTCTAGTAGAAATTGGGACATTCTTCTTTATCCTTTTGAAGTGAAAAGTCATGTGTGTCATCGGCTTTATGGTGTGTATTTCCATATATCCTGTGGGCGTGTAAACACCTATATCTTCTGCATGGCTTCTGGTGTCACTGGAAGGATTTCAGTGCATTTTTATTGTTTAAGTGGAGAGCTGTTTGCAAGCCTGGCTTTCAAGTCAATGTTTTCATGTGGGAACAGAAGGTGTAAAAGTGAAAATATGTCTCACTCTTTCCTTAAAATGGGACCTAAAAATGTTTTCTAAGAATGCATCTTGCAGATTTGCATGTGATTTCTTTGGATTATCTCAGAAGGCATGGAGCAAAGAGCAAAATAATATCTGAAAAAAAATCCCAGAGAACATGGTCACAGTAGGTTTCTATTAATAAACTCTCAGCGGCCACAGGGAAAAAAAAAAGTTATGTTTTCAGAACTTCTTTATTTGTGTCCTTTTCCCCCAGAGAAATAAGTATGAATCTCTATTGCCAAATCAGAGGCAAAAGAAACAGTCAACTTAGGAATTGTGGGGTCAGCGGATGCGGAAATAGCCCAGCACTGCCTTGAGGATTCTAAACACTTTTCTTTTTTTTAGTGCTGTATGTCCTAGTTCAGCATGCAAGGATTCCGTAAAACCTAGTTCTCTGCAGATGGTGATGTGTTCAGCCTCCTTTGACACAGAGCTCTCACGGGAATGAGCTGGAATGTGGTCTGCCACTGCACTTCAAAAGAAGAGGACATGACACTTGACATGGGGAAGATGACAGCTGCCCCTTGGGTCTTGGGAGGCCAGTGTCCATGTGTGTAGGTCATGCATTTTTAGAATCCCCCCTCGCATGGTCACTAGGAACTTCCAGCAATCGCCAGTGGATCGTTCACATGACCTTTTGGGAGGCCCGAATGATGAGAACGGACCCAAACAGTAGTAGTAATAATAATAGTAATAGTGATAGGGATAGGGATAGTGATAGTGACAGAAATAGTAATAGTAATAGTAATAGAAATAGTAATAGTAATAGAAATAGAAATAGTAATAGTAATAGTAATAGTAATAGTAATAGTAATAGTAATAGTAATAGTAAACCCCTCCACTGTTGTCCAGGCAAATGCTGGCACGTTCTCTCACCGCGGAAGGCGTGATCACCCAGATAGGTCGGCTCTGTGTTTTCCAGCCTGGCACCCTGGACCCCTGTGTCTCCGGGACTCCTGGGGATGGCATTTCTCCCCCATGCTGCCATTGTTGAATGCATTTCTCTCCCGTCTTGGAATTCCAAGTGAAGCACCAATGCTGTTAGCTTGAGTTACTTCATGGCTGCTGGTCAAGAGTTCTCTACTAAGCATGGTCAGGTGTTAGTCTGCTGGGGCCACCATAACAAAGGACCACAGACTGAGTGGCTTTAGACACAGAAATTTATTTTCTCAATGCTCTGGAGGCTGGAAGTCCAGAGCCCAGGTGTCGGCAGGCTTGTAGGCCCCTCTCCTGGGCTGGTAGATGCCTGCCTTCACCCCACGCCGTCCCTCTTTGTGGGCCTGTGGCCTGATCTCCTCTTCCTAGAAGGACAGCAGTCCTATGGGATGAAGACCCCCACCAAAGACCTCACTGAAACTGAACAGCCAAGCAGTGACGTTCTGGGGCTTCAGTGTATCAGTTGCGGGGGGTGAGGGCACAATTCAGCCCCTGACAGGTCCTGCATTCTGATTCGCTGATGAATTGAAGCAAAAAGCTGAATATGGACATTTGTAACAAATAATCGCTGAGCGTCTGGGAAGAAGTGAGCTTGAGCGGGTGTGGGGGTGCAGGGGTGCGGGGGGGTGCAGGTCGTGGGACAAGCCCCACCCTCCGAGAGCCTCCTGCCTGCCGGACAGCAGGCATCTCAAAGAGAGGGGGTTGAAAGATGAAGTCTGGGTGAAGACCACCTTGAAGTCAAGGTTCTAATGTTCACGGGAGCTTCCCCTGGCACATTTTCTCTTCTGTCCTATTAGAAAAAGGAACTCTTTTCTTTCCTTTCAGAGACAACACGCGAGAGAAAGCAAGAGCAAAATCCTATGCTGACACGAGCCACCTCGCCTTTGTGTGTTAGAGTTTGAAGTGCCGTTGTTTCTGGTTGGAATGTTCAAAACGGATGGAAATGTGTAACGGAGACCGTGAATGACATGATCAAGAGGGACGAGGATCCAACAGTCCCTTCTGTGCGAATGCGACCGGGGCCTCTGATGTTACGAGAAATGAGTTTCTATTAAAACCCAGTTTTTGTTACTTTCTTTCCTGGTGTTTGGCTTTCTACCATATAATGGGAAATTAGTAGAAACACATTGAAAACATCATTGTGAACAGGTGCGTGATTCAAGCAGCCCGTGTTTAAGTGACAGCTGAAGCATGAAAGCGAGTACTAGCAGATAAATGTGTGTGTAATTTTAGAGTTAATAATTATGTTGCATAATTTTCTTTGGAAGAAGAGTTTATAATAACATTTTCTAAAAGTGCCAACCAAAGTAATTACACACTTGGCAAGCCATAAAAACTAAACAATTTGGCAAATGCCTCATTAACCAAGTTCTCAGGTCAATACAAGGTTTTATTTTGTTTAAAGCAGGAGATTAATTTTTTAAAATAGGGATTACATCTTACTTTATGGTTTCACCATTTTTCTTGTAATTACAATTTTATTTACTAATATAATGTTTTAAAATGTGAGTCTTTCTTAAAAGTCAATGGGGTAAAAGGAAGACCGACCCTTCATCAAATGAGCGGATTCTAACAAGTCCCAGAAACCAGCACACTTCGGTTCCTATCCCCAAAGAGCCAGACTCATTATTCCCAGCCTCACGGAGGCAGGACTTCAATATTTCCGTAGAATACATTTTTGGCGGGCATTTAGCTAACGGCTACAGAAATCCGTCTGAGGCCAAGGGTATCATTTTGCAAGTCCATCCATGTATTTGGAAAGTACTGCGAGGGGTCCTACTTTCTGGGTTATATTACTGGGAGGTCCTGAGAATGTGGAAGTGGAAACAATTCTTCATATAAATTATGTGGGTCCACCAGTCCTCTTTCAGGAAGCTTCCATTTACACTGGTGCACTTGCTAATCAGCAGCAGCTGGGAGCCAGTTAAATAGCAAGCCTGGGAGCACAGCCCAGATGGATGGGGTGTGAGTCAGAGGGGCCGCACTTCGTTGATTGATTTGGTTGGTTACTTACCAAGAGAGTTCGCCTACATTTAAAACTATTGTTAAATTAACTTGGCGTGTTTTTTTTTTAAATAGTTATTATTTTTTACTAACCTGTACTGTATTATTAGTTTCAGAGGTAGAATTTAGTGATTCGTGAGCTGCAGATAACACCCATTGCTCACTCCATCGAGCGCCCTCCTCCATGCCCATCCCCTAGTTACCCCATCACCCACCTACCTCCCTCAGTTTGTTTCCTAGAGTTAAGAGTGTCTTATGGTTTGTCTCCCATTTGTTCTAAATTTCTTACAAATGCAAAGTAAAGTTAAGCCACACATAATGCCACCACTTAGACCATATGGAATAATGAGTAAAAGTCACAACCTTACCTATTTATTCCCCTTTCACAGGTGGTAACTCTTTGTGTTTGATCCACAAGAATTTTTCTTAGGTTTTATGAAGTCTGGTCTATTCCTTAAAAAAATATAAGTGTCCTCCGTTGTTGGACCACAGCTTGTCTGTATGACTTCACACCATAACTTGGCAAATTCACACATCAGTCCATAAAGATTATTCTGTGTAATGGATCCTAGGGTTTTCTTCTATGGTCATACCCTCACTTATTTACGTGTACCCCATTGAAGGGCATTTAAGGGGCACCTGGGTGGCTCAGTGGGTTAAAGCCTCTGCCTTCATTTCAGGTCATGATCTCAGGGTCCTGGGATCGAGCCCCTCATTAGGCTCTCTGCTCAGCAGGGAGCCTGCTTCCCCCTCCTTCTCTCTGTGCCTGCCTCTCTGCCTACTTGTGATCTCTGTCTGTCAAATAAATAAATAAATAAAATCTTTAAGAAAAACGAAAAAATAAAACTAAATCAATAAGAAATGAAGGGTGTTTATGATCCACGGGTTCTAGGAACTTATTGCTGTGAAAGACCCTTTGAGTATATACCATTGTCTACTACATTGTTGTCTCCGTAACTTAGACATCAAAAGTAGGGTTCTTTCATCCAAGAGTTGTGCACATTTTAAATTTTGATACATTTGGCCAGATCACTTTTCCGAGGGACTGGGCCGATTTACATTCGTGCCAACATGAAATGCACCCCCGCCTCTACCACGCCAGCATCTCTGAACATTATTGATCTTTTGTTCTGCTATTCTATAAGCAATCAAGGTATTCAACTGAAGTGCTATTTTGCATTTAATTACGGGTGACATGTAGAATCTTCCCAAGGGTTTATGGAGTTTGGCTCTGTTTCCTGGCCCAAATACATGGATCCACAGACTTTTCTAAGATCCAAATTATCATTATTAATACTATATTGATTATGATAATTAACAACACGATACTCGCTAACAGTTAACGAGTGCTTGTACATTTCATCGTTGAATTTTCATGACCACGCTTTTTCATTTACTCATTCAGTAAGTGTTTCTTCAGCACCTACTCTGCACCACACCATGTCATGAAGATGACATGGTCAATGACGAAAGAGGCCCAAGGCCTCACGGGAGTGGATGCCCCCACCTTCCTGCTAGAGATGGACAAGCTGTAGCCTACAGGTGTGGAGAAATGCATTCAATAGGACACGTCTAGCCAGTTGGGCAGTTGGATACCAGGAGCCACGTTTGTAACTCCATCCTCTAAAACAAATACAAACAATGGTGTTGGCTTTTCCACTGTGAAAACTATTTTTAGTCACTATGTAGTTCCCCAGTCAGAATTAAATTAAAACTAATTAAACCCCAAATTCATAAGTGGGAAGGGGTGCTCTCTCACTAAAACAACTTTTGCCTTTATGTTTCAATTCATCTCCCATCGCATCCTTATCCATGCCTTGGTTCCCAAATGTCCAATATGAATTATGGCATCTTCCTATTATAATAGCAAAAAACGCCAACAGGTGACCTCTAAAAATCATGTTTGAAAACAGATAAGTGCATTTAAGTATAATTGATTGCACAAGTAATAACGCCCAAAGTGATTACACAGTCTAGTACTTACAGAAGTAATTACACTTCAGAAAATCAAAATTAATTTGTACACTTCTGATGCACTTTTAAGGCTGTTGACATTTTATTGTAGTGCTTCTAATGAAATGAAAATTATTAATAATTGTTCCTACTTGAGTGTGACAAATGTCATTTGGCTGGAAAGGCAGAGGCACCACTGAGCAGTGCCAAATTATAATGTTGTTCAAAGTTGGGGGTGGATATTAATATTCAAAATGGTATCAGGCATCTGTGTAGGCAGCAGCAGCTGATAGACCATATATCCTGAAATGGATGGGTACGGATGTCGACATAATTGTCTCCTCCTCTTTAATGGCCAGGCGATTAGATTGGCAAAGGACCTCAGGACGTGTGAGTGTGAATCATGCCGACACACCTGTGGTCCGCGGGAGGTCACTAAGCAGATGGACACAGCATGAGAAAGCCTCCTTTATCTCAGCCATCGCCAGCGACCCCACGGGCCCTTCTGCAAGAAACATTCAGAGAACAATTGTTGTGGCCACAGGAGCCTGGTGACAAACGGAGACTCAACAGCTCGCATGGCCCATGGTCCACTTACCAACTCTGAAATCAGTCATTTCCAAAGAAAAGTAAACCCAGGGGTTCACAGATGGGTTTTCATGTAAACAAATAACATAAAAATTAAATGAAGCAAGCTACTCCATTTAGAGGGACATACAAGATAGCCTCGTGCGGATCTATTCAGGGGTGCCCGGACCTTAGGCCAATACTCTCCCTCCCCCCATGGTGGTAAAATACACATCAGAGTTACCATTAGTGACACTCAGTACGTGCAACCATCCCTCTAGCCAGTTCCAGAATTTTCCCTCACCCCAGGAAGAAACCCTGCATCCCTTAACGCCCTGCACATTGGCCCCAGGCAACTCCCTGTCGATACTCAGCCTCGGAGGACCTGCTCAGTCTGGACATTTCCTGTAAGAGGGCTCCTACGTTGGCGGCCTCCAGCGTCTGGCTTATGTCTCTCTACACGCTGTCGCTGAGACCCATGCACGTCACAGCACCAATCAATGTGTCATTCTTCTCCATGGCCACCCACGTCCTTGGGGACAAAAGCCCAGATCCTTGCCATGACCGCAGTAAAGGCCTATTTTGTCCTTTGCTCACTTCACATGACCCACCCCCTCCCTGGATGTCTTTCAGTTTCTCAGACACATATCACCTTTGTAAATAATTAAATTCCTCCCTAAGTCTGTGGGTGCCTATTCACTGCTGAGACGCCAGGCACAGAGTTAAGAATACCCCTGTATGCACAGTTCCCAGCACACGGCAGGTGCTGAAGTAGGTGGGAAGCAGGAAAGTGATGGACTTTTGCCTTCCCACATACAAGGGTCTCCATGATCCAGCTTCTGCTAATGTCCACCCCGATATTCCATCGTTTCCTCTCCCTTCCCCGTTACATCCACCACTGGACCTCAGACAGCCCCTACCCTGCCTCCGTACCCTGGTTTGGGATGCGTCTGTCTCAAACAGAAAAATTGCTATGGATCCTTCAACACTCACAGCCAATGCCCCCTCTTTCGTAGGATGGAGCTGACTGCCCATGTGAAGTCAGTAACCACAGTGTGACCCACTCCCCTCACCACTTCACTCTGCCCCATGTCCCAGCCCCAGCATGTCCCGGTGGCAGGCACAGAACACACATCTGCAACCTGGTCTCCCCTTCAGACTGCATGCTCTGGGGGAGCACGAGGAAGGTCCTGTCTGTCGCCTGCCATCTCCACCAAGCTTTCTGCAGGCCTGGTAGCCCAGATGGGCTCGGGAAGTGACCACTAAACGAACAGGAAACAGATGGCAGGAGAGGGATGCACAGGCTCTTAGAAGACATGGGGGGCTCTGGCTTTGCATTGTGCTCAAACTGACCTCCACTTGCAGCTCTGATAACAGGCCCACAAGGTCAGCATCATGGTCTGTGTCAGTATTCCCAGGGAACAGAACCAATGGGATGTGTGTGTAGACAGAGGGTACAGGGGAGAAAGAGAAACAGAGAGGGATAAACTTTAAGGAACTGGCTCATGTGATTACAGAGCATTGGGGAGACCAAAAGCTGCAGGGTAAACCAGCAGGCTGGAAACCCAAATTCACATCCAAAGGCAGGCTGCTGGCAGAATTCCTACACTTTGCTCTCCAGGCCTTCAACTGATTGGATGAGGCCCACCCACATTATGGAGTGTAATCTGCTTTACTCAAAATCCAATAATTTAAATTAATCTCATTCAAAAACACCCTTATAGAAATATTCAGAATAACGCTTAACCAAATATCGGGCACTGATCCATGTTGACACACCGACACTGACACATATGTCACACATTTCCAAACTAACAAGTCCTTACATTTCTGGGTCAGAAGCTCAAATTAGAGAGACAGGCAGTCTGTTCTCTACAATTTCTTAACAGAAGTAGCCACATCAGAGACACTGTGTGGATCGCTCCCATGTGGGCTAGCCCCCAGTACTGGACATTCCAGAGACATCCATACCTTTAGCAGACTTATCCAAGCTCTCCCTAGAATACTCAGCGTCTCCTGGAAGTTTCTCAGGGATGCATAAGGATTATTCCAATTACCCAAGGAAATCATCCAGAGTCCTTCTGACTTGCCAACATTTCCTTGAGAAGAAGGGTGTTCATTGGCCCTTTTCCTCCTGTTTACTTTGTCCCTAGCAATAGTCGTGGTAACAAACTAATCTTCCAAAGAAAATCAGTGCCGTTCTGTGTCGACATTACTAGATAAGAACACCTTTAAAAATGTGTAACATCTCCCCAAGTAGGCGTTCTCATGCTGGCCACCGTGGGGTGGCATTTGAATTATGTGCTGAAAATAACACAATGTTAAACAATGAGTAAAGTCTTGATTTAGGCACAGAATTTAAAAAGTTGGCAAAATCTCTTAGTCAGAATTTAGTTGAGAGTCTCATAATTTGGAAGCTATCGAGCCTGGCAAACACCAGCCTGTTGGCGCCGTCCCACAGGGCAGCTCCCCTCTAGCTGGGAAGCAGGAGGCCTGGTGAGTCCTCAGGCTGAGTCTTGAATAAGATCATTCAGGTGAAGAGCAGGGAGCCCTATGCTGTTAAAAGACCCGTTATGAGCTCAAACATGTGGACTCAGAGATAGGACCAGGAAGCCCACAGCCAGGGAACCCGTTATCATGTGTCCTGTCTCAGGGCCCTTCTCAACGGGTGGGCCCAGCCTGAGAGAGCTTCTGGAACAGCCCTGGATCCTCTAAGTGTCAGGCTGGTCATAGTTATTAGGTAAACCACCGTCCCACTGAGACAGACCTGTGTGGACTCTCACACTAATTCTCCAGCTATCAATGGCTGAAGGCCCCTGCCAACCGACTTCACTTGGATACACAGACACGCATCCTGAAGTCCACTCCATGGGACGTCCTGTCTTCGTGAGACAAACGTCTCTATCCTTGGTGGCCTCCCCATGGGGGCTACATGGCAGGCAGTGTGCTTCCCTGGGCTGGGTTCTGACCAAAGTCAGGCCTGAAATCTCTTGTGCTGGGGGAGCCCGTGGGGGCAGGTGCCAATCACTCCTTCCTTCTTTTCGGTTTACCAGCCAAGCTCACCGCGAACAACCAGGACACACAGCAGCCCTGTCGCCCCACGGCAGCTCAGCCAAGACACTGAGTTTCTGAAGAAAAAAAAAAAAAGACAAATTCTGCATGTTTGCTTGATCCTAAACTCTGAGGTTTCTTTCAGGAAATCGTTCTTTGATGAGCTGATTTCTAAACAAGCCTTTCCTGGGGCTGTTGCTTTATTTTTGTGCAAAATCTATAACCTTACAAAATCGTGCACATCGTTTTGAAGACTCACGCGGTTTTGGGCGCATGACTGGTGAGCCCACAAGGATAACGACCTCATCGCACCGATGCTCTGTGACCAGGGGGACCCCAAACAGCTTCAGTCCAAGCCTTGGACAGACGACGACCTCCTGGTCACAGTCCCAACGTCCCGCGGGCGAGCGTCCATGGCTGCCCCTCCCCACGGAGCCCTCGCCGTCCTGCTCCCCAAGAAGCTCCAGTTTGGTCTTGGGCAGCAGCAGCAAACCAGCCGGCCCCCAGGGCCAAGGGAAAAAGCAAGTCCTGGTGTGCGGCCCCTGATGGGGCTGAGCTGCGGACACGGTGCGAGCCACTGTCGGGAGAACAGCCAGGCAGACGGACACCCGGGATTTACACCGTTAAGATCATCTCCGTTACTGGCCCTTGAATCCAGGGAGCCTGCGGCCCGCACCAAAGACCACTAGAACTCAGCCAGCGACTTTGGACTCTGAAAAGCTATATTTTTTCAGGATTTCCTTTGTGACCCAGGAGAATGCCAGAAGCCCCTAGGCCTCAGGGTCGTCCGGCACCACAGGTGTTTCAGTACCTGCTTGGGGAAGCTCGCGTGGTCACGGGGAGGGTTGACCTCTGTGGCAGCTTTGGGACCGCCCTCCCTCTTCACCTCCCACAGAGTCAACCTGAATGTGGTTTTTCCAAAGAGGAAGGGGAGGGGCTACCTGAACACTCTCCCCCTTTCCCTCTCTCCTCCTCCTTCCCCTGCTCTCTCCCTCTGTAAAAACAAACACTGGATAGGACATCCTGCTCCCCCAGGAGGACCTCCTTGTCTCCAGCTCCCCACACGGTGCTCCTGCCTGGAGATTCCCAGTCCGGGGAGCGAGCTAATCCGTTAGGAAGGGGACAGGTCGCCATGAGGCAGCCACAGATCCCGGCACCCCAATCTCATGTTCCTCCGGTTTTTAGAGACAGTCCTTCCTTTCCGCGCAGGTAACCAAAGAGGTGAATAACTGTGGCTTTCAGGTGCGAATAATGATCATTATTCAGCACAACAAAGGAGAGGTGCAGTCTTCCTGTGGGGATAGCTGCTCCAAGTTTCCTTTTTGCCTAGGTTAGGAGCACAGCGGAGTGCTTTTTGGTAGTTCAGAGACTCCGGTTTGCCAGTGTCGGCCGCAAATCTCTTTCTGGCTACAGAATTAACACCACAGACGGCTCTGTCCTTGTCACCCAATTATCGTTGTCATTTACTGAATTCCGGAGTTCCCTACTCAAAATGAAAGACCCTCCCTGGTTATTATTAAGCCATGATGCTAATCTCCATTTCAACACAATTCAGTTTTGCTCAAATTGTTTAGAATTGTTTAAGTGAAAAAAAAAAAAAAAACCAACAAAGAAAACCATCAGGGACTGAATTGTCTGTAAAACAAGTGACTGTTCTTGAGGGGACGGTGTTGGCTGTAAAATGCCATCTATAGTGTTTCTGTGCTAACCTGTCGTCCCCACAGAAGAGCTCACTTAAAGGAGAACGGAGCCGCCGTGCAGGGGAGTCTCTCCCTCCGGGAAGCGCGGCCTTCCATGGGTGCCTCTGCTCCTGGGGCCGGACCTCCCTCCAAGGGCATGGTCAGGACCCTGAGAATGGACCCGTTGAGTAAACAACCCTGTGCTGATGAGCGAGGAAGACAGGTGTCCTCTTTGGGGATGGGCCGGGGGGTGGGGCTTTCCCGGATCCAGGGCGTGGCCTCCTGATACTATAAATAAAGTTTTACTGGAAAGCAGACACGGCTGTGTTCGCGGGTGGCCTGGGCTCGCCCTGCGACAGATGAGCGGTTTTAACCGAGGCCACAGGCCCCGCAAGGTCACGGCAGAGCCAACGGAGACTCAGGACAGCATGCCACTGGGTTCTCAAGCTGCCGCTCAAATTCTTTCGTTACTTCTGTCTTAACAATAACAGAGCTGCCCCGAAACGCACGCGCACACACGCGCGCACACACACACACACACACACGCGCGCGCCCCAGACTGGGATTCTGCGCACCTGCTTCATAACGGAAATGCAGTCCGGCCGACGAGTCTCCCTCCCTGACCTCCTCCTGTGACAGCGCGGCGTCCGTCCTGCCGCTCGAGGCTCATGAGGCCTCGCGTTGGCCTGCATTTCTCTTTATTGACTCATTTTATCACACAAAACTGACACAATTTTCTTATTAATCTGTCTCCGAAGGAGCAAAACTCTTTAATAAATATGTCCATTCCTTTAGGTCTGGGAGGAAACAGAGCAGATAGTTAACTGTGCTGTGACACCGGCGAAGGGGGCCCTTAGTTCCATGTGACCGGGGAGCAGCTAGCTCCACCCGGGGGACCCACAAAGTAAGCGCCGACACACTCTCTTTATGGCCAGTTAGGGCTGCGTCCCTGAAGCCAGCGCGGGAGACCGATCCGGGGTGGGGTTCGGGGTTTCGACGGATGGCGGATTCCCCACGGGGCTGTGTGCCCGCGAGGGGTGACGGCTGAGCGGTGACCGCAGAAATCCGCCCCGGAGGAAGTCGTGATGGGAGGAGCAGAGAGAGGGGGACGGAGCCAGCTCGGTTTTCGCGGAAGGAGTGAGAACTCACCCACGGGAACGGGACTTTGGTCCGGTGCGGGAATCCTCTGGGAAGCTCATCAAAACGCGCCTTCCTGGACGGGACCGGGGAGAGTCCAAGCCTCTGCGGACACGGCCCTCCTGAGCCCCGCTCGCCGGCTCTCCCACAGCCGCCTTGACAGGCGCTTCGCTCCACCCGGACGCCACCACCCTCCTCCCCATCCTCAGGGCCCTAAAGGAAGGCGACCCTTCCCGCTGTTCTGGAGCCCAGGCCCAGCCTCAGAGGGTGCTCCGGGGTCCCCGCCGAAAGGTCAGGCCGGGCGGAAGGTTCCGGCACCTGTGCCCACGGCCGCATCGAGGAACGGGGCAGTGCTGGGGGGACCTAGTCTGGTGGGGGCCACGACCCGGGAGGGCGGTGTCAGCCCTGGCTCATCGCTAGTTCACGTGCTGGGCTGCCTGACGCTTCCCTGTCCCTGCTCACCCACCTCTCGTCACGGCTCCACTCAGTCCACCTGCCATCCCGTCCCCTCTGTCTTCTTGTACTATGCGCACACCTCCCTCCTGCCCTCTGTGGGGCCCTGGGGACGCCCATGTCCCCGCGAGTGGTTGCCCGTGGAGCCTTGATGTGCGCAGTCTCCCGTGGTTTGAGCTCCCCAGTCCCTTACAGGACAACACAGACGACTTCCAGACCCAGATCTCCAGGGAGATCACACGGCTGTTTGGTAACCACACAATGAGCTAAAGAAGACGTTTCTAGAAGAAATGATAAAGGAGAGGCACGCCAGGCCGTGTTTGGGACTGTCCTGATTCAGAAACGACGGCCCCCTATCTGGGTGGCAGGATGGCTCTGTCCAAAGCCATCCTATTTACTGGCCCCTATTGTGACCTGTACTAGAACGTTCTAGAGCCTGTTCCTTCCTACCCCCACAGATCGCAGCGTCACACTCGTCCTCAGAAGCTCCATACTCATTCCCAGCCGTGCGAGGTTTTCCCTCTTTCTTTAGATTTGGTCCCTTGAAACATGGCTCTCCCCCGCTCAGAGACCCCGCTGGAGACGTGACTCAGTGGGCTTCCCCATGCATGCTGGCCACCGAAAAGGTGACTCCTGCCTGAGGTCCAGGCGTCTGAAGGCAGACTGTGAGGTGGAGAGTGGCCCTCGCAGGCTCAGGGGGAGTGGAGCTGAGGGTGAGGCAGGAAGGAAGGGCCGGGTCGGGAGCAGGGGCACCCCAGAGGCCTCGCCGATGCCCGAGGGGACGCTGGAGCCAGGAGGGCCCTTCCGAGTCAGCCAAACGAAGGCAGGAAGACCCTGCAGGGTTGACACAATGGGCAGACGCAATGCCCCCTGCAAACGGCCCCTGACTGGACCTTGCTCCTGACCACACGGTCGGGCCTCGCTCCACCGCATCCCTCCCGTTGACCTTTTAAAATCACAGATGCGGGGCGCCTGGGGGGCTCAGTTGGTTAAGCCCCTGCCTTGGGCTCGAGTTATGATCCCGGAGTCCTGGGATTGAGTCCCATATCGGGCTTCCCCTGCTCTATGGAGATCCTGCTTCTCCCTCTCCCTCTGCCTCACCCCCTGCTTGTGCTCTCTCTCTCTCTCTCTCTGTCAAATAAACAAATGAAATCTTTAAAAATAAATAAAGTCACAGATGCACTGCTTTTCTTTTTCTCCCAAAGCTCAGACTCTACAGAAACAAAGACATTGTTTTTCCTCCCCTGAGAGTCAGATTTGTTCCCAAACACCAACCGTGTCCATCCCTTCTCTCCACCTTCATCCGAGCCATGTGATCTCCCCGGATGGGCCCCCCCAGAACTGTGGCCGAGCTCTGGAAACCAGCGTGTGCACCATCAAGGGTCAGAGCAACGTCCCCTCTTCTCGGGATGCTCCAGGGGCTGCTCCTGTCACCGATGGGATCTGAAGTCTGTGCCGTGGTCCCCGGGCCGAGGGACCTGGCTACCCGCCAGGCCTCCACCCCCATGCTGGCGCTCTGCACTGCTGCCCGCAACGGTGGCCTCCTTCCCAGCCTGGGCCACTGTGTCCCCTCTCAGACGTCTCTTGCCATCTCTCACCTCATGTCTCTGCTTGCAGGGGTCCCTCCCAGACACCCTGCACAAGGGCGGCTCGCCCTGTGGCCTGGCTTGTCCCAGAGCTTCTGGCCCCCTGGATTCTATCCTGCACGCACTCCGTTGTGTGGCCCCCTTTCCCACCTAACGTGCAGACCCCACGAGGACACGGGCTTCATCTTTTGCAGGGATGAAGCAGTGAGTGTCAGCTCCTTGGACGCAGGGGGGACATTGGCACAGCAGCATCTGAGACACGGCCCATCTGGTCTCCTTCTGGAGGCTCCTGGGAAAGGTTCGGTTCCTCGTCTTCGCCAGAGAAGGCCTGGGGGCCCGAAGGTTGGGGCCAGCCTCTGGCACCAGGGAGTCAGCATCGCCTTACATGGCGGCATTCTGGGGTGCACATCAGGAGTTCTCTTCCCCGCCCGGCCTCTCGGCCACGGAGCTTGTGGGTGGCTCAGCTGGCACACATAGAGAAGGGAGAGGTGCAGAGAATAGGGCTTCCCAGCCTCTGGGGATACTGCTGGCCCCCAGCCCACTCAGGGGCAGGCGTGGCCTCCAGGGTGTGGGGTGCCCACCTGCTGGTGGTCCGAGCCCCTCTTCCTTCCATGATGTGCCCGCTGGTGCTGGTGTCACCCAACGATCCCTCTTCCAACACCTCTGTTCTGAAAACCCAGGCGTGGCGATGCATACCTTGTGCAGAGTGGCCGGGCACCAACTGCCCCCAGGGCTCGGTGCTTCCTGGTGGCATGGAGAGGAGGGAAACTGCTCCTCTGATATGCCCAAGAAATGGCCCTGAGAGGATGCGGGATGTTGGGCGAGTTTGGATCCAAAGGGTCCAGACCTTCCTGTCCTGGAGGGAGGACGGCGTCTGGTGGCCAGCAGGACTGCAGGACAGGGAGGGGTCCAGTGGGTGAGCGTCCTCAGCAGGTGAGCCCAGGAGCCCACAGTGCCCTCGGCCGGTCCTCTTCAGGGAGGACCTCAGGTTCCCCCCGCTCATGCCTTCACCACAAAGGCGTCTTCCGCCCACCCTGGCTTCTGCCTCAGCACCCCACAGGCCACAGTCTGCTTGTGAGCGCATCCTCGGCCCAAGCCTTTGCTTGCCTGTCAGTGGAGGAGGGAATGGACGCTCTTTTCCTCTGTCTGTTTCTGGGAGGGAATGCCACTATGCACCATGCCCCCAGCCCGCCCAGACCCCAGTGCACATGTCCCAGAGCAGTGCATGTTGGAGGCCAACTCACCACGGGCCCCCAGCTCTGTCCATGCATGCCAGTGGAACACGGGCGCGATAGCACGGTCACATGGTCACACTATGTGACGATGCTGTGTTGACGGAGACGTGTGAGAACCTGAACAGGGTTTGGAGCCCAGAGTCGTGGTGTAACAGCCCGACGGGGTGTAGGGACAGGTGCCTGTGTTGTGCACTGTGTCACTCCCTGCGGAGTGCATGCCCAGAGGGAGAAGAGGACTTGAGGGCGACGTGGGGGAAGAGAAGAGGCAGTGAGGGCAGGAGAGGCTTTCCTAGGCGGATGAAGATGACGGGCTGCGGCCCGAGACTCTGATAAACACAGAAGAGGGAGGGAGGGAGCGTGCAACAGGGGGAGGGGGTGAGAAGAAGGACAGAGGCTGTTCCAGTCAAGACTTGCCCCCTTGGTCCAGGCCCAGGAGATGGGTGTCCTGTGTCAGGGTGACACAGAGCACACCTGCCCCCCACACTGGTCTCACAGCCACTCTTCTGGGAGTTGCATGCCCCTGCCCAGATTTTCCCACCCACCGTGGACCCCTGGGAGGTGGCTCATTTGCTTGGGATCCGCACGTACCACACAGCCGACAGGTGTCAGGGAAGCCCCCAGCCCCGGCCTGTGTTCACAGCCTGACATTCCCTACCTCGGAAGAGCAGGGCCCTCCCCGTTCAGGCCAGGTGTGGGTGGGCCCGGAGGGTGAGCAGGAAGAGGCTGATGGCCCAGAACAGGACACACGGCAGGAGGAGGGACACGGAAGACATATCCACGAGTGTTCCCAGCACAGGTGTCCAGGGATACAGGATGAGGCCCTCCGGGTAAGCGGGCGGAGTGCAGCATCTGCGGAGGGCAAATGAGCAGGTGCACCAGGGCCCAGACACGGGTCTTGCCTGTCTCGGATCGTCTCGGGAGCGGCCCTCAGCACGCGGGCTTTCACGGTTTACCAGCAGCATCCCGACTGCACTTCCGCCCCCAAGAGCCAATTCTGGAATCCACGGGGGCGTTTTTGAATTCTAGGGTCAGCCTACTGGGCATTTAGAAAACCTATGATTTTATTAACAGGATGCTTCTTTGATTTTTCCCATGTCACAGGGCTTTACATTGATTTTTTTCGAAGTTGTATGTGGCGGTGTGTATTAACTATGGGTTTCATTTCAGGCTAGAGAAGGGGCCTTACAAAAAGACTCACACAGTCAAGGACTGTGGTTCCAAACTCGGGCAAGAGCACGGCCAATCAGAGGAGAAGGGGAGTCACGGGACTTTCCTGAAGATGAAAACCAGTGGGTCCGGGACACCCCTCCTCTCCACCTGCACCTAGGAAAGCCCAAAACCTTCCAGCCACGTGCCCTGAAAGGGTCTTGAATATAGGGTGTCTTCGCCCCCTCATGGATCCTGGGCCAGGCCATCAACCAGCCCCTCAATTCCCAACAACACACAGGGGACTGTTAACCCCCCATGCTGGTTAAAACCTTGGAGTGACACTCCATCAGTGGTAGAACGGGCTCTGCCGGTCTTACCCCGGGGCCGTCCTGCTCAGGTCGTTCCCTGCCTCCCGACTCGACTTCCTGGGACTGTTCCCGGCTCACTGAGCTCCGGCCACAGCAGCCTTGTCTGACTTGGAAGTGATGGCCAGTTCCTGCCCCGGAGCCTTTGCACACACATTCCCTTGGCCAGAGTCCGTTCCTCCTACCTGAATGGTCGACCTTCCTTTTCTGTATTCAGGTCTCAGCTCAAATGCTCCTTCCCCGACAGGGATGTCTGATCGGCCTCCCTCCTGGCCATGCCCCAGCAGAGTGCCTGGTCTGCTTTCCTTCTCGGCCTCTCTGAGGGCTGAAGTCAAATGATTGATCCATTTGCCTTCTCGTTTATTACTGTCCTCGTCACGTGGAGTGAAAACCCCACAAAGGCAAAGATTCTTTTGGTCTGGTTCATAAATGGACCCCGGGCCCTGGAACCAAGTCTGTTAATTATATGGTTTTGAAGTGGGGGCTGAAATGTCTCCTTCTCCACAGGGTCATTGCAAGATTGTCTCAGATCACAGAAATGGTCACCATTTGGTGCCCTGGCTCCTTCTTGGGCTTCGTGTGCTCTGCACCATTCACTCCATCAAGTAGCCCAATGTTATGGTGCCCATTTTACGGATGAGGGCACTGATGCACAGAGAGGGTGAGTCGCTTGCCTGAGGTCACACAGCCAGCAAGATAAGGCAGGCAGGACCTGAACCAGGGATTTGGACCTCTGAGCCCGACAGCTTTGCGCCCCACTGGAGTCCCAGAGGCCATCACAGGAGTGGCAGCTCCAAGGACAGTGATGACAAGGTGGCACTGAAGATAACTAGCGGTGACAAGTGGTTCAGCCCTGGCTTGCAGCCCATCTATACCCTGTTGTGGCTTCAGCTCTCATGTCAGCAGAGACAAGCACCGGGCTGACTCCTGGGGGAGAGCTAGCGTCCTGTTCTGCACGGGGTACAGGAATCTCCCAGACTCCAGGCCGCTTGGACCGCAGGAAGGAGAGGAGGGATCACACATTTCCCCAGGGCAGAGGGGCCTCTCCAGTGGGCAGCCAGGCTGTGGACACTCTAGCGCGCACCGGGAGGAACTCAGAAGTTGGAGACAGCTTCAACAGTGAGCGATGAGGGTGTTTGCCAGAGGAAGCCGTGCACGCTAGCTCTGATGGAGACCAGTGTCTGCGTGCTGTGGGGGCATGGGGCGTCGGGAGGCGGGAGCCCCCAGTTGAGAGACTGACACTAGCTGCTGAAAGCCAGACCCAGGCACATGCTGGCTGGAGGGTCCATGGCTGGTCTCCCTTCAGGGAATGGCCAGTCGTCCAATGCTATGGAGGTCCAGGCCTCCATAGACCGGCGAGTTCTAGGCACGTGCTGCACAACACTGTGTCTTCACAACACGGGTGATACGCTTAGACATTTGTGAGAAAGTAAACTCATGTTACGACAGAACAAATAAACACATGAACAAGTCTTCCGGAGGTTATGGATGTCTACGCCCTTGGCCGTGGTGACAGCATCACGCACGCCCACGTGTGTCCCAACTCACCTGACCGCACAGGGCAGGCCCGGGGGTGTTTGCGCATCAGTCACACCTCCAGAGAGCTGTGCGAAGCCTTTCCTTGCAACATCTCTTTAAACCGGAACCCCCCACCTGCAGGCAGCCTCACGTGCGTCTGGTGTCTGACACACTTGAAAGTGTAAAAAATGCCAGATCATTTGTTTGAAATAAAACTAAGCCCAATTCCAAGATACTGCCCAAAGTGACCCCTATATCATACCCACAAAGTGACATCATGTGGGAGGTCTGCAGGAATTTACGACTTCAGTCACAAAACACAGGCTCTCCAGGACTGTCCCTTGTCAGGCCACCGCCTGGGAAGTGACGCGATTGAGTTCCAGGGAAAGCAGAGAACTGGTTTTGGTGAAGCTTTAGAACATGCACGAGCCACGTGTCCCCCCACGACCCCCCTGCGGGGCAAGTACACCAGCGTTCTGTCACACGGCCCAGGGCACCCAGTTTGACCGTGCTGAGGGACCTGTCCATGGTGTCCTTGCCCTGAATGTGACTGGGATCTATGGGCCCCACAGACTCCCCAGCAGCCCCCAGCCCCCCTGCATAGGAATGAGCTCTTCCCACAGGGACAGACCAGGCATCGGAAACTATCCTTTCAAATTCCAACCAGATGGGGATTCTGCCCACTCTAGAAGCCACACTGTGTCCTGTCTTTACCCGCTGCGACTTCCCCGCAGCCTCAAACTGACAGATTCCTAACAGGCTCAGAGAGCTGTTGGTGCAGGGTAGTCCATGGAGATATGAATCTGTGCTTTGTTCTCCTCCCCACTCCTCATTCCAAGAGGTAGCCGGACCGTGGTTCTCAGCAGCCATATGGGAGTCCCATGATTTCAGGCCGGCAGCAGCACTACCCCCACTATTCTGCTCTTCTGAACACCCGAGCATTCTTCTAAACGCCAACACCCTCACCGAAGACGAGGGCCAGACTCTTCTGCGGGACTGTCTCTCTTCTACGGCAGTGCAGACAGACTCTGGGTTCTCTCTGGCATGTGCTACTTCTACTGACGTATGTCTCATGGTCCATCCATTCTTTCCTTCATCAGATATTTGCCAAATGCCCACTGTTAGCCAGACGTTGCTCTCGGCAGGCATGGGACACGGGACAGCGATCTCCGAACCAGGTTCTCACCTGCCAAAATCTCAATGACCTGAACTCTAGAGGAAACATTCATTCAGTATGATATACACACGCTCTGATTAGGACTGGGAATTTTTTTTAAGATTTTTTTTTTTTTAATTTACTCATTTGAGAAAGACAGAGAGAGAAAGGGAGAACGTGCATAAGCAGGGGGAGAGGGAGAAGGAGAAACAGACTCTCCACCAAGCAGGAAGCCCAACACAGAACTCAATCCCAGGACCTTGAGATCATGACCTGAGCCCAAAGCACAGGCTTAACCGACCGAGCCACCTGGGTGCCCCTTGGGATGGTTTTTGACTCTGTGAAAATCACAAACAGACGTACACACAAATAGAATACTTTGAATGGGAAATAACAAATTTAGAAGACCAAATTTACAAAATATTAAAAGCAGTTCTCTTTGAATGCTGGGATGCTAAGTGACTTTTATTCCCTTTTATTTTTGTGCTACACATTTTCTTCAATAGAAATGCTTATCTTTACCATGAAAAGCCTAAGCATTTTAGCAATACAACCCTGAAGTACTGGTGGGCCTTGGGATCGGGAACAACTCACTGTCTACAGCACAGGAAGCGTGAGGCACTATGACGGTAGCATCACTCCTGAAACATCCGTCATACTGTCTCCTCTTTTAGTTCCAGGACTGTTGGGACTGAAGAAATGGGAATGAAGGGTGATCTGTGCTAATTTACTTGGTGTATCTACGTAATACAGGGGGTTCTGCGCCCTGAGAGGTGCGCACAATGTCGAAGCGAGATCACCCAGATGCAGAGAAAACCGTACACCAGCTTCCGTAGCGCTGATAAGTGGTTATTGGAAATACGAAAATAAGGTACGATGGCTCTTAGAAGGAACAAAATTTCTTGAAATTTTCTACAGGAAGAAAAATAGAAGAAAAAAACCAGAGGATGCAAAGAAAAGCAAAACTACAAGCATCACCAAGAAAACATTAACCACGTGGTCAACGTGCGGCGGCGTCGGATAACGAGCACCAGGGGCTAAGGAGAGCTGGACCCTGCCTCTCCGCACTGCATCAGGGTCAGGGCTCTGATCGCACGGGATGCAGCCTCACCCACGTCCTGAGGTCCCCCTGACTGTGGAGCCCCACTTCTGGGCGACCCCCACATCTGTAAGATAAGCGGGTCTAGGCAACTACACCCCATGGTGGTTCATTTTTTGTCTCAGTGTAACTGGCCATGGGGTGCCCGATGGACCTGTCTGCCTGCAGCCCCGAGGGGGAGGGTATTAATGGGACAGATCTGCATTTGAACCGATGGACTCCAAAGTATGGGCCCTCCCCAGTGTGGGTAGGCAGAGGACACCTAGAAGAAAAGGTGAGGAAGAAGGCATTGGCCCCTTTTTCTTCCTGCCTGCCTACTTGAGTTGAGTCCTGTCACCTGGTCTGCTTCTCTGATTGGGATTTAAACCATTGCCCCCACCCCCATTCTCAGGCCTTCCAACTTGGACCCAATTACACCACCAGCTTTCCTGGGGGCTCCAGCTTGCAGACTGTGGCTCTTACCCATGAGAAACTGAGTCACAGAGCTTGAAGCTGATGGCTCTGCTCCCAAAGCTGCTGAGTACAGAATGGATGAGAACCCAGGGGGTCTGGCCTTAGAGCTCACAGCCCCGTACCCCAGCACTTCTGTTTATCTCATACATTTGAAGTCTTTCTGGGGCTAGACATTCTCTGAAAGCAGTACTTTCAGTGACCACAAAAGGTCTGGTCTCAAGGTTACACAATAATTTCATTTAACACAACTCATTCTTCTCTATTGAATGACTTTCTATCTGTAGTTACTGTAAATAAAGTGGAAGTGATATGTCGATACTGAAGTCCGGCTGCATAGCCAGACACTGCCCTTCTTTGATTCTAAGCTCTAGGCCATGGCTGACTGGCCCTGGAGTTGGAGGAATAAGAGTCAGAACCTCAGAAATGAAAGGACAAGATGAATTCCCATTACTGCCACATGGCGCCGCGTCATTCAGAGAATCCAGCCCACCCAATAGAGCAAGAAAAAAAAAATCAATGTGGCAAAATTATTAGAAAATAGAAGATTGAATTTTTTTGCTGGTGACACTGTCCATCTTGAAAGGCCGCTAAGATCAACCGGAAGTACAGATGTAATGAGTGTCCACAAATGTGTTGAATGACAAAAAGATAAACAGTTCTATTAGCCAAACAAGCCAGGAAATGGGCCTGATGGAAGGGTCACAGCCACAGCAGACACGGGACTGTAAAACCAATTTAAGCAAAAATTTAATAGTTAAAGTAATCAAGAAACTAATTTTGTAGGCTAAATAAACAATGTTTCATCCTCTACCACTGGGAAGGAATTCAAAATACTCCAAAGGTGCCATTTTACCCCGATGATTTATTAATTGTAGTAAGAGGTGAATGAGATCTTTCCTCCTCTGCTACTAGACAAAGCATCTCATACTGTATGTTGGAGAATCAGTAGATGCCAATGGCTATTAAAATTGTTTAAATTACAACTTGAGAAAATATTGTTAGTAAAAACATAAAATTAAAGATGTTAAGCCATGCTGCGAGTTACAAGAAACACGGCTGGTGAGTCAGCACAGAAGGGGAGGTGGAGGCCGTCCAGCACATTTGAACAAGGCCTTCAACCCTCACATGCGGTCCTGAGATGTTCTCACCTCTCAGCTCGCGGACACAAAGAGAACAAAGCAAACAACACCAACGCTAAGAGAAAATATCAACATCACACTTGACTGTAGGTAATGTTAAAAAATAAACAGAAAAGAATTACACATGTCCACGTATATTCTGCATTTTGAGGAAATCCTAAATATTAAAGCAAGGAACAACAATCATGATATCATTAACTTCATATTTAGCTATACAAAAAAAAAAACAAAATACCTTCCATATAAAACACACTGTTAAAATTGAAAGGTGTACTGCATAATTGGCCAAAAAATGCCTTACAAGATGGAAAATGGTAATCTCCTTATATACAGCTAATTTACTAATCTCCACAAAAACAAGATAATGAGCAATTCACAAAATAAGCAACAACAAGAATCACAAATAGTGAATAAATATATAAGGCAATGTTCAAACTCAGTAATGATCAAAGGAATCGAAGTTGAAACAACCATAGATATCATTTAAGTTGCCATGTTGAAATATGTGCATTTCAAAAGTATTTTCAAACCTTGGTGAAACTCTAGCAAGAAAAAACATTACAGATGAATTGAAAGCATTACAGATGAATTCTGGAATTGGCAAAATGTTCCAGGAGACGACCCGACAATAGGTCTACACGGCCTTGAAATGCTGCTTACCTTGGTTCAGCAATCAAACGCAGGCTCATTCGTCTGCTTCTTCGTTTGTTTGCTTAGGCAAACACTTTTGCATTTGCCCTATTTTAAATTCTTTACGAGGATTATTTCACTTCACCCTCACAAAACCCTGGAAAGTAGTTGTATGTTTCCACCCTACAAACGTGGAAAGTGGGACCAGAGCGGGTGAGGCCAGCCATGGGGCAGCTGGCTTCCAGGCCTCAGACCTTCTGGAGGCCCAAGTGCATGAGAGGGGGCGGGCTTCTCGGCATCCTCCTGGCAGGCCCGTCACAGGTGCAAACATGTCCATTGCTTGTTATTCCTAACGGAACAGAAGAGAGGAAAAATTGGAGGTGGCTGAAGGACTGAGATACACACAAGGTCACAGCAGACTTATGTTTATTGAACTTCTGATTTATGTATTTTCAAGTAAAAACAAAACAAAACAAAAAACTACTTATTATTCCGAAAAGTACAAAAAGAAAAGACACAGAAGTAAACCAAGAACGAAAACCACCAAAACACCGATCACACTGGCCCCCGCGTGAACAGTGTGGGGGACTCGTATTTGTCCTTCTGGGGGGTTCCCATTTTTCCCAGTGAACATGTAATGTTTGGGAAATTGCACGCAACGTACGTACGTGTACATGAACACACGGAGCGTCACCCAACAGCCTGGGCGCGATGTTCCCCGGCCCGGTACCACAGCTATGGAAGGGGCACACTGACCTTCCCCGCCACACCCTGCCTGGAGCTCCTGTCTCCTGTCTACCTCAGAGCCGTCGGCGGTGACAAAGCCCGGACCACCTCCGGTCCATGCAGCCAGGGGCATCACTTGCCTTTGGCGTCAACAACCCCCAAAGTGGGTCTGTCATGACCCCTGCTGCATGCAGGGAAACTCCCCTCTCCTTCTTGGCCACCGGGTACTCCTGCTTCACCCCTCAAGGACACCTCAGATCCTCTTCCCCGTGGATACCCATGGTGCCCCAAGGGCTCCCGCTGAACCAGGGCGTGCAGCCTCAGGACCACGTAGGCTGCCGGCGCTCACAGAGCTCCAGGGCTAGTTCTCATGCCAAACCCCAGTACAGCCCTCCAGGGATCTCCCGTTGTCTATGGTGCAGGGTTCACATCTTTAGCCACAGATTTCAAACTAAATACTACCTCCAACCTTGACATCTGAAGCTGACCAGAGTAGGTCTGTTCACTTCCCTCCATCCGCCCCAGACTCGGTGGAGAAACCAACCATGGGCTCTGCAGCCTGTGCGGGGAAAACGGTGCCTGAAGGCAAACAGGACAGGCCCACTGGCTCACTGGGGCAGGGCAGGGGCCGGAGGAGTGCGCATTCTTTATTTGGGGCAGGCTTGCTGGCACCTACGGTTTACGTGGCTGCAGAATGAGGGAGGAGGAAATCAAGAAGTGTTTTTGAAGGGTTTAAAATACACCAGAAAAGAGCTTGAGTTATTTGGAAATTAACTTCAGGCACATCAACAGCCACGTGCTTTTATTCCTGTGCCTTCCTGCAGGAATGACGGCTCTGCAAGCACCCACTTGGAGAGACTAGGATAACGTCTTCCGTTCTCTCTCTGTTCCCGGGATCTGCTTGCACACGGGGCTGGGCACTCTCATGGACTGAGGCCCAGGAACAGCAGGTGCCAACTCTACGCACACGCCACAGAGACGTTCTAGAATCCAGACCAGGGGTGGGTTAAGGACAGTCTGTGAAAGAGTTGGCACACGCTTTTGCAAATAAAGTTTTATTGGAACGGAGTCCTGTCCCTTCATGTATATGTTTCCTTTGGCTGCTTTCCCACTACTATGAGAGGGTTGAGCTGCTGCAACAGAGACCATCTGGCAAACAAAGCCTAAAATATTTACTATGTGAGCTTTCCAGAGAGTGTTTACAGGAGCCCCGTCTAGAGCACCAAACCAGGACTTGCCACGGACGTAGACAAGACCTGACTGGTCCCCGCAGCTGAGCATCAGACGCATAGACGAGGCTGGGGACTGGATGGGCTTGGATCCCTAACACCTGGGAAAAGGTGGGGCAGACTGAGGACTGAGTTAGGTAAAACAGGCTACAAAGCCGTGTCTCCTGGAGCTTGAATGGCTCGGTGTCCTCGAGCCCGAAAAAGCTAAAGGGACACGGGGGTCACAGAGGACTCAGCTATGCTGGAGAGGGGGCTGCCTCCCACTGGCCTGTGCTCCATGGACCGGACTCAGGCAGAGGGAGGGTGTGCGACCAGGCTGTCCTCACGATGCCACATCGGGAATGACGATACTTCAGCTGAGCGCAGCGTGGGCACGCCCTGCTGAAGCCGGAGGCTGCAGGAGAGGCCAAGGTACCTGCCAGATAAACACCTTCGCCTCACGAAGGTTCAAGAAGGAAGTATGTGCAGCGACAGGCTTGGGCCACACCAGACTCGCAGCAGGTGAGGGCAGCTTAGAACGGTCCCTGGGATAAGTTTTCCCTCTCTTCACCATCCTCCTCACTGCCGTGAGCCCAGGGCTCAGAGGCCACACCTGAAAGGCACACGGGGACAGGTGGCAGGTAGTGCCAGCAGAACCAATTGGAGGGAAGCTCCCCCCAACACTTTCCCACCACCTGCCCAGTGCGGGCCTGGGTGTGGAGAAGAGAAGCTTCTCCTCTCAGGGGAGTTCAGGCTTGTGAGTACTGTCGGCATGACATGTTTTAGTGATGGAGGTGGGCTCTTCTCTGACTTGAAAAGAACAGAGAATCCTCATTATCTGAGAGTGTGAGAAAAATCCGAGGCTCTGCACTAGTTTTTGTCCAACAGGGGGAGGAAAACGGGCCGCATCCAGTTTCTCTGAACCAAGAGAGGAAAAAGAAGACTATTCTCTACCCTCAAGGGAAGGAAAAGTCAGTGCAAGAGAATCGAGAAACAGTGACTAGCATGAGGACTCCTCTGGGGAGTAATAGGGCGTGGTGGGGACTGTGGCAAATCCAGATGGGAGGCTCTCCAAAGAGGCCACCACGACTCACCTCCAGCTAACTGATGCGTCGTGGGAAATTCAAACACAGTTTTCCCAACTGCATGAATTCTTTGTGAGAACCTAGAAATCTGAATTTTTATGCAAAATATATACTCTTAGCATTGTATTCTTTTTTTTTTTTTTTCCTGGACCAGATCATGGGCATTAACGGGAGCAGTAGATGAACTCTCCCATCGATCAGCTGCGCCCGCCCTTCTTGGAAATGAAAGAGAATCACCAGCAACACACCACATCTTATGCGTGTGTGTTCCTTTCCTCTGAGTTTTTCTTTATCTTCTTTTGTATGAACACTTTGTGTAATACAGATATTCTGCCGCAGATTTTAGCAATGATCTCAAACAGGAACTCTTAAAGCTCAGGACAAAAAACAAATCAAAGGAAAGGAAACTATGTAATATAACCAGCACGGAGAGTGTTGGTTTCTTCTCGCCCTGGCTTGCTTAATTCTCTTACTTTTCCAGATTTAAAAACAGTCATTTTCCTGGCATCCGCGAGACTCCAGCTCACTTCCCCAGTGATTCAGGAGGAAGAAGCAAGGTTGAAAACGTTCCACCTGAGATCTATCTGGAAACAAACCCGGTGAGTAGAATAAGATACGATATTATTCAAATAACATTCTTCTTCATGTGGACTGTAGACTCTATTAACGGCTGTTCTATAAACAATAAAACCTATTCACCCATGAAATTCATTTCTGTGAACGTGCTCATTATGGAGACATTAAAATAAAGGAAACGCATGCTGGAATTTGAGTGATATAACACTGCGTATTATAAGGGAATATTCCTTGTCAAAAGAACAAATATTAGCGGAACATAAAGCCCAATTCGAATGTACAGCAGAGACTCTGTGTTCAGTGCGTCAGCCGGGCGGGATTTTCTCCGGGTCGGGTCACTTCCCAACCACGGACGCAAACAGGGAACGTCGTGTTGGGTTCCTGCACGCTGTTCTGCTCCACAGACCCTATTAATCCGTTTCTGGAAGGACTTACAGGGTCCCCTGGGCCCCACAGACCGACCCCACGTGTCTACGCTGCCCCGCGCAGGGCCACGCGGGCATACGGCGGTTTCCTCCACGAGAAATGCTGCAAACAGGTCACCTTTCCATTGTGAAATACGAAATAAGAACACGGCGGCGGGCAGCTCGCTCACTTCATGGCTGCGTCTTGTTCCCGCCAGAATCCAGGTCCGCCACGTCCTCCGACGGCCGGGCCTGCGGAGCCCCGAGCACGTGAAACGCGGCTTCCCCGACCTCCCGGCCCGCACACAGCGCTGCCCTCCGGCCTCAGACGCTCCCGCGACTCCCACTGCGGACCGACGCCCAGGAGCTCGTCGACCCTCCTTTTCCCAACAAGAACGGAGCAGGCCGGGCGGCTGCTCTCCCCCGGGGGCTCTTTGCCAAGCGCTGCTCCAGCGGGTGCTTCGGGGCACGGGGGTCGCCCCATCTCCGCACCTGCAGAGCCGCGCTCCTCGTCCAGAGCTGCACAGATGGTCCGGGGCGGGCAGGGCCGGAGGCGCGGCCTCGGACACAGACGTGCTCTCAGCAGGTGCATGGTGTGGGGCCTCAGCGATAAAAGGGACCCACGGGGGGACAGGATTCTGACCGCATGGGCTGAGGCGGTCTTGGAAGGAAGCAGGGAGCTTCTCTTTCAAGTGGACGATGCAGTTTATGAAACCGTTTGGGGTCGGATTAAAGAACGTCACTAAAGCAGACCCCGGCGTGTACCCACCAGGTGCGAAATGGGTCCCCACCCGCTGTGCCTCGCTCTACCCAAGAGAATCACTATCCTTAGATTTTATTTTATCCTTAATTTTTATTCTGCTTTTCTTCCGCACCCTGGAGACATCCCTAACCAGTATGAAGGTGCTGGTCTGTCAATGAGACTGTTTCCTGACACGTCTTCCCACGACCTTCCGCTTTGCTGCCTGTTTCCGAGATCCGCTTGGGGCTGACGGAGCGATGACTGTTTCCACCAGACCGTGGCCCGCCAGTTGCCATATACAAAGCTAGAGGCCCACCCCACTGACCGTGACTATTTGTAACAGATTTACTGAAGCACAATCCGCAGTTACAGATCCATCCCCATTACCCAATTCTAGAAAACTTTAAATCACTGGAACCCCCCCTCCCAAACCGTGCCCAGCAGAAGTCTCTCCCCTTTCCTCCTTGCACAGAACCAGCCTCTGGCCAGCAGGACGCCACTTTCCGTCTCCATGCACTTCCCTGATCTGGACACTCCGTGTTTCGGTACAGATGGCATCAACCATGTGGCTATTTTGACTAGTTTCTCCTGATCCGCGGATTTTCAAGGCTCATCTGCACTGCCGCACGCATCAGGGCTTCACCCCTCTTCACCGTGGAGGAACCTCTCACGGCGGGGACACAGGGCATCTGTTCAGCTGGTCCTTGGCTGACGGGCGTTTGGGTTGTGTCTACTGTTCGGCCGCTCTAACGCTGCTGTTCAGGTCTCGTGCACACGTACGCCTTTGTTCCTCTCTGGATCCGCCTGGGCTGGAACTACGGGATCAAATGATAACTTTATGCTTTACAGCTGAAACCTGCCAGGCTGTTCCGTAAAGTGACTGCATCGTTCCATATCTCGCCCAGCAGCGGGGTCCGGACTTCTCCAGCCCCTCTCGGGCGGCCGGTGTGCCTCGCTTACTTTAGTCTTGCTGGCCGGTGTAAATTGGTATCTTACTGCGAGTTTGACTTGCATTTCTCCGGGAGTGATGGAGAAGATATTTTTATTTTAATGTCTTCTTTGTTCAAAATTCTGTTCAGCTCTTTGTCATTATGTTTTTAATTTAATTTTATTTTTTCAGTGACCCAAGATTCATTGTTTACGCGCCACACCCGGTGCTCCATGCAGTCCGTGCCCTCCCTAGTACCCAGCTTGATTTTTAGAACAGTTTTAGGTTCACAGCTTATGGAAGAATTGAGATGAGGGTCAGAGTTCCTATAGACCTCACACCCTATTATTAAGCTCTTACATCACTATGGTGCGTTTGTTACAGCTGCTGAACGAACACTGATACATTGTACACAATAAAAGCCATAGTTTATTTTAATCTTCTCACTTTATACCTGATGTCCTTTTAGGTGCAGGATCCTGCCCAGAATGTCACATCGCCTGTAGCTGTGACATCCTCTTCAGTTCTTTGTGGCTGTGACAGTTTCTCGGATTTTCCTTACTTTTGATGATGTTGACACTTTTGAAGGGGACTGGTCAGGTGCATTTCAGGAAGCCCCTCTGTTGAAATTCATCTGATGCTCTTCTCATGTCTCGTCAGGGATTAGGGACTTCTGGACGAAGATCACAGAGGTAAAATGCCATTTCATTGCATCTTATCACAGGTATGTGCAAACAACAAAATCCACCACTGTTGATACTGGCCTCCATCACCCACATCACATCGTGTTTATCAGATCTCTCCATAGCAGAGGGACTCTTCGCTCTCCCTTTCCATAAGATACTTAAAACGGATTGAATTGTGACTCCCCAAAATATATGTCTTCCCAGAATCTCAGGTCTTTTGATGAGATCATTCTGGGCTAGAGTGGGCCTTAAATCCAAAGACAAGTGTCCGTATAAGAGACAGAAGGCAGGAGGCACGCAGAGACATAGAGAAGAAAGTGCCGTGAAAATCGAGGCAGAGACCCGAGTCTTCAGTTTGAAAATGAAGGATGCGGCGGGCTGTGGGGAGACACCCCAAGCCAGGACAGACATCGACGGGGACTCCCGCAGAGCTTCTGGAGGGAATCAGCCCGAAACACCCCACGTGCGGACTCCCAGGCTCCAGAACTTGGGAGAACGAATGTTTGCTGTTGTAAAGCACCAAGCTCTATGCACGGGGCAAGTGCAGTGCCCTGGGGCCCTGGGCATCATTTCTTCCCGCTGTGGGCGGACAGAGCACAGACAGGCGTGTGTACATGCTAGCCCATGCGGGCGTGCATGTCTGTGAGTACTTCTGTACAATACCACCTGCATCAGACTGTGAATCTGCCAGTTCTCCTAGACGCCCCTCCTCAAACTCACGGATCATTCTGGCCTCCTCCCATGCCAAGAGTGGGAAGCCCGGATCCCATCCCACGCTGCCCCTTGCCCAGTAGTTGAGGTCCAGCAACACGTGCACAGCAAGAGCAGACCCCCACTCACACGGGAAAATTTCCTCCCCCAGGAAAATGCCTGACCAGCTCACACGTGGGACACGTGTGGTGTCTCTGGTGTTTGACCTCTGAAGTGTCTTCAATAGGCGTCTCTTTCCCACGCACCCGACCGGCGTTGCCCCGTTGCATGTGGACACAGTTAGCGCCTCTTTGTGCAGCCCGCCTTCCTTCTTCAGGTGCCCCCAGACTCCTAAATTTTGTTGTAAACATTGTGTGAGTTAACTTTTACTACTTGCTATAATTTTTTATGGGTTTTGACAGATATATACCGTCATGTATCCCCCAGGACACTATCGTGCCAAATAGTTCCACTGCCTTAAAAATCCCAGTGGTTCCCTGGTCACCTCCCCTTTCCACCCTGAATGTCCCTGCAGAAGCTCTTCCAGAGTCTGGAGACTCTAGGGGTCCCTGGGCCTGTGCCACGTCCCTATTGCCTCTGTCTCTGGGGTCACGTGGCCTTCTCCCCATATGTGTCACATTTCCCTCCGCCTCTCTTATAAGGACACTTGTCAGTGGCTTCAGAGCCCACCGGGATAATCAAGGATGCCCTCCTCTTAAGATCCTTAACTCAATCACATTTGTAAAAACCCTTTCTCTAAATAAGCTCGCATTCAACATTTCTAGGAGTTGGAATATGGACGTCCCTTTCAGAGAGTCTCTGTTCAGCTCTCGACAATGACCTCACCTGCTGTAGGAGAGGAAGAGTCTTCATCCCTCAGATGGTCCAGCTCCGTCATCACGGAGGAGTCAGTAGGAGAAAGTGAAACTTCTCAGAAAACTGGGAGGACCTGGCAGGTGCAAGATGGCTCGTGTTAACACAGGACCAGAGCCGGGGCTCCCCGCACACATGAACCTTCACACTCAGTTTCATACCCCACTGTCCCAGGTGAATCAAACTCCCCACATGGCCTGGGGTGAGGGTCTCAGCCTCTAGCACCTCAAATTATTACCCATTCAGCCTGACGTGTCTTTGCATCATTCATGAAGAGATGGTGTGTTGAGTAACTGAAGTTCATAAACAGAAATGCACAAAATATGTCCAACTCAATATAAATTTTCTGTTTTAGAGAGGGTGCATATTTATTCCTGCAAATACACACACACCCCCATGCGCGCGCACTCTCTCCTAGTGGGTGGAAGTTCACGACAACTGTTTGATTTTCTTCTCGTGAAACTTCTTCACAGCAACCCAGAGAGATAGCGTCTCCTTTGGAGTGGGAACACCAAAGGGAGCGAGCATCAGAGGAGCCTCTGAGACATGAAAAGCCTAGACTGAAGTTCAGGAGGGGGGGTCTGCCCTATCCATTTCACAGAAAAGGTCCAAGAGATGCACTTGTGGGCTCCACTCGTCTCTGTGAGCATGAGCTGCGGGAACGTTGCGATCGGTTAATTCCCCTCAAGATGTTTGATCAGTGTAAGCCGAAACGAAGCCCCGGTGGGCCAACAGCCTCAGACCTCTGGAGTCAACATCTCTTGTCTTTTCTTCAAAAAGAGAAAGGCCTGAGGAATCCATCCCGCTGCGCAACGTAGAGTTCAAGTGACAATTTCAGTGAGTATATGCCAGCAGCTGTTTTGTCTTGCTCATTCATTGTACTTTTGTTAGACCCTTTGTTTCTTTGATGCTCAGAATAGTGCACCATTTGGCTCCAAAATCTACATCAGAAGAGCATTAATTAAAGGCAGCCACATTGCAGTGGAGACAGTGTTGAAATTATGCTTGAAGGTACAATGTAATTAATTTTGTACAAGAGAAACATAAAAGAGAGAGAATGAAACTGGAGGAAATAGCACCACAACCCACAAAATGATAATGAGAATTACAATTGTAGATCAGACAAAATATGAAAAGACATATGGAGTGATTAGACCTCCGGTGGGGTGGGGGTCACAACGGAGGGTCACCTGCGGAGTGAAATGGAGAACACACGTCTCATGTCAGGATGCGTGTCTTCCCACGGACAGGATGACTTGCATTAAGCACCTGCCAGGTGGCTGGAGAAGAGGATTCTGATGCAAATTGGCTAAGAGCCTGGACAATGGGGTTGGAAATGACTTTCCCTAGAAGCCATCCCGTGGATGAAACGCGAGGCACGGTGATGAACTGAGAGCAAGTCCGTCTCCCTTCCCGGGCGGGGCTGGAGCCACAAGGATGCATTACGACTCGTCAGTTCCAGTGACGCCAACATTAAGGGATGGTTTTCGGGACATCCCCGATTTACAAGGTCTAGAACAGTTCATGTGAGTTTGCTGCATCTGTATTTCTGTAGCGCCTTAGAGGGATTGTGGTTGAAAGTTACAGGAACTTCATAGAATTGAGTCCAGTAAAAAAGACAATGAATTTATACAGAACAGGTCTCATGTGGAAATCCCTCCTGTGACCCTGGGTCACCATGACGATGATGACGCTCACTGAGTGACTAACAGAGACGGGGACTGGCTCCTCCAGCGCAAGTGTGAACACCTGCTTCTGCCTCCTTCACTAGCATCCAGGTTAGACTCTCGTATGGTTCATCGGCCACAGGGAAAGGAACCTTCCTGATGTGCATTTGCCGAGTTGCACGACCACCAGCGTTTCCCGCAGGCTTATCAGCATGCCGTGTCCTGTGCTGGTGGCTCGTGTGTGACTTCTGGAGTCCTCGCAGCACTGGGTAGCATGTAATGTCTTGCTTCATGGAGGAGGGAAGAAGCCTGGGAGGTGCTGCAGGCTCGGGGGGCAGAAGCAGGAGCTGAGCCACTTCGGGGAGACTCCAGCGCCCTCCTGTGTCCTCTGGCCATGCTGGCAAATCGGCAGAGACTGACGAGCTTAGGACAGAGCCCACTGACCACCTGACAGCTTCCGTGGGTCTGGGGTCTGGGCCTAGCGAGGCTTAGCAGGTCTCTCCTCGGGGTCTTGCCTGGGGGAAAACAAGGTGCGGGCTGGGCTTTCACCTGGAGGCCCAGGAACGGCGAGACAGCGGCCAGAGCCCAGTCTCTGCTCACACTTTCCACGAGGCCCCTGAGGGCATGGCGAGTCCTTGTGACCCAAACCCGCCTGTCTTCCCTCCTGACATCCTCCTCCTCTACCTTCTAGTGACACACGCCCCTCGTTCCCTTCCGAACCTCCAGGAGCACCTGCTGCCTCTGTGTGTCAGCTAACAATCTACTCAACTCGGTGTGAGCGTTTTCTAGGCTCATTGAGGAGTTCTCTACCATATGCTCTCAAAACTCCTCCTTCTACTGAGCCAAATTCAAAAACATAAATTTGAAAAGCTGCACACACACTCCCTGGGCCTGAGGAGGCCGACGGTCTCCCATCTGTGAGCACTGGGGAAGTGCTAGATGGGAGACTGTTGGGGGGACCTTCAGAGGGGAAGGACGCCCGGTGCCCGCCCGGGGGGAGGCCGGCTCCTGACTCCCGGTGCAGGAGGCAGGCGAGCAGTAAGGATGCAGTTCGGTAGAACACACGACTGGAAAAATTCAGGCCTTCGATGGCAAGTCAGAAAAGGATGCCTGACCCCGTTAGGTGGGTGAGGGGTAGGCAGGGAAAGAATCAGAGGAGTGACATAAACCAAGGTCTGAGAATCGGCAGACTCGGGGAAGGGAAGGAGAGGATGCGCGTCACAGCAGACGGAAGGGCGTGTGCAAAGGCCCAGCAGTGGGTGAAGATAACCAGTGGGAGGGACTCTGGAGAAGGGGGAGATGGGGCGGGAGACTGCTCACAGAGGTCAGTAGGATCTGCACTATTTGGGGTCCTGCTGGCCACACTGAATAGATGGGTCTCGATTCTGAAGGTGATGGGCAATTGAAACACAGGAGCGACCCGATTAGGGTGGAAATGTGAAATAAAACCCACTAGTCTCCTTCTCTCTCCCCTTGACTGAGTAGTAAACCCCTTTGGGGCAGTTTCGGCGCCTTTGCCAAAGCTCCAGACAACCAGAGACGGGTCTGCTGCCCCCCAAGGGCTCAGGAGAGTGGCGGTGCTGGTCCCAGAACCCACCAGAGGAGCCTTACCAACCGTCCATCCCAGTGTCACTCTGGCCATCTCATAGGATCCCACAGAGAGTCTGCGGTGGGAGCAGAAGTCCTGTCTCTTCCGTAGAAGGCCTGACTCTGTTCGGGGCCCTCTTCCCTGTCTGCAGCTCCGGACAAACAGATGTCCCCACCGACCTTGCTCAGGAAGACTTCTGTCGCCTGGCACTTCCTGCCTGATGAGTGGGCCAAGGTCAGACTCCTCCCCTGGGATCTTGGTGAATTCACCTTGCCAGGGTCAATCCCAGCCTCCAGAGGACTTCTCAGTAGTCACGCTAATTTGAAATGCAGGCTGTGCTCTTTGATGCTAATCGTTTGTCAGAGCAGAAGATCCCTGATAAAAACTTGTGGATGAGGCTTGGAAGAAGTGACGTGCGTAGGTGTGGGGCCCACTTAATTTTTCTTCTCAGCTGGAATCTCTTAGCTACTTCCGTGCACTGAAATCTACCTGTGGATGTTTCGTCTGTCATTCCTGCAAACAGAGCAGGTGCTGAGCTGAAGAATCAATTCGGAAATTAAGATCTGGGTGCTGGATGTCAGCGCGCCAGCCCCATATCAAAGTTCTCCTTCTTCTGCAATGAATTTCTGAAGCCAAGCTAGGAGTTGCCGAAGGTCTGCAAATGGCATTCTTTAGCTTTTAACTTTCACATAAAACAGAATAAAAGATTATCGCGTGTCCAGGAAAAATCTGGCTACGGCTGGTAATAAATTCCTACGCATGTTCCAGAAGCAGAATTGGACGGCGCGCTGTCAGCTCATTCATTCTTCATGGGCCCTGCTTTTATTCGGGTTGCAGGCATTAAAAAAGATGTCAGATATGTATACATTATATGTGTCTCTATTTATACACATGCACACTCCCAGATGCATCTAAACACAGACCCACAGATGTGCGCACGCACATGCACACACGCACACACGCACACGCACACACACGCACACGCGCACACGCGCACACGCGTGCAAACACACATGCGCACGCACGCACACGCACGCACACGCACACACGCACGCACACGCGCACACACGCACGCACACGCACACACACGCACGCACGCACATTTTCTCCGTCCCAATCAACTCCTCTGTCAGTGATATCTCTTCTACCACAGACGTTCCGGTGAAATATTTCCAGGTATGATCTGGAGAGAATCTTTTGGGTCATCTTATCTCTTTCATGTGGTCCTGAATAATTTCTTTAATAGGGAATCCATCGTCTCCTGAGACAGACCACCGATGGTTAGATATCCCTACTAGAAATTCCCTTCTTACTTTGAGAAAAATCTGTTTTCCTATAATTTCCACCCTTAAGGATGCACGGAGAAGCACGCCTACCTAACTGGCAATTATACATAAGAGAACAAATGACAGCGTCCTGAAATGACGATAAACATTTGAAAGTCATCAGCTTATCCATGATAATTCTAACTTCAGGAGAAAAAAAGAGTCGCCAACAATATCCTGTGCCGTGTGAAAGATGGAAAGTACACGGCTGGAGAAGATCAGCCTCTCGGGGTCTCCTGGGGAAAACAGGATCAACCAAGCAGACCGCAGCGCCAAAACAAGACAGCGCACTCCTCTGGCACAGCTGGAGAGAGCGGACGAGGGGACGATTTACGAAGATATGGGCGAGTCAACGGGAAACCTCAGGAGATGCGGAAGCACCACCAGGGAAGCTTTTCCACCCATAATTCTGAAGCTGGCAAATGGTGGGAGGCACGTCCCAGGAGAATTTGGAGGTAGCGATGGAGGAGGACGCCCAACAAGTTTTGTCTTTGATCACGACAGACACTGCTGCGGCCCGGACTGACGGGAACTGGAGGGCTGATGTCCACTCTCTGACCTACTCATCCCCCACGGGCTACACCCACCAGCGAGCAAGGGAGGCGAGTTAATGCAGCCCAGTGGGGTCGGCACCCAAGGCGCTAGCAGGTGGGGAGAGAGATCAGGGAGGAGCCAGAGGAGGAGTTGACTGTGAAACACAAACACGTGATCATCAAGGGGTCGATGGAGAAAAATACTTTAAGGAGAATTTCTATGTGAAGAAATACACAGAATATTCTAGAATATACTAGATTTACTGAGATCCCTGGGATTCAGCTACCATTTGACAAGGAGGTGTTATTTTAAAGTGCGTACTATGTGCCAGTTGTTTCGGGGATACAGCAGTGAAAAAGGAGTTTGCGTTCTCCCGGTGGGTGTCAGAGCACAGATTAGTGCAGGAGACCAGCAGATACAATGACAGATGGCAAAGGCCACTAGAGAAGGCACTTGAGGGACAGAGAGCTCCTGTTACACAAAGCCAAGTTTGGCTTCATTTTGAAGTTGTTTGATAGGCTATTAAAACTGCTATCTGCAGACAAAAAGGACCCAGCACTCAATGACCACAGGAAACAGGATTCTAGAAAGAGAGAAGAGCTGACACAAAGGCTCTGGCGAGTATCTCGGGGCATCTGGGAGCAAGAGAAGACAGGTGCGCACAGCAGACAGGCACCCGGGGGTGGGATGGGAGCGATGAGTGAGAACGGATCACGTCGGGGGCTGGACAGCAGACACGGGAACTGAGTCCTCACGGCTCTGAGAAACCAGGGGAGGGCTTCAGGCATCAGAGTGGCATGATTTGATGTAGCCTTTTAAAAGATCACGCCAGCCAGCACGTGGACAAAACTTAAAGCAAGGAGATGGTTTATGAGAACAGAGCAAAAGATGACGGTGGCCTGGGCCCCCAGTGGAGGGGGTGAAGACAGATGGGGGGTGGAGGTGAGCTTTGGGGGGGGACGCCAGCGCTGCTGGTTAGGGTAGGTAGGGTAGGAGTGTTGGCAGAACTATGGTGTGAGCTGTATACGCAGATCTGCAGATGTAAATGGCTGGTACAGTGTGATAATATATTTTATATAGCGAATCATATCCAAAAGATGATCATTCCAACACGCAGGCAATATAGAAATGATTAATAAAATATTCTCCATCCTTTTCTTTTTGAAACCAAGTCTTTGAAATGCAGTAGCATTTTAAGCTTACAGTGAATTTCGGGTCAGATGAGCTACGTTTCAGGGGCTCCGTGGCCGCACGCGGCTGGTGGCGGCTCTCGGATGGCTCAGGCTTGAGCCAGGGAGCGAAGGCTGGTGCCAGTTACCAGGATGATGAGGACAGCGGGGAGTGGGCTGTGGAGCCCTTAGGCACGCACAGGGAGACACCAAGGAGAGCAGGGTGTGCCAACCCAGAGATCCCGGGGAGACCCGGGGACCTGTGAAACTGTAGGACTGGAGAGAAGGTCCGAGAATGTACCAGGAGGAGCTCCAGGGCACAGTCAACATTTAGAGCAGGGCTCCCCCTTCCTTGACACTGTTGCTATTTGGGCTGATGGTGTATTTGGGGGAACAGGGGGCCTGGGCATTGCAGGATGTTCTGTACCTTTTCCAGCACCCACCCACATGAGGCTAGTGGTCTCCCCACCATGTCCTCTCCAAGCTGCGACAACCAAACCAAAAATGTGCCTGATCTTGCCGAGCACCCCCCGGGGGAAACCTGCCCCTGGCTGGGTGACTTACAGGCGGGACAGAGGAGAAAAATCAGGTAACGGAGGCTGAGGGGGAGATGCCAGTGGGGTAGGAAGGATGGGCGGGGGCTGGTACAGAGGAGACGGCATGTGTAGGGAAGGGGCTGTCCATGACAGACCCCTTGGGGAGGGGGCTTCAGCCCCTAGATGTGACTATGAAACAGGCAAAATTCACTTGAATAATGCATTTATTTCACCCAATATTCAGGGATGCCAGGCACCGTGCGACGAGCCTGGGGAATCTCTTGGGGGAGGCTGGGCCGGGAAGAGGAAGAAGGTGCAGCGGAAGCGTCCGGCCAGGGCCCTCGGCCCACGTGCCTCCATCCGAGGCAGCCGGAGGCGCCAGAGGAAACCCTCCCAATCAAAACCCCCGAGTTACAGAAACACAAAGAAAGAGGGTTAATATTTTTCAGAAAACACAATGTCTTGTTTATTCCACTCTCTGCAACTCATTAAATCCCCTGCACAGTAATCACAGCCTGTATTGTCAGAGACGCACGAACACGGGAGAACGTGTTCCTGTCAGAGATGATTATTAAAACTACAAAATTCTGCCTACAGACGAACACAAGCAGAAAAGAAAGTTATTAAAACTCATTTCCAAGAGTCGGCTCGTGTCCTTGGGCTGGGTTCCAAGACGGAGCAGGAAACCGACACTCTGATAATTTTCATTTACAGACTTTCATTAACTGCGTATCTTGTCTCCACCAATTACTCTTTGCAAGGTTTTGCTCCTCTTTCTGAATGCGGGTTGGATTTTGATAGTCTACTTCTTACTATACCCGCAATGAATGATGGAAATGTTTCCTCATCTATCCGCACTGTGTGTCTCTAAAGAAGCTCACTAGACACCAAAGAGGTCAAGATATTCCACTGCACGAAGTCACGTGTGGGAGAGAAAGTGCGTCATCACCACAGCAACAACCCAGCAGTCTCCCCCCGCCTCTGTCTCTGACTCTTCCCTCTCACTGAGGAAAGGGAACATCCAGGGACCGCTTGCAGACTTTTAGTGGCCCCCTTTCTAGATCTGGGCACCCCCGAGCAGAAGGGACTGACCGCTAGAGAGCGGCGGACTCCTCCCAGCACTGGGTCGGGCAGGGAGAATGAGCTACTTCCAGGAAATCAAATGTCTTCAAGCTGAGCATCTCTGAGCAGCGCATTCATCCGAACAAGAGGGAGAAATAAAACTTGTTTGGCCTAATAAGGGGAGTCTTTGGTCAAGCAAGAAGCATCTTCCAGTCCAGAAGACTCTTGAGCCAAGGGTTGGGATTTTCTGACTATTCCCTGAATGGCAGAGACTTCCCCTGGATTACTCCTTCGCAAATTTCGGCTGCAAGTGGAATCCTGGTACAGTTCCTGCTCACCCAAGAGTGAGTCCCTCCAGCAATGATCCTTGCAATACACGCAGGCAATCTTGGAATCCCTGTTACCTGCTCAGACTCTCCGGTCCAGCCAGATCCCTATTGAGTCAGACGTGGGGACGGGGAGTTGGGGGTCAGGGAGGGGCACTGGGTTCCTATGGTCGCACCGACCTGACATGCATCTGGGCAGGTCAGAACCTCCAGTATCACTCAAAGCTGAAGAGGACATTTCTGGCTCGGAGTGGTTTTGGTTATTCCGAGGAAAGATTCTGCAGTTCTCAATGCCAAGTCAGGCTTTCTAGATAAATCCTGTAAGTGAAGAGTGAGTGCACGGTGATTGGAAAATACGTTAATCACTAATTTTAACAGGCAGGGCCAGTGAGAACCAAGAGCCACTGGGAGGTGGTCGTTGCCTGCAGGACAGAAAGTAAGTTGGCAGCCCCGCTCCGTTAGCGGGTTTAAAACGCGAGGTAAGGGCTACGTGCTTCAAATGGACAAACGCCACTACAACTGCCTCGTGCTTGCGCCTGCGCTGTTCACCGGAAGCAGATTTTGAAGGTTTCCTCGCTCTTCTGGGGAATTGCTTTTGCCCCAAGAATTATATTTCCATATTAAAGACAGGTTCACAGGTTCCCCCCACCACCACCACCACCTTATTTCTGGGTAACTTAGAGGAACAGGGAAGCTGGAGATTACCATGCTCCATCAGCATCACAGCCAAAACTCCACTTTACTTCCGTGGCTGTGCACCAGGCTTTTAAATGGTTCGGCTCGTCTAACAGAAATGAGTATGAAGCCGTTTGCTTTCGTACTGTCGGTCATTTACGGTTCTGGTTAATGCCGGGGACTGGTAGGGGGAGAAAATGCCAAGGCACTGGAAGTCAGCGACATCAGAGGGGTAAGGTGAGGCATCGCCAGTCGTAGATCGTGGCGGAGGAAACCCTTCCCACCCCCATGGTTTTAGCACCCCTCCCCAAAAAAAGAATATTGAGTGAAAGACAGTGTGTATAATCCATATCAATAATCGTGTTGGGAGTCTCCGAGTGTTAGAGTGTTGTTGTTGTTTTTAAAGATTTATTTATTTATTTAGAGTGAGCCCGGGAAGGAGCAGAGGGGGCGTCTCCAGCCGACTCCCCGCCGAGTGAGGAGGCCAGCACTGGGCTCGACCCCGTGACCCTGAGATCATGACCTGAGCCGAAGCCAAGGGTCGGACACTTCACAGACTGAGCCACCCAGGCACCCCTAGAATGCTTTTTAAAAAAAGTTTCTTTTCGTTTAGAACTTTAAAAGTACTTTTTTTTTCTTTTGGCAATCTCATTTTAATGTTATATTATTGTGTGTTCTAGGGTTGATTTCCTTGACACATGTCAATAAGTTATTTTGCAAGTGTGACCTGTAAATTAGAAATACGTGTGTGTGTGTGTGTGCGCGCACATGTGTGTGCACACAGGTGGGAAGGCTGCATCAGATCATTCAAATTAACTCACATTCTAAGGCAAAGATTCATGCTCTGGCAACATATTCATGGAAAGACAACTGATATTTTTGGACATAAAATCCTTCTTGAATTAATGTTGTTTTAAAAAGGGCAAATAAAAGATGAAAAGATTATTGCTGAACCCACAAGATGTAACTGGAACGCTGATTCAGTACTTGTCACTCACTGCTCTCCCAGTGGCACGATCTCCCTTTGCGAGTTGCCAAAACTACACGCATGCCTGGAAAATCCAGACAGAAGTGCATGACCCGCTGAATTTAGAGACACAAGAAAACGTGCCCTGATTAGAACAACCAAAAAAGGGTCAAGGACTTCCTCTGTGGTCCCGACAGAATCACAGGCACTGCGTTTACCTTTCCCTTGTAAACAGCTGGCAAGGCAGGGAGGTTCCTGAGACCAGGTTGGTCAGTTGGCTCCTGGGAAGCAGGAGAGTGACCCCAGAAATGGGCAGGTGCCCATCTCTCTGCCGGGGAAGGCCGTCCACCATAGCGAAGGGAGGACAGTAGTCTCGCTAGTAGCTGAGGAGACTGAGCTCAGCGTTCACAGAGGTCAACAGGGTTGCCATTTTTGAGGCGAATTCTGGAAAGGGAGAGAAGAGAGCTGCCTGTGCGTGAGCAGCACACACATTCTGGGGGTGCTGGGAGGATGCTCGTGAGACTCAGCCCCCTGGTGCTGACAGGAAAGCAAGCCCTCAGTGTTGGAATAAGGACCCCAGAAAGGCACGGCGGCCGCTGGGGCTCACGCACAGCCAGAAACCCTCAGAGCTGCTCTCACCCAGTGTCGTGGGGGCTCCCAGAGTGGGAGGCACTGGCTTGTGGCTTTAGTGGATGGTGCCAAGCAGGGACCAAAACCACCCCTGCCCTTGGGGCCACTCTGTACTCGCCTGGACCACACCTCAAATAGGCCTCACAGGGGTTCTGGGGACGCCCAGGAAGTGACCTTGACCTTGGCAGCACAGCAAAGCCTGGTAATACCTAAAGAAATACAAAAAATCCCTCCTAGCCAAAAACTGTCCAGTTTGCCAAGCCAGGCATTCGGTCGAAAATTACCAAGCATATAAAGAAACAGGAAAATACGCCTCATCAGAAAAAAAGAGTGAGAGAGAGCGAGAAGAGAAAGAAGAAAAACAAGAGACAAAGAAATTAGCAGCAACAGACAGGAAGGACAGACGTGACAGGTTGGTAGATACGGATGGCACAGAAGCCGGCCACCAGGCCCCAACGCAGAGATGCTGGAGTCACAAGAATTGTTGAGGAAATCCTCACACACAGGTAAAATGAGAGCAGATGGGAACATTGATGGAGACAAAGGAATGAAAAGCATCTCAGTTGGGAAATGCCTGAGCAAACGTAAAATACTTCGTGTTATCATTTACTCTCCTTAAAAGAGAAGTGTTCAACGACAGACGGTAACAATGTCATCTCGGATTTAAAACACACGTAACAGGGAGGCACTGGACGGACAGCACTGTCTCAACACGAAAGTGTCACTATTCTGTATCTGAGATGGTCTCGTGTCACTTCGACACAGACGGTGGAGAGTTCATGACTGTGGACTGTGAACCCTAGAGAAATCGTGGTTAAAAGAAAGGGTAGAGGGCACCAGCTAATTAAGAAGATAAAACCGAATCACAAACACAATCAATTAGCACAAAAGGATGTGAGAAAAGAAGGAAAAGGGATGTAGAGTTGCTGGATTTTTTTCAACACATAGCACTGGAAGAACTCACGTCTGCAGGTTAAAAAAGAAAAAAAGGAGGGAGGAGTCAAGATGGCGGAGAGGTAGCAGCTGAGACTACTTCGGGTAGCGGGAGATCAGCTAAATAAATAGCTTATCTAAAGATTGCAAACACCTACAAATCCAACGGGAGATTGAAGAGAAGAAGAACAGCAATTCCAGAAACAGAAAATCAACCACTATCTGAAAGGTAGGACTGGCGGAGAAGTGAATCCAAAGCGACGGGAAGATAGACCGCGGGGGGAGGGGCCGGCTCCCGGCGAGCGGCGGAGCAACGGAGCACAAAATCAGGACTTTTAAAAGTCTGTTCTGCTGAGGGACATCGCTCCAGAGGCTTAACCGGGGTGAAGCCCACACGGGTTCAGTGCGGCCTCAGGTCCCGCAGGGTCGCAGAAGGATCGGGGGTGTCTGAGTGTCGCAGAGCTTACTGGTATTAGAACGGGGAAGCCGGCTGCAGAGACAGAGCCGAGGAGTGACTCTCAGCTCGGGGTTGCCTTGAACCGGTCGCAGGCTCGGTCAGCTCGGAGCGCGGCCGGAGGCCAGGGTGACGGGAATCATTGGGCGCTGTTCTCTGCGGGCGACTGAGGAGTGGGGCCCCGGGCTCTCAGCTCCTCCGGGCCGGAGACCGGGAGGCCGCCATCTTCATTCCCGTCCTCCAGACTCTACGGAAAGCGCTCAGGGAACAAAAGCTCCCGAAAGCGAACCCGAGCGGATGACTCAGCGCGGCCCCGGGTAAGGGCGGTGCAACTCCGCCTGGGGCAAAGACGCTTGAGAATCACTACAACGGGCCCCTCCCCCAGAAGATCTACGGGAAACCCAGCCAGGACCAAGTTCACCTACCGAGGAGTGCAGTTTCAATACCAAGGAGAGCGGCGGAATTCCAAGGAGTAGAAAGCAAAGCACGGAACTCATGGCTTTCTCCCCATGATTTTTTAACCTTGCAGTTAATTTAATTTTTTTTTCTTTTTCAATTTTTTTTTCTTTTTCTCTTCTTCTGCTAATTTTTTTTAACTTTTATCGTTTTCTTTTTTTAACGTTTTTTAAATAGTTTATCTAATATATATATATTTTTTCCCTCTTTTTATATTTTTTCTTTATCGGCTTTCTTTTTTTTAATAGTTTCTTTTTTTTTTCTTTCTTTCTGAACCCCTTTTTATCCCCTTTCTCCCCCCTCACAATTCGGGATCTCTTCTGATTTGGCTAAAGCATATTTTCCTGGGGTTGTTGCCACCCTTTTAGTATTTTACTTGCTCCTTCATAAACTCTTATCTAGACAAAATGACAAGGCGGAAAAATTCACAACAAAAAAAAGAACAAGAGGCAGTACCAAAGGCTAGGGACCTAATCAATACAGACATTGGTAATATGTCAGATATAGAGTTCAGAATGACGATTCTCAAGGTTCTAGCCGGGCTTGAAAAAGGCATGGAAGATATTAAAGCAACCCTCTCGGGAGATATAAAAGCCCTTTCTGGAGAAATAAAAGAACTAAAATCTAACCAAGTTGAAATCAAAAAAGCTATTAATGAGGTGCAATCAAAAATGGAGGCTCTCACTGCTAGGATAAATGAGGCAGAAGAAAGAATTAGCGATATAGAAGACCAAATGACAGAGAATAAAGAAGCTGAGCAAAAGAGGGACAAAGAGCTACTGGACCACGAGGGGAGAATTCGAGAGATAAGTGACACCATAAGACGAAACAACATTAGAATAATTGGGATTCCAGAAGAAGAGGAAACCGAGAGAGGGGAGCAGAAGGTATATTGGAGAGAATTATTGGAGAGAATTTCCCCAATATGGCAAAGGGAACAAGCATCAAAATTCAAGAGGTTCAGAGAACCCCCCCCTCAAAATCAATAAGAATAGGTCCACACCCCGTCACCTAATAGTAAAATTTACAAGTCTTAGTGACAAAGAAAAGATCCTGAAAGCAGCCCGGGAAAAGAAGTCTGTAACGTACAATGGTAAAAATATTAGATTGGCAGCAGACTTATCCACAGAGACCTGGAAGGCCAGAAAGAGCTGGCATGATATATTCAGAGTACTAAATGAGAAAAACATGCAGCCAAGAATACTATATCCAGCTAGGCTATCATTGAAAATAGAAGGAGAGATTAAAAGCTTCCAGGACAAACAAAAACTGAAAGAATTTGCAAATACCAAACCAGCTCTACAGGAAATATTGAAAGGGGTCCTCTAAGCAAAGAGAGACCCTAAAAGTAGTAGATCAGAAAGAAACAGAGACAATATACAATAACAGTCACCTTACAGGCAATACAATGGCACTAAATTCATATCTCTCAATACTTACCCTGAATGTTAATGGGCTAAATGCCCCAATCAAAAGACACAGGGTATCAGAATGGATAAAAAAAACAAAACCCATCTATATGTTGCCTACAAGAAACTCATCTTAAACCCGAAGACACCTCCAGGTTTAAAGTGAGGGGGTGGAAAAGAATTTACCATGCTAATGGACATCAGAAGAAAGCAGGAGTGGCAATCCTTATATCAGATCAATTAGATTTTAAGCCAAAGACTATAATAAGAGATGAGGAAGGACACTATATCATACTCAAAGGAACTGTCCAACAAGAAGATCTAACAATTTTAAATATCTATGCCCCTAACGTGGGAGCAGCCAACTATATAAACCAATTAATAACAAAATCAAAGAAACACATCGACAAGAATACAATAATAGTACGGGATTTTAACACTCCCCTCACTGAAATGGACAGATCATCCAAGCAAAAGATCAACAAGGAAATCAAGGCCTTAAATGACACACTGGACCAGATGGACATCACAGATATATTCAGAACATTTCATCCCAAAGCAACAGAATACACATTCTTCTCTAGTGCACATGGAACATTCTCCAGAATAGATCACATTCTTGGTCCTAAATCAAGTCTCAACCGGTATCAAAAGATTGGGATCATTCCCTGCATATTTTCAGACCACAATGCTCTAAAGCTAGAACTCAATCACAAGAGGAAATTTGGAAAGAACCCAAATACATGGAGACTAAACAGCATCCTTCTAAAGAATGAATGGGTCAACCAGGAAATCAAAGAAGAATTGAAAAAATTTATGGAAACAAATGATAATGAAAACACAACGGTTCAGAATCTGTGGGACACAACAAAGGCAGTCCTGAGAGGAAAATATATAGCGGTACAAGCCTTTCTCAAGAAACAAGAAAGGTCTCAGGTACACAACCTAACCTTACACCTAAAGGAGCTGGAGAAAGAACAAGAAAGAAACCCTAAACCCAGCAGGAGAAGAGAAATCATAAAGATTAGAGCAGAAATCAATGAAATAGAAACCAAAAAAACAATAGAACAAATCAACGAAACTAGGAGCTGGTTCTTTGAAAGAATTAATAAGATTGATAAACCCCTGGCCAGACTTCTCAAAAAGAAAAGAGAAAGGACCCAAATAAATAAAATCATGAATGAAAGAGGAGAGATCACAACGAACACCAAAGAAATACAGACAATTATAAGAACATACTATGAGCAACTCTACGCCAACAAATTTGACATTCTGGAAGAAATGGATGCATTCCTAGAGACATATAAACTACCACAACTGAACCAGGAAGAAATAGAAAGCCTGAACAGACCCATAACCAGTAAGGAGATTGAAACAGTCATCAAACATCTCCAAACAAACAAAAGCCCAGGGCCAGATGGCTTCCCGGGGGAATTCTACCAAACATTTAAAGAAGAACTAATTCCTATTCTCCTGAAACTGTTCCAAAAAATAGAAATAGAAGGAAAACTTCCAAACTCTTTTTATGAGGCCAGCATCACCTTGATCCCAAAACCAGACAAGGATCCCAACAAAAAAGAGAACTACAGACCAATATCCTTGATGAACACAGATGCCAAAATTCTCGCCAAAATACTAGCCAATAGGATTCAACAGTACATTAAAAGGATTATTCACCACGACCAAGTGGGATTTATTCCAGGGCTGCAAGGCTGGTTCAACATCCGCAAATCAATCAATGTGATACAACACATTAATAAAAGAAAGAACAAGAACCATATGATACTCTCCATAGATGCTGAAAAAGCATTTGACAAAGTACAGCATCCCTTCCTGATCAAAACTCTTCAAAGTGTAGGGATAGACGGCACATACCTCAATATTATCAAAGCCATCTATGAAAAACCCACCACAAATATCATTCTCAATGGAGAAAAACTGAAAGCTTTTCCACTAAGGTCAGGAACACGGCAGGGATGTCCGTTATCACCACTGCTATTCCACATAGTACTAGAAGTCCTAGCCTCAGCAATCAGACAACAAAAGGAAATTAAAGGCATCCAAATAGGCCAAGAAGAAGTCAAACTATCACTCTTTGCAGATGATATGATACTATATGTGGAAAACCCAAAAGACTCCACTCCAAAACTGCTAGAACTTGTACAGGAATTCAGTCAAGTGTCAGGATATAAAATCAATGCACAGAAATCAGTTGCATTTCTCTACACCAACATCAAGACAGAAGAAAGAGAAATTAAGGAGTCCATCCCATTTACAATTGCACCCAAAACTATAAGATACCTAGGAATAAACCTAACCAAAGAGACTAAGAATCTATACACAGAAAACTATAAAGTACTCATGAAAGAAATTGAGGAAGACACAAAGAAATGGAAAAATGTTCCATGCTCCTGGATTGGAAGAATAAATATTGTGAAAATGTCTATGCTACCTAAAGCAATCTACACATTTGATGCAATTCCTATCAAAGTACCATCCATTTTTTTCAAAGAAATGGAACAAATAATCCTAAAATTTATATGGAACCAGAAAAGACCTCGAATAGCCAAAGCAATATTGAAAAAGAAAGCCAAAGTTGGTGGCATCACAATTCCGGACTTCAAGCTCTATTACAAAGCTGTCATCATCAAGACAGCATGGTACTGGCACAAAAACAGACACATAGATCAATGGAACAGAATAGAGAGCCCAGAAATAGACCCTCAACTCTATGGTCAACTCATCTTCGACAAAGCAGGAAAGAATGTCCAATGGAAAAAAGACAGCCTCTTCAATAAATGGTGTTGGGAAAATTGGACAGCCACATGCAGAAAAATGAAATTGGATCATTTCCTTACACCACACACAAAAATAGACTCAAAATGGATGAAGGATCTCAATGTGAGAAAGGAATCCATCAAAATCCTCAAGGAGAACACAGGCAGCAACCTCTTCGACGTAGGCCGCAGCAACATCTTCCTAGGAACATCACCAAAGGCAAGGGAAGCAAGGGCAAAAATGAACTATTGGGATTTTATCAAGATCAAAAGCTTTTGCACAGCAAAGGAAACAGTGAACAAAACCAAAAGACAACTGACAGAATGGGAGAAGATATTTGCAAATGACATATCAGATAAAGGGCTAGTGTCCAAAATCTATAAAGAACTTAGCAAACTCAACACCCAAAGAACAAATAATCCAATCAAGAAATGGGCAGAGGACATGAACAGGCATTTCTGCAAAGAAGACATCCAGATGGCCAACAGACACATGAAAAAGTGCTCCATATCACTCGGCATCAGGGAAATACAAATCAAAACCACCATGAGATATCACCTCACACCAGTCAGAATGGCTAAAATGAACAAGTCAGGAAATGACAGATGCTGGCGAGGATGCGGAGAAAGGGGAACCCTCCTACACTGTTGGTGGGAATGCAAGCTGGTGCAACCACTCTGGAAAACAGCATGGAGGTTCCTCAAAATGTTGAAAATAGAACTACCCTATGACCCTGCAATTGCACTGCTGGGTATTTACCCTAAAGATACAAACGTAGTGATCCGAAGGGACACGTGCACCCGAATGTTTATAGCAGCAATGTCTACAATAGCCAAACTATGGACAGAACCTAGATGTCCATCAACAGAGGAATGGATAAAGAAGATGTGGTATATATACACAATGGAATACTATGCAGCCATCAAAAGAAATGAAACTAGAACTAGAGGGTATCATGCTTAGCAAAATAAGTCAATCGGAGAAAGACAACTATCATATGATCTCCCTGATATGAGGGAGAGGAGATGCAACATGGGGGGTTGAGGGGGTAGGAGAAGAGTAAATGAAACAAGATGGGATTGGGAGGGAGACAAACCATAAGTGACTCTTAATCTCACAAAACAAACTGAGGGTTGATGGGGGGAGGGGGCTGGGAGAGGGGGTGGGGTTATGGATATTGGGGAGGGTATGTGCTATGGTGAGTGTTGTGAAGTGTGTAAACCTGGCGATTCGCAGACCTGTACCCCTGGGGATAAAAATATATGTTTATAAAGCTGTAAAAAAAAAAAAGAAAGAAAGAAAAAAGAAAGGATGAATACCCAAGTTTTGTAGCAACATGGACGGGACTGGAAGAGATTATGCTGAGTGAAATAAGTCAAGCAGAGAGAGTCAATTATCATATGGTTTCACTTATTTGTGGAGCATAACAAATAGCATGGAGGACAAGGGGAGATGGAGAGGAGAAGGGAGTTGAGGGAAATTGGAAGGGGAGGTGAACCATGAGAGACTATGGACTCTGAAAAACGATCTGAGAATTTTGAAGGGGTGGGGGGTGGGAGGTTGGGGGCACTAGGTGGTGGGTATTGTAGAGGGCACGGATTGCATGGAGCACTGGGTGTGGTGCAAAAATAATGAATACTGTTATGCTGAAAAAAAATTTAAAAAAATAAAAAAAAAAAAAGAAAAAAAGAGAAAGGACCCCAAACATGGCCTCACACCACACATAAACATAAGCTCAAAATAAGGTATAGGCTGACATACATGAGCTAAAAAAGACAGGACTTTTAGATAAAAAAGAACACACAGAAGGAAGCTGTAGGAAGCTTGCCTGACGTGAGGATTCCTTCACCTGGACAGAAAAGGAGGACACAACATATAATACAGGTTTGGATGACCTGGACGTCAACAAAATGTAAGCTTTTGCTCTTTGAAAGCTGTTATGGAGAAAGTCACAATGCCAGCAGAGCCTGGAAAGAGATGGAAATAACTTGCATTTGGAATATAGAGAGAACACTTAAAATGGAGTATTAAGATGACAGCTCATTTTTTTTTTTTAATGAGCAAAAGACTTGATCACACAGTTCCACAAAGCTGGTATACAGGTGGCAAATGTGCCTATGGAAAATGTGGCGTCGCTGGTCATCTGGGAACGTCAGACTAGAAGCAGCGCCCAGCCCGGCGGAGACGGAAAGGAGCAGCACAGACACGGAGGCGCTGGCGCTCCCGTCGGCTGCTGGCGGGACGTCACCTGTACAAGAACCGGGGAGCGGGGTCCACGGTTACCAACAGCCCCACCTCTGACCCAGCCCGTCAACTTCCGGTTATTTATTCCGAGATGGAGCAAGGGCTGGTGCAGATGTTCACGGAAACGTTCTAGAATAGACAAAAATTGGAACTAACCTAAACACTCACAAGCAGTGAATGGATGGGCCCACGGAGGGCCACCCGGGCCGCTGGCTACCGTTTAGCAAGAAGCCAGAAACCGAGTGGAGATCAGAGCATCAGGGATGACTCGGAAAAGCATCCTATTGAGTGAGAGTGGCCGGGCATAGAAGGTGATATGCTTTTTGATTCTTTTTATATGAAAATCTTGAATCAGGCAAAGCTGCAGTGATGAAAACAGATCTGTGGTTGCCGGGTTCCTGGGGGCCGAGGAAGGGACTGACGACACAGGGTGCAGGGGAGGTTCGGTTCTGGGGGTGACAGAAACCTTCTGGGGCACGACCCAGTGGTCACTCTAGCTGTCCTCCGTTGGGAGACTCATCTGATCGTAGCGGAGATGGGGTGCATCTCGTCGTCTGTCAACAGTAGCTGTGGAGCTGACTACGGTACACAAGAGGAGGGCGGGCGATAAAGTGAAGATAATGGCAGAAGGAAAGCAAAGTCATGGCTCTCTTGGTTGTAAGAGAGGCAAACTCTGCCGAGAAGCCCAGAAGCTTCATTACATTTCCAGCACTTGGGCGATGTCAGCCCATTAATCCACGCTCTCTGCGAGCAGAAGAACAGTTGGAAATGGCGTTAATGATCCTGGAGGAGATAAGTGGCCACATCCTGACAGCACGCTGCCTGCTCGGGAAATGCTGGGTGACGGAAGGGAGGAGCGCGAGGCGGGAGGAGCCCACGAGGACGCGGGCGGCACTCATGACTGTCGGGGTTCGTTCGGAGCTGCCCTCTGCCAGGCTTCGAGGGTATGGCAGAGAATGAGACACACTCTGAAGACGAGTCTAGAGAAGGAAACCAACTCTTCCTGGATAATCTTCCAAACAATGTTCAGAATTCCAATCAAGTCAAGGGTCACGGAGGAGGGAACCGTATTGTGAGGGATTCTGGGGTATGGGTGGTTTCTGCAGAGGCTTGAAGAATCGGGTGAAGTTGGTCAGCTGAAGACAGGGAGGACAATTATCCAAAACCAAGGGAATGGTTTGTGCAAAGGCCCTAAGACAGGAATGGCCACAAGGTCCTCAAAATCTCGAGTCCAGGGCAACGAGAGTAGAGAAAGCAATGGGGAAGATGGTGAGAAATGAGGGTAGATCTGAGTCCTCAGCTTTCACTGTATGTGCCAATCAAATGAGTAGCTTTTAAAACAATATTTAAGACTGGGCCATATTTTTTTAAAGATTTTATTTATTTATTTGAAAGACAGAGATCACAAGTAGGCAGAGAGGCAGGTAGAGAGAGAGGAGGAAGCAGGCTCCCCGCTGAGCAGAGAGCCCAATGTGGGGCTCGATCCCAGGACCCTGGGATCATGACCTGAGCTGAAGGCAGAGGCTTTAACTCACTGAGCCACCCAAGCACCCCAAGCCTGGGCCCTATTTTAACTAATGGAACCAGAATTTCCTTATTGAAGAAGAGAAAAAAAAAAAAAAAAAACCCAAGGTAAAAAAAGTCCTTTTCAATGGCTTCCAAGTAGCAACCAGGGTGGAGAACAGGCAATGGTGGCAAAGGTGTGTCCTCAAAGGCATCGTGCTCCGTGGACAGAAATACCTGAGACGGCTCGTGCCCTGAGCCACCTTCTCCGCGTTGCACCCTCATGAAGTGCTGAAACACGCTTCCAGCTGTGGCTCGCATCAAGGCCAGACGACTCCCCAGTGGCTGGAAGGAATGCACCATAGAAGTGAAAGCCAGGAGCAGAGATCCTTCAAGAAGGGCTCGGAGGAAAGGGTCCAGCTGGGTGAAAACGTGTTGCCTTGGAGAACTTATCACTTTTCTTTCACCATGGATCATCTTTTTCCAACTCCGGATGCCCTCTGTGGTCTCATTCACGCCCCCGTGAACCCCGGTGCCAAGAGCAAGTGCAGAAACACAGGACCACCCTGGTCTGCCGCGCAGAGTGCCGAGCGCTGACCACAGGCAGCCCAGCCTTAGCAGGATGCACAAGGGGAGGGCTGGGATCTATATCCATCAATGACCTCCTGTGAAACAAGCTCTGTCCCCTCGCCGGACACCACTGATGGCTGCTTGCTTGTGCGTGAACCAACGTCCAGCTGAACCGCTGACACACACACAGAATGGAGCAGGCACCCTCTTGCCTGAACTTGCTCAAGAAGCCACAGCCTTACTTCCTGGCCGACCTTGCCCAGCGGCCCCGGAATGTAAGCCTTTAGGTCACATTTCCCAGCTAAGGCCAAGCATCGAGCTTCGAAGGAAACCGAAAGGTGGTTGTCATTAACTCCTGTGCGGCGTATCTGAAATCACAGAGACGGGCCACCTGCCTTTCCCCGCCAGCTCCTCATAAACCATCCAAGCCTTGTCTGTGTTTCTTTGATGTGGCTCACACGCCTACTTCCTATAAATGACGGTAGATTCAATGTCATAAAGGGACCCAAAAGGCATGGCTGGAAACGTATACCAGTTCTGCATCTTGGGAATAAGCTGTATTTCCATTTAAATATCAGCTTCTTACCGTTTTAGCTAAGGTGTGAATACACTGTATACACTGAAGGGAGATTAGTAATATTTGTATATTTATCAACATTTATAAGACACATCCCCGAGTTTCTGCTTCAGGCTATCGTGGAGTAGCTTGAGGCAGACGGCAGCACCTGTGAAAACAGGAAAGAAAAGCAGCGATAAGAAGCCCAGAATCATGTTTGGAAGCATGAAGTTTCGCCGCTGCCTCGAGCGGGCCCAACCCCACCGTTCTGGGAGCACGAATCCGCACGAGGAGCACGAGGCCCCCGGTGGGTGGATGGGAGGACGAGTGGGCACGGGGCCACCCTCTCTCCCGACCAGCCAACTGAGGACATGCAATTTGAAGTGTGGGGCTGCCTGGCGAGGAGGGGCCAAGCTCCTCTGGATAAGGGGGTGGACTGGGAGGTGATCCCAGTTCTGAGGTTCTGTCCTTGCAGTGTGCATGGCAATGGACAAAAAGCCACAAGGAGAGCAGAAAGAGCAGGGCGCGGCTTTCAGTGATGTCCGGGGCTAAGAAGAGAAAAAGGGATGTGAATTCAGCTTCTGTCAAGGAGGAGATCTGGTGAACACACAGGCCCTCCTCTGGGAGCTCTGTAGGGCCGGGCACATGGAGCACAGGCAAACAACGAGATCAGTGCACAGAAGCCAACATGTGCATGTGGCCACAGGTTGGAGGACCGATTGCATCGAAGGGGGATGGTCTTGTCCAGAGGCCATTCAAATATCCGTGTGGGAAGAAGGATGGGCCTTGGCTTCCAACACGTACCAATCCCAAACCCAGACCAGAGAGACTGCAGATCTGAACATGACGGCCAGGCAGTAAGTGTTCTAGAAGAAAGCCTGGAGTAACTTCACTACTCTGGAGAAGGCTGATGGCTTTAAGCAAGACCCGAGTAGCACTAACGGTAATAGCAGCACACAGAGGAAAGAATGATTAGTTACCCTTAAAAGTGACGAAAGACATCTGAAGGGAGTGCACTGGCAAGACACAACAGTGGGAATGGTATTTGCAATCCATGTACCCAACAAAGGCCTTTGATCCATTGTATAATGAAGAATTCTCGCAAATCAATAAGAAAAAGACAGATGTCCCAGCAGGAAAAGAAAAGAAAGAAAAGCCTTTGAACAGTCCTTTTTGTCACCAAATGGCCATTACACTCATGAAAGGTAATCAGTCACAGTAATCATTATAAAAATGCAAATTCAACCCAAAACATGCTGCCACTATGTACTTAGCCAGAACAGGTAAGTTAAAAGGACAGAAAATACCAAATATTGGTGAGGATGTGGGGCAACTTGAAATCTTACATACCACTCGTGAGAGTAAATGTCACAACCGCTTCGGAAGTCTCTGTGGGCACTTCCGGTGAAGGGGAACACGCAGATAATCTTTGACCCACGCACTCACGCCCCAGGGACACGATCCCCAGAAACGCACATCTCCACGCACGAACACTAAGTCAGGAATGCTTATGGCGGCGTTATTTGCAAGAGACAAAATATGCAAGGAACCCAATTATCCACCAACCGTGGGGTGAAGAGACCGTAGTACTATTGAGGCTGTAAGGTATGAGACGGCAGGGATGTATGACACACCGTCACAACACACACACATGCTTCCTTCCCAAACAAGGGAGATGGGGCTCTGAGGACAGAGGACAGGGTGGCGGTCCTCAGGGGAATCACGCCCAGGTGCCGCAGCTGGAGACCCGTGTCATCACAGTCCTGTTCTCTCCCTGCACTGGGTGAGAGTCGCATGAGTGCGCTCTCTTTCTGTGAAACCACTGATTTGTGCGCTGTCTTCTGACTTACACATTTTCTGTATGCTTCTTATGCTCTCATAAAAATCTTACCATAAAAACATACAGAGCCTGTGGCCCAAAATTCTACTTCTTAGGACTCATCCTGGAGAGATACTAACGTGGAGTAAGATGCACATACAAGTGGTCGTTTGGGGTTTTGTTTCTGGTTCATTTTGTTCTGTTTTTTTTTTTTTTTTTTTTTTTTTTTTTTTTTACAGCACCGTTTACTATAGCCAACAATAGGAAACATTTAAATGTTTTTGTTTCCATAAATTTAAATTTAAACATTTAAATATTTCATTTAAATAAATTAAGGTGTGGCGTCTACACCATGCAATCCCGCATATGTGGAAAAACATAGTTCTAGGTGGGTCAGTATGGAACAATCCCCAAATACGGATTAAGCGCAAAGAACCAGTTGCAAAACAGTGAGCACCGTACTCTCCCATAACTGCTAACGGCAAGCGCCGGGGGAGAGCTCTACATATATCTGGAGACTACAGTGAGCTCGTAAGAATGGAACATTCTGGATGGAGAGACAAAGCGTTCTGTTCTGAACTAATAGAGATGAAGCTCTTTATATTTTTGTTCTTTGTGACTTAAAAAAAAAAAATCACAGGCGAGCACGGTTTTCCAGAGCCACCCTGAGAGATACGCGTGAAACCCCATGCGAAGGTAGCACACACTGTCACTAATTCCCGATCGTATCATCCTTTTTTGCCATCGGAACTGATGAATTCAAGGCATTTCTCATGTTTTAAGTTAATTCAAGGGCTTTTTTTTTTTAATTTTTTTTTTAAGATTTTATTTCTTTATTTGACAGAGAGATCACAAGCAGGCAGAGAGGCAGGCAGAGAGAGAGAGGAGGAAGCAGGCTCCCTGCTGAGCAGAGAGCCCGATGTGGGGCTCGATCCCAGGACCCTGGGATCATGACCTGAGCCGAAGGCAACGGCTTAACCCACTGAGCCACCCAGGCGCCCCAATTCAAGGGCTTTAAACCTGGTGACGTTGCGACCGCATAGTTGCGGACGTCTCTAAAAGTGGGGGGTGGGAGGGGCTCAGAGTAACCAGTCCCTTCTGGATACGGATCCAGGCAGCTCCTGAAAGCACCACAGGAATCCATGAAGGCGCTCGTGGGGGAAGGTGTGCGCTGTGCTTGGAGGCACTCAAGCGTCTGCGTGTGTTCAATCTCAGGGTCCTTCAGAAATCAGATCCCGCTCTTCAGTGTGAGAGGAAAATGAATTCGATTGCTTGAGCGAGGAGGAGTGTCATTGGCAAAGAAGAGTCCCTGCCTTAAGCCAGTTGGATAATTAGGTTGAAAAACTTGACACGAACACAATACATATGTAGATGATAATGTTCTTAACCTATTTCACAGAAACGAAACTAAGTTGGAAGGGAACCGGGAATAAGTCGAAGCATAATGCCGGGTTGAAAGACAGGAGAGGGAAGCAGGTGTTGAGAGCAGCCGCGGAGTGGACAAGGGAACCACAGACAGAACCAGAAACACGGCTTCTACTCCCCACCGAAGGGGCTCCCCCAGGCAGGGGCTGGTATGATCGGAGGTCTATTTTATCTTATCTTATCCTAATTTTTTAAAATATTTTATTTATTTATTTGACAGAGAGGGAGAGAGCACAAGCAGGGGGAGCAGCAGAGGGAGAAGAAGAAGCAGGTTCCCCACTGAGCAGGGCGCCTGATGCAGGGCTCGATCCCAGGACCCTGGGATCACGACCTGAGCCGAAGGCAGACTCCTTACCGACAGAGACACCCCCGCACCCGCAAGGTCTATTTTACACAGGGTCGCCAAGGTAAAGGGCACCAGGGAATAATGCCACGTGTAGTCGGTGCTCAGTAAAGGTTCGCTGACTTGGAGTCTGCGTGAACGGCACGGAAGCATTGACCACAGCATCAAAAAAGAGATGGAGTCATTGATACAGAGTGTGAGTGTAGATGTACACACAATGTACATGTAACATACAAGTGCTGTGCGCCATGTAGGCACACAATGCATATAATGTAGGATTTACATAATGTGACACATGTTGTATGAGTTTACATGCAGTTCAAGAAAACCAGAGCTGGATAGACGTTAAAGCAGAGAAGAAAGATTTTTTTTTTCCAAAAAAATTATTAGTTTCTACCAAGACAGAGTTTACTTTGCGTTCAAATAGAGGGTGCTGTAATTGTAGGGGAGCAAGATAGGAATTCTCTACAAGCCAGGCAAAGTCCTTATCAGGGATACTAGTCCCCAAAAGATGGGGAACCAGGACCATAGGCTCTCAGCGGGGCTCAGCTCCATGCAGGCAAGGCCAGGACAGGGAAGGACTATGAGGACCAGGTTCCCTCTGAAGACAGTCTCCTGCATTTGTCCGGGGACAGGATATCAGCGAAGACTCTTGGTGTTATGAACCACAGAAAGATTGCTTCAAACTAGCCAAAATAGTTTCAGAAATTGTTCAATTATGGTTAAAAAACAAATGAAACAGTAGGAATTTGGGGACTTGATTTAAACACTCTATGTCTATTTTAACAACTCGAGGACCTACATATCTTCCAGTTGAAATCTGTATTAAATTCTTTAAGGAACAGGCAACAAATAAATGTGGGAAAAACAAAAACAGAAAAAACACCCGAACACGCCAGTCAGGGTGAGCTCTCCTACCCGGCAAGAGTCACAGCTGAACCCTAAACCAGGCAAGAGCCTCTTGGGGCGGGGCGCAGTGCCGGGCTCCTGTCTGTGTGACCCGCACCCCTGTGCAGGGCTCCTCTCCTCCATGTGGGACAGCCACACCCTGGCGTCTGCCACCTCCTGCCCCCTACACCTCTCGCCACCCTGTGTGCTGCCCAGTGCAATTCCAACATTATTCCCGTAGTTTCCGTGCCAAAGGGCCACCCGTGGAATGTGAAAGACCCCAGGGGCCAGTGACCGCTGCCGCTCGGCTGGCTGGAGTAAAGCCTCGTGAAGAACACTCAGGTCCCCACGGACTCCACGGAGACCGCGTCGGGACGTGCCGTAAAGAGAAACACTTGAGGTTAGACTCCAACCAGAGTCTTATCTTGTTCTCCTTGCGCACCAGACGGTCGGCTGGAGAGTTTTCCGGGACGGGGTCCGATGGGAAACAGCTCAGGCTCTGTGGGCCGAGCGGTCCCCGTCATCACGAGTCAGCTCAGCCACAGAGAGCGGCCACGGACCGTCCGTACGTGAGCGGCGTGGCTCTTGCCTTTACCGATGGACACTGACCCGGGAAATGCCTATCGTCTTCGCACGTCACCAAACAGATTCTTGTTTTGAATTTTTTCAACCAGTAGGAAACGTGAAAATCCCACTTAGCTTGTAGGTCATGCAGAGGGAGGCAGCGTCGGCCCGTGGGCCACAGCGTGCGGACTCTTAAGCTCAAACGTGTTCTACACGCTCAGGCGTCCGCCTCTCTCTGCGGCGGCCCAGCTCAGAGGCAGTGGCACGTGGCCGGTGCTCGGTAAGCGCTTGCTGGCGGGAACACCGAGTGGGGGCAAGAGAAGACTCCCAGAGTCTGATGCACATTCCAGCGACGCGCACAGAGACACCCAGGTCTGGGAAGACGCTGTGCGAGCTCGCCCTTGCCGACTCGGTCTCAGGTGGCTTCTCGCTCCCAGCAGTCTGCCCCCCTCCCGTCCCCTGGATTTTAAAACTACAGCTCAACCCTACCCCTGTTTCTAGGCCTCCAGATTTCGTTAGGCACATTTGAAAACGCCATTTCTGGGGCGCCTGGGTGGCTCAGTGGGTTAAGCCTCTGCCTTCGGCTCAGGTCATGATCTCAGGGTTGTGGGATTGAGCCCCGCATCGGACTCTCACTCAGCGGGGAGCCTGCCTCTCCCCCCACCCGACTCTGCCTGCCTCTCAGCCTACTTGTGATCTCTGTCAAGTAAATAAATAAAATTTTTAAAAAAGTGCCGTTTCTCTCCTCCTGTCACTAATGCAGCGCACATTTCCTGGCGGCCCACTACGTTCTCAGCGGGCTTCTTCACCCCTCCCTGCCGGAGGGGTACACCCGTCAGCGGTCCCGAATGCAGACGGAGTCACCAGAGCCCCAGTAACATTCTAGCCTCTGTCTAAGTGTGGTTTAAGCCTCTCATGAAGCAGGCGTTACAGAGCTTGGGCCGGAAGCACTGAGCGATGTCCTGGCGTGTGTCATCCCGCCTGACTCCCCTTTCCTGTGAGTGCAGGGACTCTCGGGGAGCTGGACGCAGAAGGATGAGTGCAGAGCGGAGCCAAGAAGGGAGACAGAGCGTGGACCCCCCCTAACCCCACCGAGGACGTGCATGATGCAGTGATTCTGGGCGAGGAAGGCGACCGCGCCACACACCCCGCAGGCACCGGCCTCACCCCAGTGAAGTACCATGGTCCCATCCAGGAGTCGGGCGCCTTCCTTGCGACGGCACGCTTCTCAACGGGCACCTGCTGGCCTGCAGTAGAGGTCAGGGGTGCGGAAGAACAGGCGGAGATGTGCCCACCCAGACGGCAGGGGCCCGTGAGTAGCCTCGGGACAATCTGAGTGACTGTCCCAGTGCCCCCTTCAACGTAATGAGGTTTGGTAAGTTTCTTCAAGGTCGACCAGTTCACGCTCGGATCCTGACTGGAGGCATGAGGGAGCCTTCCGGGGACGCGGAGCAGGCGCAGTCTCTGCGGGTGTGAGACGGAAGGACGGAGGGGCCGAGCGAGGGCTGTGCGGTCACTGAGGAGAGAGACCGCCACGACACGGAAAGGGATTCCTCTAAGTGAAACAAGAAAGAAATAGCATTTTGCATAAAATGTAATTTACATATTTTCTCCAAAAGTACGTATATTGTCATCCTGTGTCCCGTCATGGGCTATCCTTGAGAACAGAGCTCCGTCTGGCTGCACGGAAAGTCAGAGATGAAGGAAAGGAGGGGAGACCTCAAGCCCCGCGGGACAGCTGTCGGTGCGAGCCAGAAGAGTCCTCCATTTCCAGCGGGGACCCATCCCCACTTGAGTGGAGACAACGTCCCGGCAGGTGTCGGGGAAACGAGAGTCTGGCAAGAACGCAGCAAGCGCGCGGGCAGGAGACCAGAAGAAAAAGAGCATCTCTGCTCCTGAGCTGTGACTGTAGCAAGGAGAACTCGGCATCCCCCCTTCCTCCTCGGTCCCCAACTTCTGCCCCAAACCTGCATCGTTTCCACGAACACACAAGCTCTTGGCAAGAGCTCTGCTAACTCAGGCGCATCTGAGAAGCCAGCAGTGAAGAGGCCAAGGTCAGCGTCCTCTTGGCTTTTGGGTGGTGATGTGTGAGTGGAAGAGACTGGGGCCTTTCATGTCTCCTTTTTACCCCAGATCTCTCCCAGACATGCTTTAGGTATGCACCTATCTTCTGTCCTGAGGCCTCCAGATCTGGAGAGGTCTCTGAGGTGCAAACCCTAATTAGACAGATTAGCATTTTAGAGCCACGAAGTGTTTGGTTTCCCTTTTTGGGAATGCAGTTTTAGAGCTTAAACGATGTTCTGAGTGTCTGCCCTCCAGCTCCTCCTAGGTAACACCTGCGTCCTTCTGCACGGGGAACTAGCCTAAGGCAGCGACCTTTCCTTAGAGGCTCCCGCTCTCACCTCCTCCCCTCTGCCTCCTTTCCTCTTTCTTTCTGTCTTTCTTCCTCTCTTCCTCCTTTCTGTCCTCCTACCCTAGCCAGAAGTGGCTGGACTAAGGGACTAATTGTCCACACGCCAGTGGGCCCCCTGGTCTGGGTGGCACGGTGCAGGAGCGTCAGCTGTGGGCCAGCGGACGCCTCAGACACTGGATGAAGTTCCTCCATCTGAGGAAGAAGAGAGCTGGTTTACGGAGACCCAGCGTGTCCAACAAATGGCCTCCTGTTTCCTTAAGTCCAGAAAAGTGGTGGTCGAAGCTACCAACCTAATTAAAAACACCAGCTATGAAACTGCGAGCAAATATGACAAACTGTGCTTGCTACACTTGTTTGAGAGAATCTGCAGGAATCACAGAAAGCAAAATGGGTTATCACAGCGTCTCATGCCATTAAGTGGACGCCCTCCACCTTATCCGTGGGGCTCTCCGGGGAAACGTGCATGGCGCCCTCACTAACCCTGAGAGCCAGTGCCACTGCGAGGTGCCCCCAAGTGCATGGGACGCACACTGACACTGCGGGCCCTCCTCCAGGGGCTGCAAACTCACCTTCGTCTCCCTGACGCAAGTCTAGATTCCAGCGGACGCCACGCAGAATGTCAACATTCTGCAGCAAAACAGTCAGGAAAGCCTAGGACTTGTAATCATATTGTCAAAACCAAAATAAACCAATGGATCAGGTTGCTTTTTTTCACAGTGTGGCCTAATTACATGAGAATCGTCCCTGCCACAGAAAATAACAGTGTGGAGAAGCACTGCCCTTAATCCTGTCGAACCCAGCCAGGCTGGCCTTGCTCATCAGAAGCCAACAGAGAACCAGTTAATAGTAAGGGGTCCCCTGGTGATCTGGGGGAGAAAATAACTCTTTCAACAATATATTGAAGGCAAAGGTAAGGGAGCCCATGGAGAGGCTGGGCCAGGGCTCTGGGATGAGCTACCCCTGCAGCGCTTCCTAGAACAGAGATGACCCCCTGTTGATGGCTCCTCCGCCTCTTCTCCTAGCCCATCTACCGACCAAACAGAACAATAGATCGTTTCTTCCACTACATTCTGTTTCTAGCTCAAATATTTATACACAGGACTTTTGAGCATTAAATATAATGGAACTTTGCCAAATACTGGTTTGGAAAAGTCATATGAGGGTCTACAGGCAGCCAAGAAAAATGTAATTTAAAAATATTTAGTAATGCGGACATTTATATGATAATAATTTTAAGTGAAAAAGCAGACTACAGGAACTGCCCATCCATGATATAAGAAAATACATTTTTACCCCACCACTTCCTAAAACCTCACTGAAAACCAAAAGAAAAGAAAAAAAAACATGAGTAAGAGGAAAACCACGACATTATCGATGAAAAAGGAAACGGAACAAAACACAAACAGGACACTTCGCTGCTGAATATTTTGAAATCTGGACAGAACCAGGGAAGACAAAGAAAGCCCACACATGTTTCGTTGGACCCCACAGACTCCCTGGGAGTGGGGGTCCAGACAGCAGGCCCGTCCACAAGGGCTACCAGAGGAGACTCAAGACTTGCAGTAAAGTTCAGTGTCAGATAAACCAACAACGGACAGCTTTAGGTGTCAGTATGTCCCAGACACTGCGTGGGATACATTTTCATTAAAATAGTGCATTGCTGACTCAATCTTCAGATCGCACTGGTGTCCTGAATTACGCCGAATGGGCCAGAACAGCAGAAGGAATCTGGCCTACTATCGAGGAGTTTTCTTTGCTTTACGCAGTGGTTTTATTTTTCTAACTTACTGTCAACATATGTAAATAAGGAGATTTCACTTAAAAACTTAAGTTTTGGGGGGCGTCTGGCTGGCTCAGTCGATGGAGCTTGTGACTCTCGATCTCAGGGTGTGGGTTCGGGCCCATGCCGGGTGTGGAGATCACTTTTAAAAATAAAATATTTAAAAAAATATTTAAGTCTTCGGCTCCTCCTGAGAAATCTGGAGACGTGTCCACCCCGGACCTGGTTCCCCTGCGGCAGGCCCACGCTGGGGTCTTCACCGTCCACTTTGAACGTCCACGTGCATTTCTTCGCTTTTATTACACATAACCCACCTCATTCACTTGTGGTAGAGCCTGGCTCCGGGGGCTTTGCTCTGTTCGGTGTTTGGGTTCGCCGACCTTTCCCTCGCGTCCGAAGATGGCGGTTGCTGGCAGAAGCTCAGAATGCCCCGTTAGTGACTTGGCCGCGGGTAAACCCTTCTCAGTGCTGGGCCCTGGTCTGGGCTGCACCTGAGCCTCCAGACTAAGAGAATCTGCCAGAAGTCGGAAAAAGCAAGAGGCCACCGAGGGCCTGACGGGGAGCCCCATGGCTACCCTGGAAACCAGCGTCCAAGCTAAGATGTCCCAGAGCAAGGAAGAGAAAGACAAGTGGGAGAACGGCGAGGGTCTCCTGGAAGAACCAGTGTGGCCTCTGGAGACAGGTTCCAGTAGCCCCTGGTCCTTCTGTCTCAGTGTTATTTCCTTACATTAAATCACAAAACAAAATACCTTTTTTTGCATTAAAACAGCATGCCTCCAACCATCCATTTTTTGCAGAAGGTAATTGTTCTCACTCTAATCAGCACATAAGCTGGGGGTCAACCCAGGAACTTGTAACCCAGGGATGGGTAACTTCTGCGGCTGAGAGTTTAGGTGAAAGTTTTTAATATCTTTGAGTTTTTCTGTACGGCCTGAATTTTATAGGATAAGTTATATCATTTTTACCAAAATATTAAAGTCATTATTCTTTCTGTTTTAATATTTTATTTATTTATTTGACAGAAAGACAGCAAGAGAGGGAACACAAGCAGGAGGAGTGGGAGAGAGAGAGGCAGGCTCCCCTCTGAGCAAGGACCCCTATGTGGGGCTCGATCGCACGACCCTGGGATCATGACCTGAGCCAAAGGCAGACACTTAACGACTGAGCCACCCAGGTGGCCCTAAAGCCATTATTCTTAAGTAAACAGAATAATTTACAACCCAAACATATAATATATGCATATGTGTGTATACATATGTGAAATTTAAAAACCTAGTTACCCCAAAATGTTAATAATAATGTCTCTGGGTGACAGGATTATGGACTGGTTTTTTCTATTTTGCATTTTTTGGTGAGTTTTCCATACTGTCCTCAATCAGTACACATAGTTTTACCTTTAAAAAGATGAGCATGGTGGGGGCACCTCGGTGGCTCAGTGAGTTAAAGCCTCTGCTTTCGGCTCAGGTCATGATCCCAGGGTCCTGGGATCGAGCCCCACATCGGGCTTTCTGCTTGGCAAGGAGCCTGCTTCCCTTCTTCTCTCTCTGCCTGCCTCTCTACCTACTTGTAATCTCTGTCAAATAAATAAATAAATTAAATTAAAAAAAAAAAGATGAGTATAGTATTTCTTCAGAGTGTGGGAATTTGCCACACTGAGGTCCAGGGACCGGGATATGGGCTCCGTCACACGGGCTCTGGGTCTGACCTGACCGGGCCATAGAAGGTGGTGCGTGGGGAGGACTTCCTCATCCCTTTCAATGATCAGGCTGACAGCGAACACGCCCAAGTCCCCTTAGAAACCCCTTCTTCCCCTTCTAAATGGCCCTGAGTAGATCAATAAATCTGTCCTTCTTACAAAATGATATCAGCTTTCTTCCCACCTAGCCGGATTTTATTTGGAGAGACCAGAAAGCCTCCTGAAGCCGCCCGCCCTCTTGAAGTTAATGTATTCATTAGTTATAATTGCCTCCAAAACGTGCTCACTAATCTTAGTCTCCTAGTTACTTAATGGTTTTGATTGGATGTAGAACACTTTGATCTGGGTTAATTTACTATTCATAGTACAATGATGGAGTACTCATTTTGCTACCCGGATTCCAGCAGTAAATGGAGTTATAGATCATCCGCAGGAAAGCTACATGGGAGTTCGTTGTTAAAATGCCTTTCAGGCATCTTAAAGTGGAAAACAACGCTCCCGCCAAAACACGGGCATGGGTGGCATTTCCTGCCCAAACTCGAAGTTGTGCCTTGCCCTTCTGTGAGCGGATGGGCTCGGGGCCTGGTTAACGCCTGCAAGCCACACTCTCTCTCGGACTTGACGTAGTGTGGGATCAAGGGGAAAAGATCTGCTGAAATGATGGGAGGAGGGGAACGGCCAGAAATCACGGGATTGTCCACATTCTCTCCAACATCACGTGTCCTCGGAGTTTCCTGCAACCCCTGGCTCAGCCCCTGACCACCTGCCTCCCAAGCTGTCCAGCATCCGCCCTGAGCCCAGGCCAGAGTTTAGTTCCCACCTTCCTGACTTCGGACAGGCGGGCCATATCTGGGGATCCCATTTTGCCAGAACCTAAGACCTATTCTGGCCATGGTAAGACTATACCTAAATCTCACTTTTCCTCAAAAAACCCCAAAGAACGTAGCCCTCCTGCCTATGCTCTGAAACCAGAATCCTCTACCTTACAATTCTTTGGAAGAATGGCAACGGGCAATGTGCATACTTTAGCTGGTTGAAACCTACTTTCTCCGATCCCCACCCTAACCCTTGTGCTCCCATACAAGGCGGCCCCACAGAACTCCTACCACCTCCCACCTGCTGGCCGTGTCGATGTCTGGACGTGCGGACCCCACCTCCTCCTGGCCTGGAATCTGCTTCCCATGGAAGCATCTGCTTGAGGTTGTGAAGCTGAACCTGAGCAGGAAGAGGTCGACTCACGGAGGCCTCTGTTTAGGTGGGGCAGCCCGGAGGGATATGGAGACAGTCCTACTGACAGGGACTCTGGAGACTTCTATTTCTTCATGTTAATTTTATGTGTTGTTACTTTTTAAAATAATGAACATGAATTATTCATATACTCAGAGGACACCTACTGAGTATGTGGGAGTAAACAAAATGTGTACCTAACAACGGGGCAGAGAGAAGCTGGTGGATGGAGGGTCTCGCCCCCTCGGGCTGGGCCCCTAGAGAACCAGCCTGCTGGGGGAGCGGGGCCTCGGGAAATGTTCCAGGATGAGGCTACCCAGGATTCTGAATAGTTGAGAGACAAAGATACAGGACGAGTGGTCCGTGATGGAAATACAGAACGTTCAGTGACGGCGGAATGACCGTTTTCCCACACCACCTTTCCCCCCGAGCCACCAGTCTCTCTATCAACCATCTGCGTATTTGAGGGCCCTAACATCTTGCACCCGTGTAGTCTTCATTTTGTAAATGAGAAAGCCCAATTCCCTCTGGAATAGCAATCTGAAACACACAGAAACATCTGTTTGAACAACGAGCTGCGTTGTCAGGCATATTCAGAGGCAGGAGTCAGCTGCTGATCGGACACCGCCGTCCCAGACCCTGGCTCGGGCAAGGCAGGTGGTGTGGGATGCTAACAGGTTCTGGGGGGGCCGGCACATCTCCCCAAGGCCCTCCAAGGTCCCGTGCCATTTCGGTGCCCGACACAGCTCACCCGGTGAGAACGATCGCGCCTTCCCGATTTTCCAGAACTGAGCCCAGAAGCCCCAACTTGTCAGTGGTCCCCGAAGTCATCCCTCCCACCTTCGGGGAGTGATTATCGGTCTGAAGATGCATTTCAGCAGATGTTAACTGAGACAAATGTTCTGCTCTGTGCATTTTCCAATTTTAATTGAAGGAAAGTAACTAATTATCTCGGAGGAGCAGCCATTATCCACTGGCTTCAGGCTGACCTTTTCAGGGGGTGACTCGGGGGCCCCCTTAGGGCAGTCGATATGTTAACCAGTCATCACAGCTTGTGATTTCCAAGGGGAGCTGACATCTCCAACCCAGGATGAGCCCCCAGCACCGGCTGCTGCTTGACGGGAAGAACGGAGCCCGTCATATTTCCAAAGAAGCCGAGTGAACGCAGTACTGATACGTACGGGGCTGCAGCATCTCCCTGAGCCCCCAGACCCAGAGGGAGCGGGACGGGCATGTCTGTGCACCACGGGCAGCCCATTTGCTCCGTGGCCTCCACTGTTCTGAGCCAGGCAGGCCGTGGGCAAGTGTCGGGAGAACAATGTCCAGTCTAAACAATGTCCTCAGGGGATGGCGGTGATGTCATTCGTGCGGGGAGTCATGTCCGCAAACGTGTGTGACCCAGAGATGAAGGGCCAGGCCCTCCCACCGGGTTCAGAAAATACCCCTGACCTTAGAGAACCCGGAAACACACCCCCATTGCAAAATACAGAGTCACTTCTCACAAACGGAAAAACTCACGAAGTCAGTCTTACCGAAAATGATTTCCATAACGGAATTCCATTATAGCCACAAAGAACAAATTCAGCAACGATAAGAAATGAACCCAGAAAGCAAGGGACTGAGCATCATCATGGCTCACGTGTCCCCTCAAATGACAGGGCCCCTCAGAGGGGGTGAAGACCGCAGTGATCAGAGGGTGGGGAACAGAGCAGAGCGGGGTCCGGGCCTCCCTGATTCAGAGACAGGTGAGTGCATGTCCAAAGGGCGCGCTCGTCTTGGGGATGAGTTGTGGTCCTCAGTCAGCAGCTCTCCCCAAGCTTGGCTCCCTCTTCTGAAGACAGAATCCCCTCCTTCAGGTCAAGTGTTTCCCCATCCCCCATGCAGGTGAGGCGGTCCATCAGAATCACCTGCTCCCAAGCACGTGACCCAAATCAGCCAATCAGAATTGTCCGAGCCCCTCCATCCCTCCCCTTTAGAGAAATGCCCTGTTTTCTCCCTCGTTGCTGACTGTATGATGGAAGCCGGTTCCCTTTCGTAGAGAGGGAGAGGTACAGGGTGGGGAGATAGAAAGCCATATTGGAGGGAAGCAGGATGGAGGAGTGGCTGTCCCTCGGCCCCACTCCCGGGCACAATGTTCTGCCTTCCGGAAATGGGTCTTCTGGGAGCGCTGGGAATGTTTGGGATGCCTGACCTACAGGAGTGGGTCCTGCCTCTTACATCCAAGCAGATCCCGAGAGGGTGAAAGAAATGGGGTATGGTGAGGTTTGCACAAAACAAGATCCTGTCCCAAGATCCCTCCTTGTGCTGGGGAGACCCCATCTGGGGTTTCATTCCAGCCCTCCTCTTCGCTGAGGAGCCTCTAGGCCTAGTGCCACACATGAGCTCTGCCCTGGGACGGGAATGAAACACAGAGGCCAGTCCTCCTGCTCCACAGCTGTGGGAAGGGAGAGGGACTCCCACCCCAGGACCCCGTCAGGCAAGCAGCCAGGTCTGAACCGTCTGTGGCAGGTCACCAGCCCCCCCTGCCGGTGGGTTCCTCCACTGTTCTATGGGGACTCCAGCGCCCTGCTTCTGCCAAGCCTGGGGACCGCACCAGAGAAGGTTCATCTTCCTGCCCCAAACATGAAGTAGATTCTCAGTTACTAGTAGTTGGTACCATCGAAATTTTCTCAGTGACTACTTTACTGGGCGCAGGTCCCGCACACCCTGCCCTTCCCTCCGGTGCTGATGGGCAGTTCATGGGCCTCACCACACAAGAGGGAAAAAAGGCTGGGTCATCCTTTTGCAGAACTCGGTGTCCTTCCTGGTCGGGATGCAGAAATGGCAGTCCCCGCTGTGGCTACCATCCCCCTGAGACGGGCACAGCAAGTGTGGTCCTTGCACACCATGGTCAGAGAGTGGACTTGGGATCCTGTCTCCAGCATAGCATCACCTCCCCCCCCCGTCAAATCTGTGCATAGCATGCTTGCCCTGAATGCGAAACTTTCCACACATGCGCGCTCAGATCAGGTCTGCCCCTCACGGGGTCAGGAGTCTTCCTCTTCAGCGGGAACGAACCCTCGTGACCTTAAGCCATGCACGTGATTGATTAGCCAACTGACGACGAAATGAGCAATGGTAATATCTGACCTTTCAAGAGCACTGGATGCCTCATGAAAAATATTCAACAGGAAAAAACGGCACAAAACACTGGCACAACTTCACAACTTTGTCCATCTTTCGCCATTGCCTTCACCTAGGGCTCCAAACAAGATAATTTCTCTTATCTGCAAATCTTCCAAAAATCTTCCAGATCGCATGTTATCGGGCTGTTCTACAGCCCAGGGCTGGTGTTTGGATGGGCCATGGGATAGTGGGATGGGAGCCCAAGGACTGTGGGCTCCAGGAGAAGGGACCTGAGCCCAGGTCAGATGCTACAGGATGCAGGGGTCCTGGTGTGTGTGCCCCGGGCCGGCTGTGGGCTGTGGGTTCCTAGCCTGGATGATGCTATGAGGATGATGGGGACGGGACGGGATGCTCCCTGTGGAGCGTCATCATTTGGAGCATGAGATGAGACGATGCAGAGTCTGGCCCCCTGGGAAACACTGAGACCCTGGGGGCTCCCCTCCACTCAGACCCCAAAGACCCAGGGCAGGGAGTGTGGCTCCCAACAGAGAGCCTGAGCCCAGTCAGAGCCTCTGGGACACTGTGGGTTCTGTGAGCAGCTGGGGAGCTTATGAAAAAGCAGATTCTGGATCAAAGGCCAAGGCTGGACCAGAGTTGGATGGCTCATGGCTCCCAGAGGACACAGAGCTGCTGGATCTCCCGCCAGGCTTGGAGCAGCGGGGCTGGCCACAATCCGGAGCTGCTCCCCTTCCAGCCCAGAGCTAGAGTCCCTGTATCAGAGCTGAGCTGGGGATGCCGTGTCCGAGCCTCGAACTCACTCCCCCTCACTGGTCCACAGAGCCCCAGGGTGGCCCGGCCTGCTGAGCGGCCTCCCATTCCTGCAGCGGAAACCACCCGTCCCCTTCTCACCCCGTGCCCTCCCAGGGTCTGTGCCAGCACCAGAAGGTGCTCACTCTTCAGAAGTTTGTTGCTGGCCGGACAAACAGATGATGGGCGGCTCATGGCCTCACCACACAAGAGGGAAAACAGGCTGGGTCATCCTGTTGCAGAACTTGGTGTCCTTCCTGGATGGGACGCAGAATCCACGTTCCCATACCACTGTGCTCGCTCTGACACCTCCCCCCATCGGATCCCTTCCACCCCGGGGCTCTAGGCAGGCAGCGAGAAACGGGGGACAAGGGTCTTTTAAGCACTGGGAAGGCTGCTGGCCGCAGGCCTCCCGGCACTCACTGGTCCTGTTTGGGCCTCACATCACCCCATTTTCCACCCCACCAGTGGGCAGGCCAGCAATGCCATGCACCCCAGCCGTCATCCCCCCACCCCGACCCGGGGGCGCTCCGGGGCAGTTCATGAGGCTGCCAGAGCTTGGTAACAAACACACACTTGGTGGGCACTGCCCATTCCCACACCCTGCAACGGTGCCTCCCATAACCTCCGTGTATGTGAGCTGCTGGACCCGAGCCCCTGTCTGAAGGCCTGGGTCTGAGGGACCCAACAGCAGGGCCTCTGGGGCCCCGTCGGCCTCAGAGCGGCGGAGAGGCTGTGGTCTCCCCCACGCGCACGTGCTTCTTGCTCGAGAAGGTTCTCAGAGAAGTGCAGGGGGTACTTCCGGTTGGTGAGGTCCCCATCGTCCCCGGGCCTGGGGGGCTGTCCTGTCATGGGCTGATGCAGTCATCACACCCCAAGCAGCCGGGCACTGAGATGCGGACAAGAGCAGATTCTGCCTAGAAGTTCCCTGACTTCCGCACCGAGGACGAGCTGCCTAAACCAATAAATCCACTGGCTTCTTGAACCTTTGTCACGTTCTCGGGCGGCCGAGGGTTTCAGAGGAAGCGGATGAAGCCGCGATCGCAGGGCACGGAAGGGATACGGAGGCACCGCAATCAATGCCTCATAAATTATACGTGTGTGTAGCCTCGTTACATATTCAAAGCAGCAGTCAGGTGGTCGGGGAGAATGATCACTTATTCTGTCGGATTTCTTCAGAATGAATTCTGGGACAGATCAAACAAAAGAGTTATAAAATAGGAATTACGGGTAATGAATGCCGGCTTGTGGCAGGGACCTGGCCTGAGAGCTGCGCATAGTTAAAGTGGATGAGGTCAGGGTCAAGTTTAAGGTGACTTTGTGGGGAATCACTGGGTCCTTTCACGGGGCAGGAATGACTCTCGTTTACCGTGCGAGGGCTCATCGTCTGAAGCGATTGGAATCTGAATGCACTCGTTGCTGTGTTGTGACGAGGACGCATCCGCACAGGACGGCAGACGCGTGCCATGATCCTCGTGTGCAGGTTCCCTGACGTAGGAGGTTTTCCTCTCCACCCTGCCCAGAGCTCAGGGGCTCTGGGGCTTCCTGTCTCCTAAGGTGGCCTATCTTCTGGGGTGAATGACAGAGACCTGCTAGCATCCCGTGTCATCAGCAGGAGGAGTAGGGATGAGGTGGAAGGAAGCTGGAGACGGGGGGAGGGGGCACGCTTCGGGACCATGGGTGGTCTTCACCTGTCAGGTGCATCTGACCCTTCAGCCCCTGTCGCCTTCCCTCCAGGAGCAAACTGTAAGAAGACCTGGAGTCCAGGGCCACGTCCGTCACAGTGAGGAGACCAGACAGCTCTGGCGTTGAGCCTGTACTCTGCTAGCTGTGTGATCTCAGACAGTTACTTAACCTCTCTGATCTCCGCCTTCACTTGTAAAATGGAAATCATAATGCCTCATGTTGACGGCTGTGAGAGGGGTGGGTGAGAAGCTGGGGAAAGGACCGATGGCACACGAAGAAAAGCCTTACAGAGAGGAAGTTCTCATCGTGATTTCTATCATCATCTGGCTGGCTTCTCCCAAAGCTCCGGGAGCTTCCAGGGGGCCCTGCTCTCTCTGATCACAGGCAACACCAAGTCAAGACGATCCTGAACAGCCCACACCACTGCAGAAGCCGCTGGGCACAGACACAGCCCTCATCGCACAACCTCCCAAACACGGCCGCGCCTGTGGCCGGAGCAGCCACGTGGAAGGGAGCTCCCTGCTCCCCAGCACGTCGGCCCAGGCTCAGGAGCCGGGCGCAGGACCGCGTGTGGGGGGAGTGCAGGAGGGCTGTTCAGGGCTATGTCCGGGGCGGGGGGCTGGCCTGGCCGTGGGGGCCTCGGACCCTGGCCCATAGCCGCAGAGGCAGGGACTCATGCCAGGGCCATCTGGGCAGGGTGCGGTGTCGGCAGCCACAGTGGGCTGTGTGGAGTGCCCGGCGCACAGGAACCCCCAGCCCTCGGCCAGCAGCACCAGGGCGGCTGCGGTTCCACGATCATCACAGAGCCATCACGTCACCAGGGACCAGCAGGAAAGGTCACAGCAGGTCCTCTGCCCTGCGCTCCCACCCTGCCGGCTCACTGGGCAGAGGGGTGCACAGGCCCTTCTCTGGTGGGATGGAGGCAATGCCCGGGTGGTCAGGGCTGGCTCTGGGAGCACAAGATGCTCCCTGCTGGGAAGAGTCAACCTAAAGGCCTCCGAAGACAGCAAAGACTGGCCTGGCCTCCCCCGAAGGGCTCAGACCCCAGCTCAGGTGCGGACGAGAAGAACATTGTCGGCAGACCCCGAGTTCAGGGACTCTCCCAGCTGGAAGCAGGGCCCCTCTCCAGGGGGCGCAGACATAGAGGGAATTCCCAGCTCATCTTCCCGCACGTCCAGCAGGAGAGCGAGCTTCAGAGCTTGCGTCCTCTGCCGACGCCGGTTCCACCCCACTGTCCCCTGGGCTGGCCTCCCTTCCCCAGCACGGGGCTGTGGGACTACGAAGCCCCGACACCCAACACAATCCCAGAGAAGAGGGGCAGTGGGGCCGCTCACGCCAGACTCGGGAGGCTTTTGTCTCCAGAGTCCCCTGTGTGCACCTGTACCCCCAGCCCACCACTGGGGAAACAGGTGTGGCCAGTGTCCCGACAGCTGCATGGACCTCCAGGCCGGGGACAGACGTAGGCGGAAGCTCTGCTGGGGAAGGGGGAAGGGGCCATGGATGCGGGACAGGTAGGCAGCAGGGCAGAGGCTCACACACGTTCCTGTCAGGTCTGTGTTCAGGCTCCAGGTGGTCCAAAGCGCAAGCTCGCTTTCTTCCACTAAGTCACTTGAAATTAAGTCCACGAAGCGAACACCAAGGTTTTACTTCACCTAAGGAGTAAACGCGATGGTGAATTTTGTGTTGTTCTTGTTCTTGTGTATTTTTTGGTGTCTCCTCACAGAAGCATCAAGATTCTCTTTGTCCTGGCCCCAGAAGAGCCTTTTTCCAAGAGAAACAGAGCATGTTAGTACCCAGGACTTAGAGTCCTGCAAAAAACCGCCCCAGCGTCCTCACAGCGCATCAGAGGGAGCCTGCCTGAGCTCACGGCCGCAGGACAAAGGGCAGCAACAAGGGCAAGCCGCCCAGAACCTGTCACCCAGGAAACAAAGCCATCGTGTCACTTCCACCCATCAGACCTTCCTCTTACTTCCGGAACTCAAATCAGAGTTTGGAAGAGCCGTGGTTTGGGGACGAGAGACGGAGAGATGGGCTGAGTTTAGGAATTTTCTAGAACTCATCCCTTAGGAGTTCTCTGCCTTCTTTGAGAGAAGTATGGACCTTTCAGGGAAAATTCAGACACACATCCAGCGAGAGGAAAAACAGGAAGCACAGGGAGGGGGGTGCGGAGTGGGGGGAGCCTTCCCTCTAGGCCACGCTGCTGACGTCAGCATCACACCTGCAGCCTAATTCCGTGTCCGGCGAAGACCAGTCCCTGCTGCGGGCCCTCACCTGGAAGAAACCATGTCAGGAGCCTGGCCACAACCTTAAAGAAAGGAAATACCACTCCTTAGGGACGTCCCAGCTTGTAAGCTACAGGACACACCACGGACCCACTGCTTCCGAAGCTGGTGTCTGCAAAGCAGGGGAGTCACCCCTCGTCACTGCGGTGGCCTCCCACCCCCTCTCAGCGCCCATCGTTACAGACTCCTGCCTGCCTGTCTGGCCAGAGAGGCCCTCCATGCCCCAGTGCTCATTTCCAGGGCCGTGTCCTCCCTCACACGACCCCGGTTCCCAAGACCTCCAGTTGTCTGCACGCCTGTAAGGACCTGAGGTCAAAGTTGCCTCATGTATGTTCCCTAACAGGCCCCGCGTTGGCCCGATGTGTTTGGTCAAACAGTACACGTTCCTTGAATCCTGTCTTCCTTGTTGCTGTATCTGTAAGCTTGACTCCACGCTTTCAAAATACATTTTCAGCTCAAGTGTTTCTTTCTGCTTGTACGTCTCTTCCCAGCCCTACCTCGTGAACTTGAATTGGCTTTTATGTTCTAGCAAGGTGCAGAAGAGTCCTTTTCACAGCCTGAGTTCCAGCAAACCGGACTCCTGGGTCAGTTTCCACCGTTTGGAGAGATGACACACCCCCATAAAAACAACGTAGGTTTGAGCAAATCCCAGCCTGGGGTGTCCGCTGGGAAGGGCTGGGGATGGAAAGAGTGTCCCACAGTTTCCATAAATAAAAACGTCTCCGGCGTCGTCTTGCCCCTGTTCGGTTCACCCCCCACCCCACAGAGAACTGAATGTCCTCTGCAACGGTGAGCGTTGACGTTATGCGTTTTTGTTGCTTTGCTGGAGAAGCGTCATGTCGGAGGCATGTGGGCTGCTCTCCAAGCCTGTAGCCGTGGTCCCACGTCAGTGTGTGGGTGGCTGAGCGCACAGTACGTGCCGCAAACGTGCCAGAAGACTATGGTTGGGGGCATTTTCTCCTACGTATGCTGACATCCCTCAGCCCCTGTCCCCACAGGGGATTCGAGGGCACCTGCTAGAGATTCATGGACAAAGAGAGTGTGTTCGGATTAAAGAAAGGAGACCCACTCTTTCCCGATACCCCTAGCCCAGATTCTCACGGCATTCTGAGGGGCAAACAACCCAAAGGTGACATCTTATGCTATGGATCCTGGTTTTCGAATGGAAGCACCAAGATCTATTTGGATCCAAAGTAATACGCCTTAATTTTCTTTTCTCTCTCTCTCTTTTTTTTTTTTTTTTTTTTGCATCTTTGTTGTTATGAGAAAAGGCAGGTTCATTTCAATTTGGGAAACACCTGCAGATGACCACAATTTCAGGTGCCTTCAACCACCACACTCATCTTCCTCCCCATTGTTTCCAAACTGGAACAAGATTAAACAGAGGGCTCCCTGGCATCTGGGCACCAGCCCCTGGGTCCTTTCTGGGCGTACCGTTTCTACAGCAGCCTGCACACCTCCCTCGTTCTGCTCCAATAGGTCCACGACACCTGTAGGGAAGTGGTACCCCCAGGTAAGGGTACCAACACCGCAGTTGCCCAGTGGGCTTGGACCTGTGCAGACGCGGGCCTTCGTGGTGTAGGGATTGCAATCCAGGACCCTGTCCTATAACCTCGACCAGTGCTATTTTCAGGGAGAAGAGAATATTGCTTTGGGCTGGCAAAGCTTCCCAGGCACGGCAGGACGTAAATTTCCCCCAAACATCCAAATCCTCTGAATGATGGCGGCACTAATGTTGACTCAGAAGGAAAAAAAAAAAAAAAAAAAAAACTTCCGAATGGAATCATCCCAGATTAAAATACAGTATCTATCTTTATTCACATGATGGTATATTTCAAATAAAATCTCCAAGCTACATTTTGAGAAGCAGACTCAATGGCAGCTCACAGAATTTATCTCTCAAGAGAAAGACAATGAAAATACAGATGCCAGTTGTTGCCATCAGCACGAAAGAGGGAAGGATTCACTCCAGGGCAGGCTTCAGCGGGTGTGAAGTCTGGGCTCGCCCAGGCCCTCCCACGGCGAGGCTGCCCTCCACGGACAGGAGCGTGTGCGCCGCTGAACCAGCACTCCCTGAAGACCTACTGGGCTCACCGTGCACCGAGCACTTAACCACACGTGTCGTCACTCGTCGCCTAATGCAGAAACGATCAGAAACATGAAGCACACGGGATCCAGAATGAAAACGGCCACGCGACCGTCAACGGAGACGGAAAGCAGCTGGAAGCCCGTTTCTTTGTCTCTACTGTGTGCGGAGTCTGCAAACCTCGGCGTGCACTGCTTTCCTCAGGCTTCAAAGCCTCTATGAGATGCACACTGTGACTATCCACATTCTGCAGGTAAGGAAGCTGAGACACAGAGAGGGTGAGAAACTTGCCTACAGTCACACAGCAGGAGTCAGAATCAGGGTCCAGATACAAGGCCAGTGCTCTGCTCACTCCCCTAGTGTGTCCAGCAGACCTGGCACAGGTATATGAGTGCACCTGCAACACACACACACACACACAGACACACACACACAGACACACACACACGGGGACACACACACACACAGATACAGACATACACAGACACACACACAGACACACAGAGACACACACATGGACACACACACACGGACACACACACACAGACACACACAGACACATAGACACACACAGACACATACACAGACACACACACACAGATACAGACATACACAGACACACACACACACAGACACACACATGGACACACACACACGGGGACACACACAGACACAGAACACACAGAGACACACACATGGACACACACACACGGACACACACACACAGACACACACAGACACATAGACACACACAGACACATACACAGACACACACACACAGATACAGACATACACAGACACACGCACACACAGACACACACACGGACACACACACACGGGGACACACACAGACACAGAACACACAGAGACACACACACGGACACACACACACAGACACACACACAGACACACACATGGACACACACACAGAGCAGCAGTTTGCTTCTCCGAGACCCAGGTCTGGTGTCATCTCTCCTCCCGTGGTCTTTAACCATCCCTGCATCATCTTCGAACTTTCTGTATTGCCGACGACGGCCGGGACCATGGACCCTGCCGTAGTAAAGAATCTGAAGAAAAACGGACGGACCCTCTTGCTCCCGAAGGGCACATTCCAGCGGGCCTGGGAAGCCCACTTCCAGGATTAACCGCGAGCCTCCAGCTAAGAATGTTCACCCTGAAGGACCTCGTGTGAGGCCTTGCTGGGAGCGGCACGAAGCACCTGTCGGTCTGACGTAGCTTGCGTGGTGTTCCTCCATCGTGAATCACCCTGAGAGCTGCCATGGCGAAGTTCTATTGATCACTATTAGATTTGCTTTGTTTTCCTCATGACTCCTATTCAAAACTGAATTAAGGTCTGTGGAAAAACACCCACCAAACGCTTCTCAAGGCGCAGAATGCCATTATTACAGCCTTGAGAATCCACCCACTATTTTTTTCCCAGGAGCCCACTCAACTGGAGAGGAGAACGTTAACTAATTGGATAATCAGCATGCAAATGCGGGAGGCTGGGATCCAAGCAGAGCCGGTGAGGCGCTCCGTCCGTCCAGGCTGGACGCCCCCTGGACCCGGACTGGAGGCCGGACCCCTGCGGCCCGTCCAGGATGGAGGGAACCGGGTCTTAACTCTGTCTCTCGACCGGCTGCTTAAACTGTCGTCTGAAGACACTGCCCTCTTGGCCGTCGTGGATCCACATTAAACTCACTTGCTCACAAGCCCAGAAGATGCAAGCAGACTCAGGGCTGCCTGCATTACAGGGGGGAGTAAGGCGAGGCTGGGAGCCTGCAGGTACAGGGAGGGGTGCAGGCAAGTGCTAATTCGCCCCAACGCACCCCAATCACTCCGGGAGCAGATTCCTGTCTGGCTTTTGTTCAGGAGCTGAGCTTCTCTCTCTCTCGCTTTTTAATCTTTTTTTTTTTTTTTTTTAATCTCTGTGTGATCACTGCCTTCCTGCGAAATTTGCAGTGAATGCTGCAGACGCGCGGCCTGTGGCTGACTGAGCAGAGCAGGGAGAGGGAGCTCCCAGCTGGCTGTCGCCGGCTGTGCATGGCCCAGAGGTCCCACTCCTCGCCCAGCCCAGGAGCAGAAGCCTGGCACTGACAGGCTGCGGATCTGCCTCCCCTAATCTCAACTAAGGAATGAGCCTCGGTTGAAATTCAGCTTTTAATCTCTCCGGTTCAAGTCAGCTGAGCTACCTCAAAAGGCGGTGAGTGCAAAGGAGGTCTGTGCGTCAGGGGAAGCTTTACCACATTCCAGACTTTGAATTGAGTGTTTCCAGTCCTCCAGCGGGCCTCATTAGCCCCCCACTCCCCACGCCACCAACCAAGGCCCTCCACAGCCACAGAGGAGGAACGGGCAGTGGGAGGACTGGGGAAGGTCCCTGTCCCTAGGACACCACCCACGCCTCTGTGATTCCTAATGAGCCCACCCCTGGGGCTCAGATGCAGGCTCTGGGAAGGAAACTGGCTTCGTAGAGGGGGAGCCCTTGCCGAACAGAGAACACAGGCGGAAACCCCTTGAGGCAGACACCTCCCTGGTAAGGTAGGGGGTCGTCCGAGTCTGCTGTGGGGAAGGGGGGGGCACCACGGCGCACCCCGAGGGGTCTCCCTCTGCCCTCTGCCAGCAGCAGGCCACCGGCTGTGCCTCTACTGTGGAAAGAGACAGAGATGGCGACCGAAGTCTGAGTCGCTACGTGAAGAGCCTGACCACCGCCACCCTAAGCTAAATGCTGAAGCCGCGTCTTCGGACGGTGCCCGTGGGCCGGGCTGCAGCTTTGGCTTGCTCTGCGGGGACCCTGAGGAAGAGAGGAGCAGCTGCATACAAAAACACAACACAACAATGGACGAAGCGACCCACTGGTCTGTGCACATCCCAACGAAGGTGAGGGAGTCTGGGACCCAAGGTCGAGACACTGACCAGGGCCAGGCAGGTGGCGGACACCCTCAGAGGAGGGCACGGGGAGGTGGGTGGCCCCCCCGGAGGCCCAGGTACCCCCGTGTCCTGGGAGCGGTGGACACGTGAGGAGGTAAGAAGGCCCTGCCGACAGGGACCTGAGCTTCCTCCCAGCAGCCCCGCTCTCTCCCCACTGGAGCAAGAAAAGGAAACAAAGAAACTCAGTGAAATCTATGTGTTCAGGGGACAAGTTCATCCTGGCTTTCGGGTTCCAGTGAGATTCTAGTCACATGGGTGTGGTGGGCTGAATAGTGTCCCCCCAAAGTTCCTAGGTGGAACCCCTGATCCCCAATGTCACTGTTTGAAGGTAGGGCCTTCAGGGAGGTATTCAAGGTTAGAGGCGGTCAGGGGGGCGGGGTTCTAATCCAACAGGACGGGTGTCTGTAGAAGACCGGGGGTGCACACAGAGCAAAGGCCGTGGGAAGACGTAGGGAGGTGGCAGCCGTCCACACGCCAGGAAGGGACTTCTCACCGAAACCAACCCTGCTGGCCCCGGGACCTTGGACGTCCAGCCTCCAGAACTGGGAGAAACAGATTTCTGTTGTTTGAAGCTCCCGTCTCTGGGACTTGGTTCGGGGGGGGGTCAGAACTGAGACAATGCACTTTCCCAAAACTTAGCGACACGAGTTCCTAGAACAAGACAGAAGGTTCCTTCGGGGCCTTGGTGCCACACCATCACCCTAACGGAGCGTCCCACCCCAAGGTGCAGCCCCCAGATATATATGATGGTTTTGCAGCAGAAAGAACTTTGGGGTGGGGGTGGGGGCAGGATGGGAAGACCGCCGCAGCCCGGGAGGTTGGGTGCTCGGCATTTTGACTGGAAATGAGCAATCAATATGTTAAATATATGCGAGTAACATGCAAATCAGCACCTGACCTTTCTGAAGGAGAGTCTGCATCCTTCCCATGGAGAACGGTGGGGCTGAGGGGGACGGAGGCTGGGGTTCTCCTGCGCCTGCAGGCTGTAAGCTGGGGAGTAAAGGCATGAGAGCTAGATACTTTTTTAAAAAGGCTTTTAAAACCACAAGCAGAACATATGCATCTTTGTATCTGAGCAACCAGGAAGTCGAGTGTGCCTGTGGGTGCTGAGAGCACACACGTGTGCACACACAAGGCACCGCGGTGAGGCTGCGGGGGGAGGAGGAGGGTAAGGAGCCGCTGTCACGGTCACTGGCGTGTGGTTTCTCGGTACCCGCGCTGTGCCTGTGTGTCCCGCTTCCCAAGGGGCCTGCCGGCAGGCAGACGGCACGACACCTTCCAATTTGCAATCTGCGAAGGCCAACGTGGGGTAGCCGGGGAGGAGCAGCCAGGGTCGGACCCCGAGGGAGCAGCAAACCGGACGTCTGTGGAATCCGCGGGTCAGGATAAGCCTCGTCGTCGAGAGCTTTGCGCCAAGAGCAGTTACAGGGAATAACAGCGAGGAGCTTCCCGGGGTTCGGTGGCAGGACCCGAAGCAGCAGCGTGCTACGGTGACTCTGGCTTGGTGGCACGTGGCCAGGCTGCTGGGGCTGGGGGGTGGGGGGGGGAGAGACGGGCAGAGGGCTGCTCCTGAAGGAGTCAGGGCGGAGGGCTTCCTGCTTCCTCACCAGCTTCAGGTGATGTGCAGAGAACGTGTCAGGCCACTTTATTCACCAGGTAGGTCTGAGGACTCGCCTGTCACTGCCGCGTGAGACAGCTCCGGTGGGGTCCTTTCTCCTCTGCTCCTGACTCAGGGTGAGCGTCTTGGCCTCTCCAAGCCTTGGTCTCATCTGGCACACAGGCATGACAGGGACACAGCACTGGCCCCCGAGGGCTGCTCTGAAGAGGAAAGGGACGGTGCCCGTGACAACCACTCCAGCACACAGCCCTGAGGACAGGGAGGGCCCAGGGAGGCAGCCCTGAACTGACGGCCTTCGCACAGGTTTTCCTTGCCGCTTCTGTTGGTTTTAGCTTCAGGTTTGCGAAACAGCATCACTCGGCTCTGGGGAAGTGTTTGGTCTGAAGCCCAGGCACCACTCAGCTCTCTGTCACCTGGGCTAGCGGAGAGGACATGTCACTGTCCCCCAGAGCCACGTCCTGCCAGATCAGCCGCGGCTTTCCCCGGCACAGCAGCCTCCCACGAGGACAGCTGTCAACACACCATGTAGAATATCCCCTCAGCCCTCACCAAGGTCTCCTGAGTGGGCTGCTCGGCCAGAGGCTCCCCTCGGTAAACTCTGCAGGAGAGGAGAGCGCCTTCCTCCTTCACCAGGGAGGTGGCGGCCAGGGAGGCACACTCATCCTGTGAATCAGAGGCTCGCTCATCCACCAGCGCTCTGGAGGCAGAAGCGGTCTCTTGGCTGCTCCAGCCCGAGGCCCATCTGCTACTCCATGGCGAGGTTCTCGACTGCAAGGCTGGGCGAGCCGAGCCCGAGCCAGCGTGCGTCCTTAGCCAACCCAAGGCCTTCCTCCCTCCTGCTTTCTCCGTGGGGACCTCGAGGCGGCAGCAAACAGGTGTGGTTCTCCTGTCCACACAGCTGGACTCCTGGGAGATCCTGCCCTTGGAAGGAAGAAAGATCGAGCGCTGGGTCTGGTGATAAGCAGGAAGGAAGGCATTCAAGTGCCCACAGCTGCAAGATACTGAGCTCAATTCGGAGAAGTGGTCTGTAACTTTGCCAGGACACACACGGATGTGAAAGGGCCTGTGCCCGCACAATCTCCTCCTTTCGTAAGAAGAGAGCCCGGTGGAAACCTGGAACTCACCCCACGAGGAGCCTCAGCCCTGAGCATGGGCCAGTCTCTGACTTGGCAAAAGGCGTCCTTCAGGACTCTGGGTGGTCACGGAGCTTCCCGGTGCAAGGGCGCTTTCGATTTTCCATCCAGCTGCGCAGTGATAAAGTAAAGAATAAGGGGCGGTGGGAGTGGGGAAGCCGGAGCAGACATTTCAGACGCTCTGTGTGCACACTCGTGTGTTTCTCTGTCTCCCTCGTGTCCCGTCACGTTCCAGTGCCACAGGCAAGTGCCTCAGGCTCTCTGCGAGCTGAACAGGAGCACGCTTCCCCAGGGAAGCACCACAGCCCGGCGTCACCTCCCGGAAGGAATGGATTGGGTTTTGTAAGAATTGAGTTCTCTGTCTTTCACCGGGTTCCTGGAAAAGTCAGTAGATAGAGGTATCTCCCCAAAGTTCTGGGGCACAAAGTGTGGGGAACACGTTTATTAGGAATCTGTGAACTGCATCAAAGATACATGCGAAAAGGGCAAACTGCGTCAGTGGTAAAATACATCCAACGGCGTCCCAGAGACGTCAGTTTGCCCGATTAGACATGGACGTGGGGCCGGAGGGTCCAGACTGACCTTTCCACTCACCTCTTAGTCCCCTGCTAACACTACCTGCACTGTGATGCTGGGACAAAAAGGCTCTTGAAACAGGGGCCGAAAATTTCTGTGGGTGGTGATGCTTTCACCAGGAGTCAGGATGCGTCAGTGGAAGGAATCCGAGGGCAAAGAAAAGACTGAGAGTTCAAGCCGTGATGACTTGGAACGACCCAGTGTCATGACGCCCCGATTACTCAGTGCCTTGTCCTTCCTTCGGGTTAACTTAACCCGGCTCTGACATGTTTATGAGACGTTCCTTGCTGGTTGTCCGTGGTCTGGAAAAGAAGCAGGGGAGATGGTGCCCCATTGACAGGCGCACCTTTGAACAGTAAACCTTTTGCCGGCAAAGGAAAGTCTCTCCCCGAACAAGCAGATTGTGAAAGAACAAAGGTGGACCTAGGATCCTGAGATGCTAGATCACACCTCTCCCTGCAAAGGAGGGACCCCATCACTTCTTTTTCAGCCCCGCCCTTGGGAGGCCTCACGAGCTGGGAGCCCTCTTATTGTTGCCTATGGACAACTGCATAAAAGCAAATTCCCCCGCCAGGTACTCAGAAGGTCTTTTAAGAGAATCACCTGGACTTAGGGGTTTTGACCTTAGAACACAGACTTATCTGCTCATTCCGGAAAGTTCATCACCTTTTTTAAGGCATAGTGGGCCATACTAGAAATTCTTCTGTAGCCCACACAAGCCACGAGAAGGCATTTTATAAATCTGTGAATGACCTTACGATGCCTTCTCTTGGAAAGAAGCCAAAAGGGCCAGTAGAACAAGTGTCCGGTCTTTGCATTGCCCTTGATCTGAAGTTAAGACCACTGGGACTTCAAACAAAATGAAGCTTCTATGCTGCCTGCAAGAAAGACTTGTTTCTGTGTTTAATTCCAAAGAGAAGAAGTGCATTCAGAGGGCACGTCTGTTAGAGGAGAACATAAGGGTATGTGACTGGTGGTCTTGAAATCATATCTCTCACCCCCAACGTCCAGCGACACACACAGACGGAGTCTGGGAAGAACAGGGAGCTAACTAGAAGGGGGACATCCTATAAGCTTAGGAATAAGAGACAAAGAAATATTAATTACTGGGGAGGGCAGACCTTGCTAATTAAGACATAAAGTGCAGAAACAAGGAAAGAAAGACATATTTAGTTCCATGAAATTTTAAAATTTCTGCACCCTTTGTACCCGTCTTGATGGGGAAGGACACGGAGATAACCTGAAACACAGTGACTAAGAGAGAGAACATGTTCCTGGAACTCAGGAAGAAAAACTCATTTGGAAACAATAGAAACAAACGGTCTAGGAATGGTCCTTCCTATAATGGACCTAAAGCTGAAAACCTGTTCACCTCACAATGGAACATGGGCTCCGGTGCGCTCTTCCATAGCTCTCCAGGCCAATGGGGCAAAGGGGGTGTCACTGAGAAGCCACCCTGTGTGGAAAGCGACTCGGGGACAGGAAGAGCTCGCGCCTCTACGTGGGCAGCCTCGCTCCCGTGAGGGGATGTCCTAGAAAACACGCACAATGGCTTCACTCATCATCCAACATCCAATGTAAGCGTCCTATTTCGTGTCGACCTCAAAGAACGAACACATTTGTTTCTGCCCTGATAGGACTCATTTGGGCTCAAAGACATTGTGGGAACATACCCTGGGGTCCCTGGCGTCACCCAGCGGTGGAAAGGAAAGCCTGAAGCAGGACGTCTCCCTGCCTGCCCCACCCCTACCCCGTCCTCCAGGAACACGGCAGGGAGACTCAGCACAGCGTGGCCGAGCACCGGGTGGGCTCCGTCTGGGAACTGTGGCCAAGACCGAGTGCTCCTGCATGAGAGAGACATACTCACGCGGCCCGGTCTCCACGCAGCGCCCTCTCTGTCCAGGCATCATCCACTGTGTGTGACGGAGCTGTCACCACCACCGGGGCACGTCCTTTGTGGTCGGCCATCTCTGTGTTTCAGCAAGGCCATTCGGAGAGCGTGTTGGTCCTTCGGGAGCTGCTACGCCCCTGGCTTCTTCCGCGCTCCTGCCGCCCGTGCACAGTTTCCAGCGTTTGGGTTCCTGAGTGGTAGATCCAAAGCTCCTGCAACACGCAGACCCAGCTGGAAAGTGAAAGACTGACTCTGTTTTCAAAATGCTGAATGGTTTTTGTGCGCCATGTGCTTAAGCCTTGCAGCTATAAAGCTCGGGAAAGAAATAACTTGGACACAATAATGTCTATAGTGCATTCCAGCTCTAAAATGTTAGGATCCATCAACAACAGAAATTGGCTAAATAAATTATGCTGCAACCATAAGACGGAATGCTATCTAGCCGGATTGCGGGCAGTGGGAGAGCGAGCAATGACAATAGGAAGGTGCTCGTGATCTGGGAAGAGGGAAAGCAGATTACAAACCATTATGGACTGCATCATCACGCTTTTGTTAAAAATGAAAGTAGCCGGGACTGTGTGCACACACCCACACGCTCGCGATAAAGGACGCTGGGAAGCATCAAGATTAACAAATTCGCCGTGGCTATTGTTGAGTTGTGGAACACAGACAGCCTTTATCTTCCCCAAAGTGCTTTTGTGTGCCTGTGACCTTACTAGTAAACAAACACTGCTTTTCTAACCAGAAAAAAAGGAGGTATTTAAAATATTACAAAGTTGCCAAGCAGCATAATAAAAAAATGATTTTCTTGCTAGGAGAAACTGGTAGTAGCAGCTAAGCTTTTATGGTGGAAAAATACGCAAAACATAAAGTTCTTCATTTTAAACCGTGTTATGGGGTAAGACACAGTGGCACAAGGTACTTCCGCACCGTGGAGCAGCCCTCACCACCACGCAGCTCCAGAACTTTCTCAGGACCCCAGAAGGAAATCCCTATGTATGGGGGTACTCATTCCCCACCCCACTGCACACCTAGTCCCCAAATCCACAAATCCACTCTCTGCCTCCGGGGATTTGCCCATTCCGGATATTTAACGTCAGCGGGATAACGTGGTATGTGGCCTCTGTGTAGGCTGGTTCACTTAGTGGTGAGCTTTCGAGATCCCTCTGTGTCACAGCCTGTATCTGTATGGCTCCCGTTGTATAGCTTGGTAGCGTTCCACTGTACTGTCAACCCATGCTGTCCACACATCTGCTGACGGCCATGTGGCCTGTTCCTACCTTTCTCGCTACTGTGAACTGTACCACTGACAACATACATATGAGAGGTTCCGGTTGAATGCCTGTTTTCAGTGATTTCAGGGACCCACTCAGGAGTTGAAGAGCGGGTCACACGGTAATTCTGCGTTTAACCTGCTGAGGGTCGCCCACACTGTTCTTACGGAGTGGCTGCGTCACTTTACATCCTCACCAGCAGTTTCTAATTCCTCCACGTTCTCACAAACACTTACTTCCTGCCCATTGTTATTATCATCAGTCGTGGCGTTAGTGTTAGTGTTACTGTTACTGTTAGTGTTAGTATTAGTGTTAATGTTAGTGTTAGTATTAGTGTTAGTGTTGGTGTTGGTGTTAGTACTAGTACTAGTCTTAGTGTTGGTATTAGTATTAGTGTTAGTGTCAAAGCTATTCTAGTGGGTGTGAAACGGCATCATCTCGCTGTGGTTTGAGTTACATTCCTCAAAATGACTGTTCGTGCTGATAGCCCATGTGTTAACTGGGCTTTTAGTTTCCTTGCTGAACTGCAAGTGTTCTTTGTATTTTCTGGATACCGGACCCCTTTCAGATAGAGGATCTGTAAATTCCTCCCTCATTCTTTGAATTATCTTTTCACCCTGAAGAGTGCCCTTTGATGCAGGAAAGACCTCAGTGATGATAAGTTCAGATGATGTAGCGCATGCGTTTGTCACCCGTGCTTTTGGAGCCCATCCAGGAAATCACTGCCAAATGCAAGGACATGGAAATTTAGTTCCTTTTTTTGAAAATGTAAATTCAATTAGCCAACTTACAGTACGTCATTAGTTTCAGATGCAGTGTTCGGTAATTCATCTGTTGTGTATAACACCCAGCGCACCCATTTTCCTCTAAATGTTGAAGAACCTGTCGTGACAGCAGGAAGCCTTCCAACCACGGACACAGGATGTCTCTTTCTTTACGTGGACCTGCTTGCTATGCTTCCCTTCAGTCATGTGCTCTCCTGCGCTGAGGGCTCAATTACCATTTGGAGTTAATTTTGTGCGTGATGTGAGGAAGGGTCCAGCTTCACGCTTTCACACGACGTCCGGCTGTCCCTGCCTCGTTTGTTCTCAAGACCCTTCCTTCCCGTTGAATTACCTGGGACGCTCCCTGAAAATCAATTGACCACAGATGTTTGCTTTCCCTCCCTATACTCTCAAAATTCTACCCCATGAACCTGCATTTCTACATTTATGCCGTATCACACGACTGTGATTATTAGAGCATTGCAGTGAGTAGTAAAACAAAAAATTGTAAGTCCTTCAACGGTGTTCTTCCATTTTGAGATATAGTTGGCTAATCTAGGTCCTTTGAATTTTCGTGTGAATAAAATAAATAAAAAGATAAGCTTTCTTATCTTTCCAAAAAGCCACTGGGGTTTTGATAGGGATGAAAAGGATCCAGACATTGTTCTGGGAGGACCACCATCTCAACAACACTGTCTTCCGTCTCATGAACATGGGGTATCTTTCTATACATTTAGCCCCTTTCATTTTTTTCACCAATATTTTGTAGGTTTTTTTAAAAATATTTTATTTATTTATTTGACAGAGATCACAAGTAGGCAGAGCGGCAGGCAGAGAGAGAGGGGGAGGCAGGCTCCCCGCTGAGCAGAGAGCCCGATGCGGGGCTCGATCCCAGGACCCTGGGATCATGACCTGAGCCGAAGGCAGAGGCTTTAACCCACTGAGCCACCCAGGCACCGCAATATTTTGTAGTTTTCAATGTACAAGGCTGTACCTCCTTGGTCACACTTATTCCTAAGTATTTTGTTCTTTTTTATGTTGTTGTAAATGGAAATGTTTTCTTAGGTTCTTTTTCAGAGAGTTCATTACTAATGTAGAGAAATACAACTGATTACATCATCCACAAATAGAGACAACTTTGCTTTCTCCTTTCCGATGTTCATGTCTTTTTATTTCTTTTTCTTGCCTAACTGCTCTGGCTAGAACATCGAGTACAATGCTGAAAAAATGGTCAAAGTGTGCGCTCTTCCTTCATGACTTTTAGGATGAAAGCTTTCAGCCCTTAATCGTAAAGTGTGACACTAGCTGTGGGTTTTTCATGAGTGGTATTTATCATGTTGAGGAAGTTCCCTTTCTTCCTTGTTTAGTTTCGTGTTTGTTTTTACTTTGAAAAGATGCAAGATTTCATCACATGCTTGTTTGCATGTTTGTTTGTTTGAAATGATCATGGGGTCTTTTTCTCCATTCTATTAACACGATGCTTTACCTTGATGGGTTCTGGTGTGTTGAATTACCCTTGTAATCCCGGAAAGAATCCCACCTGCTCACGGTGCACACTCCTTTTAATATGCTACTGCCTTTGCGGTCCTAGTGTATCGCTGAGGATTTTTGTGTCCTTATTCATGGGCATATTGGTCTGTATTCTTCTTTTCTTTTTATGTCTTCCTCTGACTTTGGTATCAGGGCACTGTTGGTCTCATAGAATAAGTTAGGAAGTATTCCTTTCTCTTCCATTTTTTGGAGGAGTTGGGTAAAGACTGGTACTGGTTCCTTCTTTCTTTCTTTCTTTCTTTCTTTCTTTCTTTCTTTCTTTCTTTTTCTTTCTTTCTTTCTTTTCTTTCTTTCTTTCTTTCTTCAGTTTTATTTTTTCAGTGTTCCAAGATTCATTGTTTATGCACCACACCCAGTGCTCCATGCAATCCATGCCCTCCTTAATACCCACAACCAGGTTCACATAACCCCCAACCCTCTCCCCTCCAAACCCCTCAGTTTGTTTCTCAGAGTCCACAGTGTCTCGTGGTTCATCTCCCCTTCCAGTTTCCCTCAATTCACTTCTCCTTTCCTTCTCCTAATGTCCTCCATGTTATTCCTTATGCTCCACAAATAAGTGAAACCATATGATAATTGAGTTTCTCTGCTTGACTTATTTCACTCAGCATCATCTCTTCCAGTCCCATCCATGTTGCTACAAAAGTTGGGCATTCATCCTTTCTGATGGAGGCATCATACTCCACAGTGTATATGGACCAGATCTTCCTTATCCATTCGTCCATTGAAGGGCATCTTGGTTCTTTCCACAGTTTGGCGACCATGTATTGACCCCAAAGATACAGATGTAGCAAAAGAAGGGCCATCTGTACTGCAGTGTCCATAGCAGCGATGGCACTGGTTCTTCCACTGTCGGTTAGAAATCCTCAGTGGTCATATGGTCCTGAGCATCGTTCCTTTGTTGGTTGGTTGGTTTGGAGGTTTTTGATTAATGATTCAAATAGTTAGACTTTTAAAAGAACCATATTGAAACATGAAGTTGAAGATTTTCCTTCCAATGCTCAATTCAGTCACTTTTAGCTGTGGCCACGATGCCAAGCCCATGTGACTCCACCGTTTGGATGAACAATTTTTCATTTAACCAAACAAACTTCTTCCGAGTTTATGCATCTTGCCTTTTACAATTAGGTTCACAAAATCTTGGAAATGTAAGTTTCCTCTGACTTTCCATCGTATGTTCAAGTCCCCTTCCACCTGTGCACCTGTTTTAGGGTCAAGGACACGTTAAGCACAAGAGAGACAGACAAAACATGGATCACTTACCGCGTCAAGTACGGAAGTAAGTGACCACAACGGCGATTCCGACTTCCAGAGGTTCGCAGCTGCAAGGAGGCGGGAGTCGCCTCCATACACACTCCGTCCTGCACACGTGTCATATTCATCCCGCTGAACGCCATAGTGCTGTGGTGACAGGCCTGTGCACTTCGTGAGCCTGCGGGAAGTTACGTGTCCCTGGGCTCTGGAGCGCTTTCCCCCCGCAGGTTTCTCACACGCCGGAGCCCTCATCACGGGGATGACATAGTAAAATGCCACCAGCTTTGCTCCTGACTTTGCCGTTTGCTGTCGTTTTCTCACTGAACTCGTTCGGCTCCAGCGACTTTTACCCATCCACACAGCTCCTGATTCCAGAAAATTCTTTCTCAACAAACTCCTGGGCTCATTCTGTTTTTCACTCAAATATAACAATTTTGAAAATGTATCTTGGGGGGCACCTGGGTGGCTCGGTGGGTGAAGTATCTGCCTTTGGCTCAGGTCATGATCCCAGGGCCCCGAGATCGAGGCCCGTGTCAGGCTCCTGCTCAGTGGGGAATCTACTTCTCCCTCTCCCCTTCACCCCTGCTCATGCTCATTTTTTCTCTCAGATAAATAAAATCTTAAAAAAAAAAAAAAGAAAGAAAAGAAAATGTATCTTCTACCTGTAGTTACAATGGAATATACAGGAAATTCAATTTCAGTACAGAAGTCTGACTTCCTACAACTCTAACCATTCACCTAGACACCTAGGGGTTTGCTCAGTGAGAAGATATGCTTTCCATAAAAACCAAAGACACGATTCCCAAAATAAGCAAATGAGCCAGTACATCTGAAGGCAGATGGGTTAAAGACGGCTCCCAAAGGACTCCTTCCTCAATGTGAGATCACAGCCAAGCCGCTTCTACTTCCCAGACTCTGTTTATTCTTCTGTACAATGGGTATGACCACAGTTCCTACCATGCTGGATTGTGAAGACCGAGTGAGGGAAGCCAGATCAGCCCACCAGCAGGGTATGCGGCAGGCAGGGAACAGCCCATGCGGGGTACCTGGCAGACGCAGCAGCAGCGAGGACAGCGCTCTGTGTTTTCCTACACGCAGATCCTCTGCAAAGATAACCCAGTTGTCTCCCCTCCCTTCCATCACCCTGTGCTTCCCTGCCTGCGGGCTCCACAGTCGCTCATGGGGGGGCGGCAGATGTATTCTGCTATGGGGCAGAGAGTAAACGTTTTAGGATTTGCGAGCCTTGTGCCTCTGGGGGAAACGAGTCTGTTCTGTCGTTGGGTACAAAAGCAGACACTTCCCAGGTGAACGGAAGCGCCGCGCCGCCCCCTCCACCAGCTTTGTTTACAGAAAAGGGCCCTGAGCGGTGTTTGGCTCAAAGCTCATAATTTATAGACTTTTAGTCTGTTGTCTAACAAGGGAGATAGTTACGTCAAGTACGAGAGAGACTGTGATGGAGCCAAAGAAGGCCGAGGAAGGCTTCCCAGAGGAAGCGACACTGAACGGAACAGCCGGAGGACGAGCAGGAGACAGGAGGCAGGAGCGAGAGAGCAGAAGTCCGGGCAGAGGCATGGGGTGTGCGGGGCCCGGGGGAGGAGGGAAACCAGGGGACAGAGACGCAGAAGCAGAGGTGGACGAGCTGGACAGAGGAGCCTCGTGCCAGGAAGGAGCAAAACGCGCGGAGTGGGGCTGGCGGGCTGGGGTGCTGGGGCGCCCGGGACGGTGGAGCAAGGGCAGAAGCCGCAGGAGGCCCCGGCCGTGAAGGGCCCCGCACACTCGGCTGGGCTCGCCCTCAGGAGCTGGGAAGCCCGGGAAGCTGCGAACTGGAGGAGGGCAGGACAGCTCTGCCTGTCTGACTGCGCGGGGAGAAGGGGGTCCGGAGCACCGAGGGGAGTGGAGGGGCCCCCCGCAGCTCCAGGAGGAATGGCAGTGGCTGGGACACTTGAACGGGTCACCTGGAAGACGGATGGAAGAGAGGTCTCGGGAGGCCAGCTTTGTTCAGAGCACGCCCGCCCTTCCAGGCTTTTCCTGAGGCTTCCACGTCCTTCGCGAGGGAGGGACGCTTGCCCACGTGGCTCCTCACCCTCCCCCACCCGGAGCAGATCCCTGATGAGCGCCGTTCACGCCGCGGGGCGCCTTCAGGACGGACCGACAAAGAGCCGTCTCTAACCCTCACCTTCCGAGCGCCCTGAAACAGGGCGTGAGCTTCAGGGAATCTAAAAAGGGATCAATTAAAAGAAGGGCTAAATGTTCAAGGAAGCTGACTTTATTTTCAACAGAAGAATAATTTTTGACAGTAAGATAATTGTATGCCATAATCTTTCAGTTTTTCAGGATCACGGACTAAAAAAAAAATCACTTCACGCTCATTAAGGATAAGAAAATAGATCTGCAAGATTAGCATCCTCCGCTCTCGGAGCACGATCTGCTGGTTCGTTATCGGCCAACACGGCGGTTTGTTCCCGAGGACGAGTTCGGGGTTTGCTTCACTTGACATTCTGAGCTCACGGATCTGAGGACCAGGTGCCAGGGGACGCACGCTGCCCTGTCACCTGGAAACAGACCAGCCTGTCCCCTCAGCTGGCCAGTCGCTCCGTGAGGCGTCTTTGTGCTGAGGTGGGCTGCAGACTTCCACAGAGTCTGGAAAGTGAGGGAGTGGGTGTAGGAACATGAGGACGATGGAGAATTTAAAGCTACTCACACTTGGCTTGAAAATAGTCCAGTGGCAGGAGCCCTTGCGCATAAGTAAACACTCAGGAAAACCAGTAGAGACCCGCGTACACTCCCTATGAGCAGGAGTAAGGAAAAATCCTAGCACAGAAAATTGGCTTCTCTCCAAACCATCACAATCTGACCATTCTCTCTCTCTCTCTCTCTCTCTCTCTCTCTGTATGTATATATATATATATATATATATTAGCCTGGTCTCTTCTTTATTCTGCTATTTTCTTACATTTTAAACCTGACTTAACTCTCAGCTCATGAGAGCTTGTTAACTCTACATGCTCCTCCACACACAGCAGGAGGAAGGCGCGTCTGAGCCATCGTAGAGGCGAACGTTCCGCACAAGCGCGCTGTGAGCTCATCAGGCCCACCCGGACGTGACATTCTTTCCACAGAACTCGTGCCACATTTCGCTAGCAAGACATCAAGTACGAGATTTTATTTTCACGGATCCCATGTCTATTGCACGACATTAATAGATGGGTACATAAACACAGCATCCCCGGGAAATAAATTCAAATTTGACGTCTGAAAGGGCACTCATATTTCTTGAATATTCTGAATGTCAACTTTTTGATGGGAAAAAATAATACACAGCGGTGACTGTACACAGAGGTCCACACTGGGTGTCTTTGGCATGTGTTACAAAGTTTAATTTGTTGAGTCCTCGTGTTTTTCTGTTCCACAGTATCTAGTGGCATTTATTATGTTCTCCTAAAACTGCAGCTCAGGAAGCCATCGGAAAGGTCACTGTTTCCCGGTTATGTTTTTTTTTTTTTTAGAGAGTGTAAGTTAATACATGTTCTCCAATAAAAGGTGATCTTTCATGTGCATATGTTTCTGAGATTGAGGCGCATCTGTTCATGTTCTCCAGGAGCCATTGTTCCTCTCAGAGTGTTTCCTGAAGTTTCTATACAGCGGGGTGCTCCCTGCACACCTGTAATGAGCTCCGCTTTGTTCCCACCTTTGTCCGCTGACAGGAAAATAGCAGCGAGGCTCAGACAGCACAGGGCTCTCAGGAGACTCTCTCCTGAAGACAATGGGACAAAAGGCCCCACCACGGAGAAACACGGAAGGTCATAAAAATTAGTGCCTTTAACAGCCTTCGTTAAAAAAAATCATTTCTCTTCTTTTAACTAAAAGTTTTATGATCCTAGTCCGCCTGTTCTAAAAAAAGAGAACTCTAACACTAAGCCTTGTGCAACCAGGAAATGTCGCTGTTTATTTTATATTTTGGAATTCTGGTGAGATGGTATTTTTATATACTGGTCATTTCAATTTTGATTGTTGGTGAGATTTTTTTTTTTTTTTCCCTCAACGTGGAGGATGATGGCCATCTGTCCTCTGGTTTCACTGAAAATGGAGCAAGAAAAGAAGGGCTTAACTTCTACAGCCTGGTTTTCTTCTAAAAAGGGAAAGTTCTCTAAAGTTCTGCATGCCAGTTGGGTACAAGAAGGCAGGGGCGCTGCTGGGGACATGGGAGTGGCCTGGCAGGTGTTGGGATCACGCAGGTCTACCAGCGGGCCCAGACCAGAAACTAGGCAAGAACAGAGATGCCTGGGGGAGCTCAGGGTCAAGGAGATGTGCAGGAGGCTGGTAAGGCAGGATCAGGACACCGAGACAGGGAATAAAAGTGAGGAATCAGGTAAAAGACTCCACCACAGAAAGGACATACAAAAGCTTAAAGATTCTGACCAGGGAGGAGTAGGAGCAGGTGGGAGACCCAGTGGGAATGCTGAAAGGGCATGAGGTTCAAAATCAGACAGCTCAGGTCCAAATACGCTGCAGATTATCTTACGGGGCCTCCTAGAGCCCCCCATGCCCAATCCGTAAAACGCAGGGTTTCCTGAAGCTTTTCCAGCTTTTCTGAGTTTTCTAGGTCTCTTGGCTCTAACCTGTGATATGTCCATTCTCTCAGCCACAACACCCTTCCAGGGGCTCACCCATGCTCCCCTCCTTGATGTGCACCATCCCAAAGCTCTTGGATCCCCAGGTACAACGCTCCTCCTGACCTCGTGAGCCCAGGGACTGGTCACCAGGCGTGGAACCCACTCTCTCGTATAAAATCACAGAGGCAACAAAGCAATGGCGTTACTCCCAGATCAGTACCCAAATCTGTTTTCAAACTTTTATTTACTGAAATTAAAAACACACAGGGTAGCACTTGAGGCATTTTCTCAAACTGAACACAGTCACGGAACAAGCACCCAGACCACGGAAGAGGGCACGTGCAGCAATGCCCCACAAGCTCTCCTTATGCCCCCTTCACGTCACAAGGGCAGCTCCTGTCCCAGGCCGGGAATGGGTGAGCGGCGCCCGCAGACCCACGCACAGCCCCCCACTCCCAGCGCCGCAGCGGTGCAGCCGAGGGCTCGAGGGCCGAGGTGCCGGAGCAGCCAGGACCCAGGGGACCCTGACTCGGGCCCCGAGTGGCCTTCCCGCTGCGTGACAGCACTCGGCTCCACAGGCCGCTCTGCACACCTGAGCGGCTCTCGGGGACAGAGGGACAGCTGGGAATCTGGTCGCGGTCGGGGCATAAGCCGGGGAGCTGGAGAGGGACTTCTTCTTAGGGCCTCACATCGCCCACGACAAAGCTTACCGCAGCTGTTCCTGAGCCAGCAAACGAATCCCCCCGGTCCTCCTGCACACGATGCGGGAAGGCGGTTTCCTGGTGAATTAGCCCCTTGGTGTTTACATTCGAGAGAAGGAAAATGCTCCCCCACCAAGCAAAAGGACGCAGGAAGCACCCTCAAGGGCTTGTGCTTGATATCTTGAAGGCGGAGAACAACAGCTACGCTGCCTTCCAAGTGTCGAGGAGCCCAGCAAAGCCGCGGGCCTCCACTCGGCAGCGGCGTTTGGTCCAAGGGACGCTTCAGAAACTCGGCGAGCAAACAACAGACAGAAATCAATTGCGCTTGGCGAGGGCGCTTTGTTCCCCTGGTCAGGGCAGCTCGCACCAGGCACTTGGTCCTTCAGGGAAGGGACCGTCATTGCCGTGGTCCTCGCACACCCCTGTGTGGTAGCTCAAGGGCACCTGCGATTCTCACCGAGTGTGGGCGACAAGTGCTTCCCCGGGGACGTTGTGGTGTGAACACCAGCTCCTGAGTTTCTGCAGCTGCGGAGGGAAACAACTGCGCAAAGGCAGACCTGCGACAGGGGCCCGTTATCTGACCTCCAGTCACCCACGTCCCAGGGAACAGGCAGAGGACACTTGTCGGGGAGGTCATGGGCGAAGCCATGTGGGGAGTCTTACTCATCCCGCCCTGAAGTGGCTGCTGGCTCTGGGGACACAGAGCACGCCACAGCCCTCCCCTTATCAACAATGCCACGCCAGCACTAACTCGGATTCCGGTCACAGCCCAGCAGTCACCGTGAACGTGGCAGGCCAGGGACATTGTCTCCTAAACCCCACAATGTCCCTACCAGGAAGACATCATTGGGCCCATCACAGGTGGGGAGACAGAGGGATGGAGGAGTGCGGGGGGGGATCGCACAGCTGGGGAGGGTCTCAGCCGGACGGCACCAGACCCGCCTGCCTCCTGAGCCTGGGCTCTCACCGGCTGTACTGCTCTCGGGATGGTAATGTGGACTCGGATCCATCGCCCTTGCACAAGGACCCACTCTCATGGTCCAGGCGCTAACTGGTCCCAGATCACCCTGGGCAGCATCACCATCTGACGATACCGAAACCCCATAGCATAGAACTGGGGGTGCTGAGAGGACGGCACGGCTCTCGGCAGGGTGGGAAGTACCCCCAGGGTATCTTCCGCCCCCCGCAGCCGGGGTGGTCAGGGACCTGCCTCTCTGTCCCACTGAGGTAATCCGCATCCCATAAACTCAGCCCTGTTGCGGTGTCTCATTTGGTGGTACTTAGTACAGTCCCACAGCTGTGCAGTCACCACCTCCTTCCAGTTCCAGAACATTCTCACCCCAAAAGGAGCACTGACCCATGACGCAGCCACCCCTTCCCTCTTCACGCAGCGCCCACCGACCACTCAATTTCCCCTCCCTGCGGATCTCAATTCAGCGGAATCGGACACCATGAGACCTTGCGTTGGCTCCTCTCTTGCCACATGAGGCGCTCGAGGTCCCTCCACGGTGTCACGTGCAGCCGAAGGAATTCTGGATTTCCAGGCTCTCAAAGGAGCTCACGCCTTGTTGCCTCCCAGTGTCTGAAAACCCGTTTCCCACACCTGGTCCTCTGTGCACAGTTGCCGGTGGTTTGTATAACAACCAGGTCTAACCATCTTCTGCTGTTACCTGTTCTCGCGGTTCTGGGGATTGGTTGGAACCAGCTGATGGTTCTCACTGGGGGTTCCTCAGGCACCATTGGTCCCACAGTGACTGGGGGTAGAGAGACAGAAGCTTCCTCACTCACACGTCACAAGGGACAGCTGTCCTTGGCCAGAACCTGGCAGAGGCTCCTGGCAGGACATCTCTGCTCAGGCTCTGCACAGCCCCAGCTGGGGCGACAGCAAGTCGGTTCTGAGTGAGGCACGCTGTGACAGCAGGGAAGCCACATGACCTTTTCTTTCTTTTTTTTTTTTTTTAAAGATTTTATTTATTTATTTGACAGGCAGAGATCACAAGCAGGCAGAGAGGCAGGCAGAGAGAGAGGAGGAAGCAGGCTCCCCGCTGAGCAGAGAGCCCGATGTGGGGCTTGATCCCAGGACCCTGAGATCATGACCTGAACCGAAGGCAGAGGCTTTAACCCACTGAGCCACCCAGGTGCCCCAAGCCACATGACCTTTTCTAACCAAGCCTCGGCATCACTTTGGCTACATTTTGTCCACGAGCAGCAAGGCTGCAGGCCAGCCCACACGGAAAGGAGAGGGGATTAGACCCCTCTGCAGATGACTACGGAAACAAAGGATTTGGGGCCTTGTCTCGAAACCCCTGTGGTCTGCCCTCTGGCCACAATTTTTTTATATTCCTCCCCCAGGCCAAATCCATTCGCTGCCCCCCACTGCCCGACTGGGCAGGCGGCTCAGTTACTATGCGTTAGGCTCAAGCCGGAGGTCAGGACCCTGACCTCTACATCAGGTCCAGCTTTGGACAAGACTGCCCTTAGGTCACTCAGGTCCAGCTCTCCGCGTGCCTTCACTGTCCTCGTGAAGACCCCTGACCTGCGACAGCAAGGCCTCTGCCCCCACACGTGGCATGGGGCCACCACAACCTCCACGGACATCCCCGTGGAGGCAGGATGCCAGTCCTCCTGCCTGCCGTGGCCGTCCCCAGCCCTGCCTGCCGGCAGCCAGTCCAGCCCTCTGAACTGTCCTTCCCGGCCGTGAGTCTACAGCTCACGTCTGCACCGGATGCTCTCCATTTGCTTCCCGAGCAGAGACGTTGGGGAATCAAAGGTTCTTTTCTTTCTTCACTGTGTCTTTTCCCGTTAGTCCCAGTGGGCAGCATCTCTGTGCACGCGTGGTCATCAGTGGCCTGACCGTCTGCTGTGGAGCTTACTGGACGTCCTGCCATTGGACAGACCCCCCCCCTCCCCGCCCCGCAAATCTGAGACGAGACCATGGAGTTAGCTCACCCTGGGGGCGGCCGGGACACGCAGTCACAGGAGGGCCCTGGGCGTGCGTCCTCCTCAGCCTGGGAGGCCAGGGTCAGGTCACTGTGCGCTGCTTTCAATCCTTCTCTGTCTCCAAGGAAATGTTCAAGTCGAATCCATGGTGGTTTCTTTAAACCATGTTTGTTTACTCCTGAGTTTGGGCTTTTCTGGAAGTTGTGTCATGATCTGAGAACCGTGGGGTGTCTGCAAAGGCTAGTAGTGAGAAATGGTTCAGTTTGGCCCTTGTCGTGTCCTGGATCCTCTCCATCTGATAAATTATTTTCAAAGCTCATCGTTTCCTTCTCTCCCTTTATTACAGGTAATGGAGAAATGCGGGAGGTCCCATGAGCACGGGGCCCACAAACTCACTTGGTAGAGAATTCATTTTCTATTTCCCGTTAGCGATGGGGCCACCCCGTGTTCTGTGATGAGCCAGGCAGGGTCTTCCTGCAGCTGTGGCCCCTTCACGCCCCACCGACAGCCTCCCCGAGGCCCCCTGGTTCCCTCTCGCCATGTCATTCCCGTTCACTGAAACAGGGTTCATGTCTCACGTGAGGTGTGCGCTGGGATGGTCTCCTGCGTGCACACACTGTGGCGTGGCCTCCACGAGCTGGCGGAGAACGTTGCCATGTCCCGGTTATCACCGTGGGTGAGCGGCAAAGACACGGCAGATCTACTCTCTTAGCAGGTTTCAAGTGGACCGTGTGGTGCCGTTTACGGTCTCGGCTTTGTTGTTCCTTAGTTTCCTAGGATCTGTCCGTCTCGCAACTTCAAGCCTGTAGCTTCTGGCCAGCTTTCCCCCCCCGGACGCAGCCCCCAGCCCCGGGCAGCCCCTGTTCTCCTGGTTCCTGTGCTGGGCGATCTCAGGCTACGCGTGAAGTCATTCATTCAGCTTCGTCTTCCTGGTTTACTTCACTTAGAGGAATGTCCTCCAGGTTCATCCACATTGTCACAAGTAGCAGGATTTTCTTCTTCAAGACCGAATACTATTCCATAATACATATAACATATGCGCCCACGCATGCCCACGGACGTGTGTGTACCTGCATACGTATTTTATGTGTATACACTGTACATACACGCACGCCACATTTTCTTCATTCCTTCATCCGTTACTGCACATTTAGGCTGTTTCCCTGTCTTGGCTGTTGTGAATAATGCAGCAGTGGATGTGGGAGAGCAGGGATCTCTTCAAGACCCTGTCCAAGGGCGCCTGGGTGGCACCGTCGGTGAAGTGCCGGCCTTTGGCTTAGATCGTGATCTAAAGGCTTTGAGATCGAGCACCATGTCAGGCTCCGTGCTCAGCACAGAGTCTGCTTAAGTCTCCCTCTCCCTATGCACCTTCCCACCATGCTCTCCCTCTCAAATAAATAAATCTTTTTTAAAAAATTCTGATTTTATTTCCTTTGGGTATATGCCAGAAGTGGGACTGCTGGATCATATGGAAATCCTATCTTTAACTTTCTGGGGCGACCCCAAGCTGTTTTCCCTGTAGCAATTCACATTTTCATGGATGTGTACAAAGGAAAAAACATATTTTTCATTTCCTCCAACTTTATAATAAAGGGTAACAATAAAGAAGCCTTATGTGTCCTCTCGTAGTCTGGGGTGGAAGAGGGACTAGACTGGGCACAGAAGATTCTGGGCAGAATCCCCGTTAAAATGCCTTCGGCTTAAAATGTTAGGCTTCCATGACGGAGATTTTTACCATCATTTATGGTTTCTGTTCAGTAATGTTATAGTAATTGAAATCCTAACCTAAATAAAACAAGGGCCAAATGTTATTACAGGAGCCAAGAGACTAACATGGTATATTGTATACAACCTGGGAGTCTTTATTAATATTAAAATACATTTTTTATGAAAATTGCTTTAGTGACCTTCACATGTGGTGATGTTAGAATGTCACCAAGATAATTGTAAGCAAAAATATTTGTGAATTCCACAAAAATAACTGTCCTGCTACAGTTCAAATTAAGTACCACACAAAACATTCACAAGTTAAAGGTCTCAGGCACTTCAAAGCAGAGCAACATAATAGAAATAGGGTTTAATATTTAGCTATAAACACGTTAGCATACATCTTATAATGCATAGTGACACCTCACTACACAACTTTTGATATTCAAGCCGATCTTTTCTGAACACAGGTAATATTGTGTGCCTTGCATCTCACATTTTTAATTAATCAAGTCTTTGGGGTGTATTTATTTGTATGAAGAAATTTACCATGTAGAGTCACAAAAAATAGAAATATTAACATTAGCATTCATTTTACCTCTAAACAACTTTGCAAGCACACTCACTGAAGATGAGATGTGAAAATCAACATCGAGATGCTTAAACTGGGGTATGTGCTTTAGCTGTATTTTGTCCAGTGCCCTGTAGGGACAGGGTAGAAGTTGTCTTCAAGCTGTAACATTCTCTGGTCATAGAGTGTAAATGGAGTGGGCTCTGCACTTTTGCCTACAGGGTCCGCCCCTCCATCTTGGACCAGAGGGTGTCTGTTCCCAGCAGCGAGCCCTGCACACTGCTGTGGTCAGTCTTTATAGAACTGTCAATGTGTGTGCATTACCCCTACTTCAGGGTTGAACCCGTGAGCCACACTAGGTTTCTGGAACTCTCTGATCCTTGCGTGGGACCACATAAGGAAGAAAAGTAGTTTGACAACTGTGCCCCTTATTACTGAGCCCAGCAAGAATCATTTCTTAGTTCTGACTATGTGGATTCATGAAAATCTCTTTGTTGCTACCTTCTTGCAAATTAGTGCCTTGGCCATGAAAAGAAACAGTCTAATTCCTCTGCACCTCAGACAATGAAAGGGAGGAGGGCACTTCCCTCTAGAAACAGTGATACCTTTTTTTTTCCCCACCACACTAATTAATAGAGTATTGCAAAGAAACCCTGTCTCATTCTCAGAGGAAGAAGTTGACTGGCTTATTAAGGGGGAAGATGCACTTTCAAAGCTAAAAATCTATTTAGAAGATTACAGGGGAAGAAAGAAAGGATGCTCCCACCAAAACTGGGCATAGAACTGGGTTTCTTGCACCAGACCATGGATTTCATGAAAATATGGGTGGCAGATTAGATGTCACAGAAGAAAAAATCAGTGACCTAGAAGACATAGTAATAGAAGCTATGCAAAATGAAACATGGGGAATAAAAAGATACAAAAAAGAGAATGGAGTATTTAGTTTCAGAACAACTTTAAGAGCCCTAGAATGAGAAGAGGTGTGAAGAGAAAACTATTTGAAGAAATGATGGCTGAATAATTTCTAAATTGGATAAAAACTATAAACTCACAGATGTTAAGAATCTCAATAACCCTCAAGCACGAGAAACATGAGAACTTCACAAAGGTACATCATAACGAATTTCCTCAAAATCAGCAATGGAGAGAAAACCTTAGAAGCAGCCAGGTTCCAGACTGAAAATAGCCCACATGTTCATCATCGAAGTGGTAGGTAAACAAAGGACATTAGATTCAGAGATGGGATTATTACCTAGGAACAAAGAAGAGCAAACTGCTGATAAATGTAAAATTGTGGCAGAATATTTAAAAACATATTACGTTGAGAAAAAGATGCATGATATTAATTTTAAGAAGGCAGCCAGAGATCAAAGAGATATTTCATAAACAGAAACAAAGGAGTATAATAGTAGTCTTCTCCTCAGAAAGACACCAAGTGGGAAGATGGCGGAGCAGCGTCTCCACTGAGGGAAAAACAAACAGAAACCCGCCAACTTAGAATACTATTCTGAACAAAAATATATTCAAAGTGAGGCTGAAATAAAGACATGTTACATGTGAAAAAGAAAAAAGCTGAAAGAATTCATCATAAGCAGACCTGGTACAAGAGGCATTAAAGGAAGTTCTTTGGGGATGAAGGAAATAAGAACAGATGGGAACATGGATTTATATAAAAAAATGAAGAGCACCAGAAATGGTAAATAAGTGAGAAAATACATAATATTTATTTATTATTTCAGTCTCTTTAAAAGATAATTAGCTTCTTAGAGAAGCATAACATCAATGTGGCATGGTGTTTCCAACAGGCTCAGAAGAAAACTACAAGACAACAACAGCACAAAATCTGAACCTCGACCTGAGTCACATAACTTGTACAGAAATGAATCAAAATGAATTGCAGAGGGAAAGATAAAGCACAAAACTAAAACTTTAAAAACATATAATAGGGAGAAACACTTGGGGATTTAGAGTTAAGATCTTGAGTTGACACCAAAATAATTTGGTGGACTTCATCTAAATTAACCACTTTGTTATGCAAAAGGCTCTGTCAAGAAAATAAGAAGACAAATTAGAGACTGGGATACATATTTGCAAATTATATTTCCAGCAAAAGCTTTATTTTAAACTGTTTACGGAATCTGTAAGCTCAACATTTTTAAAAATCCAATTAAAAATTGAGCAAAAGATAGGAATAGACATTTCACTAAAAAGGATACAAAGATGTCAAATCAGCACATGACAAAATGTTCAACTCCTTTTTCATCAGGGAAATGGAAATTAAAAACATGCTGAAACAATACTACATTCCATCAACACAGCAGAAGTTTTTAAAAAATAGTGATTATACCAAATGCTGGTAAGGATTTGGAGAAACAGAACTGTTCCTACATTGCTGGTGGGAATTTAAAATGGTGGAAACTTGAAGATGGAACTCATAGTTTTATTTACAATAGTCAAAAACCAGAAACTACCAAAATGTCCTTCAAAGGGTTAACTGTTAGACTCATTGTGGTGTATCCACTCCATGAAACACTACTCAGAAATTTAAAAAATAAAAAGGAATGTTTGCAACACCTTGGGGATCATCTCAAGGGATTTATGCAAAGTGAAAAAAGCCCATCTCAAAATGGAGACATACTGTATGAGTCCATTTATATGACATTCTTGAAATAAAAAAATTACAGAAATAGAGAATAAATTGGTGGTTTCCAGGGTTAAGTTAAAGAGCAGGAGCAGGAGAAAAGTGCACGTATCTTTCTCAGGGCCACATGAGGGATCCTTGTGCATGGAAATGCTCTGTTTCTGGGTTATACCAATGACAATATCTTGGTGGTTATATTGAACTATATATTCTTGCAAAATGTTATCATTGGTGGAAACTCAATAAAGGGTACATGGGATTTCTCTGTATTATTTCTCACAGCTGGGTTATTTCTTACAATATGAATATACATGGATCTCGAAATATAAAGTTTAATTTATAAAAAGAAAGATAACGTGGGACTTCTCAAAATTGAGAACATGTGCTCTTTTAAGACACTATTAGAAAAAAAAAATGCAAGCCAAGGCATAGACTGGGAGGAAGTATTTTCAAAACATTTACCTGACAAATAATTTGTTTCTGGGATATGTAAAGAATACTTACAATTAAGTAATAACAAGATTTAAAAAGCAATGAGAGACACAACCAGGTACTTCACCAGAGAAGATATATATTACTAAAGAAGCAGGTAAAAGAGTGTTCGATATAATTAATCATTAGGGAAATAAAAATTAGAACCACAATGAGATACTAATGCACAACTAAGATAACATTAAAATATAAAGATTGATGATATTAAATTTTATGGAGTACTAGAACAAAATTCTTATATGTTACCTGTGGAACAAAAAACGTTTCAGCTATGTTAAGTAACTCCATGTCAATTTCTTATAAACATGCACTCAACCAATGACACAGCAATTCCATTTCTAGATATTTAAGAAAAATGAAACTGTATGTCCAATACAGACTTGTACATAAATGCTTTATTCCTAATTGCCAAAACTATAAGCTAAATAAATAAATAAATAGTCAAAATATAAATAAATTGTGTTCTATCTATACATTGGAAAAGTACTCAACAGGAAGAATTTCAAAGGTGTTATACTAAGTAAAAGAAAATAGTTTTAAAATGCTACATACTGAATTATTTCATTTATACAAATTTTTTAAATATTTAAATTTCAAAGAATTAAATCTTATGGTGTATGTTCTCTGACCACAATGGAATTAAATTAGAAATTAATGTCAATAAATGTTAATAAATACTTTAAAAACTCATAAAGAACACACTTTGAAATACGCCAGAGATCTGGGAAGAAATCACAAGTGAAACAGAATTATTTTTAATGATAGACCAGTTCACACCCATCAGGAGAGCTAAAATAAAAAAGACAACATAGCAACTGCTTACAAGGATACAGAGAAATTGGAGCCACTAAATTTCACTATGTGATTGTAATATGGTACAGTTGCCACTTTGAAAAACCTTTGACATTTTCCCAAATGTTAAACATAAAAGTTTCATAATGACTCAAGGGATTCCACTTGTGGGTATGCATGTACCCAAGAAAACTGAAAACATATGTTCACACAAAAACTTGTACACAAATTTTCCTAGAAGCATTATTCATTATGGCCAGAAAGTAGAAACCACCTAAGCTGTCCATCAACTGGTCAGAGGATGAAGTGCAATTCCAAACAGGGGAACATAAAAAGGAATGGCATGCTAATTAAGGAATGAAGGGCTATAATGTGGACGTACTTTAGAAAATTATGTGAAAGGAAGGCCACAGATTGTATGACTACCATATGAAATGTCCAGAAAAAGAAAATCCATAGAAATTGAAAGTAGATTGATTAGTGGTTGCCAAGGACTGGTGGGAGGGAGCCAATGGGGAGTAATTAAGGAAATTAATTTGCTTACCTTAGAAAATTATAAATAGGTGAGCAATCATTAGTAAAATAGGAATTAGGCTAGAAAAAAATTAACAATCCAAAAGTATTTTTCTTTGGAAAGAGTAATAAAATTGCTAAACCCCCTAATAATAGTGTATACATTTTAAAAGGAAAGAAAAAGAACATAAATTGTTGACATAAGGAATGAAAACATGTGCATCTTTACAGATCCTACAGATGTAAAAGAGTAAGGAAATATTTAAACGGTTCTATGCCAATAAATTTGGCAACTTAGATGAAAAAGAACACGTGACCTTCCAAAGCTAACACAAGAAGAAAGAGAAGCCGTGACTAGTCCTGTAATGTCTACCTGGGATGGTGACACGTTTCCCTATATCGACAGGGTTTTTGCACCTATGTCAAAACTCCTAAGATCTGTGTCATTTCACTGTATGTAAATGTCACTTCAATTTGTAAATAAATAAATAAATAAATAAATAAATAAATAAATAAATAAAGGAGTAGAGCCAAAAGACTTAGAGCCTGGCACATGGACAAATGGAGTTTGGAACTGTGAGAGATTCGTGTTTTTTTATTAAAAAAAAAAAAAAACACAGTTTTCTACGGCATAGATCAGACAAGTGAATTCCGTTGTATAGATAAGGAGACTTCCCCAGAAGTGTGGGGACAGAAAAGCACTGCCCCTTCCTGATGATAGATTCCTTGCAAAGGAGCAAATTCACACAGGTCTTAGCACACATGAACAGGCCCTTAGCTCCTGTGAAGGAGGTGTGCCCAGCAGGCATCCACAGGTAGTAAGACACAGAGGCCCCTTTATGTGGCAGTTTGCAGCCAGGAGGACATGCCCTAAGGGGCCGTCTACCTGCCTGAGGTTCCACATTCTGTATCCCTGCTGCCTGTGATGCACAGACGACACTTAGCAACTTAGCCAGGCATGTCTGAGCTCATCCAGTGTGACAAGATCTACGCGCGGCATGAGTTCTGCGGAATACTCCTCTCTAACATCACAAGATCTGAACACAGTCAGCTTCCCCTCTGGACAACTGCTCTTCTGGAGCTGACAAACCCATGTGTTCTTCACGCAGGCTCCCTTTTACAGATGTCTCCAGCGGGCTGGTAGCCCAGAGAAGGACATCAGGGAAACGTGTCTTCATGTTCTCTCCAAAGCAAATTCACACACAGTGAAATGCCCAGGTCTTACATGTGTGAGGGTTAGGTCCTTATGTGTGCAGAAGGTCAGCCTGAGGTCACGAGCCCCTTTGAAGTCCTGTAGACCTGTGGCTTTGGGCCGTGGTGCACCAAATGCGCAAGTGTGGCTGTTTCTGCTGCTACAGCAGCATGAGGGGTGGCGCAGAGAAGCTGGCGTCCAGCAGAAAGATGGCGGTTTTACTCGTCCATCCAGAGTATCTGCAACTCCTCCCACTGGAAGTTTCTACCCAGCAGTGTTCCCAGAGCCGCACATTTCAATCTCCTGGGAAGCTTTTGAAAATACTTGGGGTATTTGTGGGTCTCAGCCTTAAAGATTCTGGTGTAATTGAGCTAGGCTGGGTCCAGGCCTGGCAAGTTTTAAAACATTTCCAAAGCAATTCTAATGTGCAGCTGGGGTTCAGAATTCACCTCCATAAGAGTGTCCATCCTGTCATCAGCTCTGGGTCACAGGCCCGGTTCTGCCGCTAACCCCCTGTGACACTGACAGCTTCCACATCCCGGGTCCCCCAGCTCCCATATATGAGGGAGGTGGGTTCCATCGGTAGTTTACAAAGTTCTGTGCAGTGAGACTTGAAAAAAGTCAGGCCCAGGGGACCCCATCATGGATGAAAGTGACTCAGGAGCCCCTGTGATGAGCAGAAGCAGTCAGCCCTCGCCTGCCCTCCTGTAGCGCTCCCAGGAGGCACGTCTGCTGAGCTCCGGGGCTCTGGCAAGGGCACTGGCTTCGGGGCTCCAAAGTGCCTTGTAGCACTGACAGTAAGAGTTTCCTTCCACCGGTGGGGTCTGCTTTGTGACAGACATGCCCCCTGCCACCCCACACTGCCCTCTGCACCCCTTCCCACAGTGAGATGCTCTCCTACACCCAGGCGTGGTCCCACCCCTGGCTACTTAACTGAGGGTAAAAAGGACTCCTGTCTTTTTTCTTCCAGGGGTGCCCACCAGCCACGCTCAGAGGGTGCTTTATAAAAACAAAACCACAAAGAGTTGTTGACCAGAAAGTTTTAGAAGAGAGAGAAGGTGGGCTTTTAGGCCAGCAGGGGAGCTAGCGTGGCTCTGGCGGCAGAGGCCAGGCCAAGAGGTCTTCTACCACCGGGGCCCAGTGAGGCTTCTCGTAAGTCCTGTCTGCTTCCACCTGTCTGCCTTCGGAGAAAGTTCGAGATCTGAGCCAGAAGCTCCATGTCTTACCACCTGTCATGCAGAACGCCCCCACAGGTGTGTGAGGACAGAGAGGTATGGTGCTCAAGGCAGCACCACCGGGATCCCCCTACCATCACCACCCGGATCTTTCCCATCCTCGGATCTGCTGGTTCTTGGCTGGAAAACTCTTTCTCTCCCTCTACACCTAAGTGGCTCTCACTCCCTACTCAGAGCACGTGTGTCACTTCCTCCAGGAGGCCCTCCCTGATATCCCTGATGAAGCCATATCCAAGGACACATTGAGCCTACAGGCAGTAGTGGTTGCATTAATATGTGACTCTCGTTTTCAGCTGACAATTAGAAAAGTTACTGCCTCTGGCCAAACACAGCTCTAAGGGCTTGTGGCTTGGGAAGGGACAGTGATGTCCCCAGCATGCAGACACAGCCCTACATTGGGGGCAGGGTTTGGTCTACAAAGTGTGGACTAGATTTCAGCCTCCTCTCATTGTACCCTCCTGAGGGAGATTTTGGTCCATGCACAGACTGCACAATTGTGCAGCCTGCCCCCTTCAGAGTTTCTGTGATTTGTTCTCACAGCGCACTTTTTGCACATGCTATGAACATCTCTTTGCAGTGCTCACCACATTTATCAACTGACATTTTATTTGTGAGGTCCTTTGAGAAAATGGACTGTGGGCTCAAAGAATGCTAAGACATGTTTAATTTTGGTCACATTATATTTCTAGACTAGTTTTTGATCTATAGTAAGGGCTCAGAAATATACATTGGACAAATACCCCTCAGAGAGGAACTTCAGAGCATGGGGCACGTTGTGGTCTAAAGAACCTCTAACTTGTGGAGATGGAATGACTTTTGGACCCAAAGGTTGGGTGTATCACAGACAGGCAGGAATCATTTCCCTTTTGCTTCCAAAGCCTGCACAGCTCCTACTCGCAAAAAATACCACCAACAGAAGGAGCTTTGGGAAACTCCTCACTGAGTGCGTACTCTGGCTTCACGTCAGACCCAGCCATCGTCACCGTCTCTGCCATCAGTCATTAAGAAAACTGGACTTTCTTATATTATTATTAAAAGTAGTGAAAATCAGGACACATGGGGGCCTCAGTTGGTGAAGCATCTGCCTTCGGCTCAGGTCATGATAGCGGGATCCTGGGATGGCTCCCCACATCGGGCTCCCTGCTCAGCAGAGAGCCTGCTTCTCCCTCTGCCCCTCCCCCTGCTTGTGTGCTCTCTCCCTAGCTCTGCTCTCTCTCAAAAGATTTTATTTACCTACCTGACACCCAGAGAGAGCACAAGCAGAGGGAGGGGCAGGGAGAGGGAGAAGCAGGTGCAGGCTTCTGCTGAGCAGGAGCCCAATGTGGGGAGTGATCCCAGGACCCTGGGATCGTGACCTGAGCTGAAAGCAGATGTTTCACTGACTGAGCCACCTGGGTGATGCGATAAATAACATCTTTTAAAAATTAAAAAAAAAAAAGTAGTGAAAACGTAAACAAAAGCCTGCAAACCCTTACATATATGCCTACCTCCAGCAGCTTTTTTTTTTTTTTAAAGATTTTATTTATTTATTTGACAGAGAGAGATCACAAGTAGACAGAGAGGCAGGCAGAGAGAGAGACAGAGGGAAGCAGGTTCCCCGCTGAGCAGAGAGCCCGATGCGGGACTTGATCCCAGGACCCTGAGATCATGACCCGAGCCGAAGGCAGCGGCTTAACCCACTGAGCCACCCAGGCGCCCCTCCAGCAGCTTTTCAAAGATACAATGTCCCTTGTATTTTGCCCAAAGCAATGGGTCTTGGCGCCATCCCGTATCGGCATAAATGCGTTTGCTTCGCTTCACTGAGCTTATTGATTTGTATTTCTTCATTTCATCGTCCTGAATCTGCCCAGTCTCCCGTCTGCGGAGGGGCATGCAGGTGGCGACCACACATGTTGTCAGCCGTCCACCTCTGCACACACGTGGAAGGACAGGGAACCAGACGTGCAATTTCTGGACCTCACTGTGCAGGCACCTTGTCGCGATACCCCCAGGCCCGGTGCACACAACGGTGCCATGCGTGTCTGTGCACCTGCACGCCCACCCGCATGTTTGTATGTCTGCAGCCACAGAGACAGTGCACGCCAGCGGGGACGGAAGCGGCGGAGGAGGGAGAAGCCGAAGCAGGCTCCACACTCGTCACAGAACCGAGGGGCTCGACCTCACGACCCTGAGATCCGCACCCGAACCAAAACCGAGTATGACGCTCAACCGACGAAGCCACCTGGGCCTGCCCCCCCACCCCACGTGTACATGCACAGTGTCTCTCTCCTCCTGCTCACGGAGCCTGACACAGGCACCCCGATCCCATCACGCCTCCCAGGAAGAGGGACAGCAGCTTCCATCCTCGGCTCTCGGGACCCATGTCCACCTTCCTCAACGGCCGCGGCATCCTTCCGCCACCCCGCCCTCCAGCGTCTCACTGTCTCCAAGGCGCCCTCCTTCCTCACAGGCCTCCTGGTCGTCAGCCTCCTCGCCCATCCCTGCTCAACAGAGTCCAGTCTCCAAAGAGAACAGTATCTCCACAGGAGAAATGCTACGAATGTTTCGGGAAGGAGCAGGGGGAGGGAAAGGGGGAAGCCCCGTGGAGCCTCCGGTCAGAGAGCAGGCGAGGGGAGAAAGGGACGAGCTGACAGGCTCAGCCGGCCCGGGCTCCCAGCACAGGGGAAGCTGGTGCCATTCAACACAGAGGGGGGGTGTGGGGGGTGGGGCTCCGACAAGCAGTGCAGGGGACAGACCCCTGGATGCCCAGGCCCGGCCCCTAGGCTGACTGCAGGTTTCCCTCAAGAACAGGCTCGAACGTGCCCTTGGGAAGACCCCCTGACCCCCACTTGGCTGGAGTCCACGGCTCTGGCTGAGCTTCATTCATTCATTCCCTCACTTGAGCACCTACTGTTTCCTGGGTGTTGACGTCGTAGGTGTGGTGGCCGTCACAAACGGAAGACAGGTCTGTATAAACGGGAGGGGCTCTTCCCTGGGCGGCATCTCGTAGAGGAGTGAGAGCAGCAGGGCTCTGCAATCAGAAAGGCCTGTGCTTCCCTTACCCGTTCCTCAGACACTGGCCAGAGGCACTGGCTGGGCACGGAGGACCCCGGGGTGGAAGAGCAGAGCCCCACCCCAGCCCGCATGGCATTCTAGCAGCTGAAACACACAAAACCAATAACGACTGGGCACCGGCCAGGTCAGACCGAGTGAGAGGTTACCAGACCCAGAGAGGGGTGGGGTGAGCCGGGGCCCTGCGGAAAGACTACTTAGCGACGGCTTCTGTGAGCAGTGGCTTTTGAGGTGAGAGCAGAACCACTAGAAAGAAAATAACAACTGAGAGAAACATGTTTGCTAGAGAGAAGAGCAAGTGCAAAGGCCTGGGGGCAGGAGGAAGCCGGAGGAAAACGTGCTCAAGGGGCTGAGCAGAGGTGTGGGGTGGTGGGGAGGAGGGAGACAGGGAGGTAGAGGATGGGGGAGGAAGCGCTGAGGGGAGCAGAACAGTATGGATCCTGCAGGCCCCTATAGGACGCTGGTTTTTGCTCTGAGTGTGTGCGTCAGCCGGTGGAGGGTTTCTGGGCACACGAGTGACACAGCCGACCTGTTTTAGAGGACACTTAGGCTGCTGTGTTGAGACCAGCCTGCAGGGGCAGGTGAAGGGCGCACCAACTTCCTGCCCCTGTGGTGTTCCTGGATTATTAGCTATGTCCCCCTTCCAGACAGGCCCTTTCTGCCAACGCTCACTGTTCAGTTGTGTGGGGCCGGGGAGATGCAGGGGTTACAACACTGTCCCAGCTCTGACCCACGTCCACTGGCCACACGCACCAGGGCTATGGACTTTGGGAGAGAGAGCTGGTCCTCTGCTATGGAGTCACTGCTCTGAGCTGCCACTCGCTCTGGGGTTTTGATATGTGAGTGTCTGTGTGGCGGGCAGAGGGACAGGCAGGGGGAGCTCACCAGGAATTCTCAGAGTCTGAAAAAGGGTTTTGACTCTCCATCAAAAACAAAAACCAAAAAACAAAAAAACCACAAATGAACACAGAGGTTGCAGGAATTTTCAGAAAGCGCCTGAAGCCCTTGTGTGGTTCCCTGGAGAAGAACCCAGGCCCTCAGGACAGCAGCAGCCTAGGCGCAAACCCACGATGGTCCACGGAATTTGTGGTTCGAGATCCCGAAACGCAGTGTTTTCCAAGGGGAGCTGGGGGCATACCTCCCTCGCTAACAGATCAGCAAAGTATCAGTTTGACTGTGGCTTTAAGCTGCTTCGGAGGGCCGACCTCTGTGTTTGGGGGAGAAATCCTCCTTCCCCCTCTGGACGGGCTACAGCAGACCCCTCCCCAGCCGGGCGGAGGTCCCTGGGCACGGCCGTCTAAACGTTCAGCAGCTAAGCCCCGGGCAGGTGAGCACTGCATGCACACTCCGATGGCCACACGGAAAGGTCCGTCGTGTAAATGGCCAGGAAAGGGAAAGTTCATGGCTCCGATCCACGGGGCCCGACTTTCAAGGCTGGGGAGGCTCATGGTCCCTAACACACACCTGGCAAGAGGAGAGGATTTATTTCTGACTCACAGGAGAACAGAGTTTGAGAGCAACCGAGACAGACACCTACACGGGAGACCCTCTGTTCTCGTTGGGATGCCCACAAGCTCCTCCTCGATAACCCCATGGGAAAAGGTGACAGGCAATTCCTCTCTTCGTAAGCCAGGGGTCTATCCAGTGACTTGCTTCGAACAAACAGAACAAAGAAAGAAACGTGGGAGGATGTGGAGCGTCCAAGGGTCGGCTGTCCAGCACCGGCAAGCTCACCCCCTTCCCGTCCCTCAGAATCTCCCCCTTCACGAGACCGAGGCTCAGCCAACATTTACTGAGAACCGACTGTGTGCCAAGGGCCATTCTGGATGCCGGGACACAAAAACAAGGGAGGCCAGCGAGACAGATGCTGAGACATGGGACAGATGTGGCCACGGGGGTAACAGGGAAACAGCACCTGTTTATTCCCCCTTCCCAGGGTCAAGGGACAAGGAAAGCTCAGAAGCAAATGCTGGACGTGAAGGGCATTGTCCCCTCACGAGCTGTCGGACAGCTCTGGGTTGAGGACTAGTTATCAGGTCACAAGTGCCCTGGTGAGGGCTTGGGAAAGGCTGGTCCTGTGGCACAGTGAGGCCAGCTCCTGAAGTCCCAGCTGGAAAAGACACGGCACTCGGTGGGCGTAGCGACTCCCACCCGACCGCGTGGGGCAGGCTCCCTGGCAGACGGCAGACGGCAGACCAGCCCAGGAGCACGCGTCTGTGGCCTCTGGGGGCTTAGGAGCAGAGGTGAGCTGGCCACCTGGCCAGGAAGACTTGAGAACGTTCCCGAGATTACAGAGCCTACAAGACTAATGGATACTGCCGGCTTCCACGGCTGCTGCCCTTGAGTCCCGGAGCTCTGGGAGAGCTCACGGCAACAGGGACCTGGGGTTCCTTCAAGCTCCAACATTCTATCCAGGGGCTGTAGAGCTGGCTGGAGGCATGGAGGGGGGCTTCCCTGCGGGAGGAACAGGGTCCATGCGTGGGGTGGCGGGGTCGGGGGCACACTGTCGGGGCGAGGAGGGCTGTCTGGGGAAGCACGGGCTCCACGTAGGAAAGAAAGCATCAGGACGACGCCACGAGTCCACGGCTTGCCTCCACAGGCCCCACACATCACCTCCCATGGCGCCGCTCTGGGGGGTCTCTCAGTGAGCCCTCACACACTAGTCCGGGAAGCCACTGTGCACCCATGTGCTGAAGCCCGGAACCCCGAGGTCCGGCTTGCCTCCACACCTGTCCAACGCCGAGTCCATGGATACGGGCTCCCACATGTCTCATCTCCCTGCAACCAACCCAGACCGCCATCACGTTTGCCCCAACGGCTCCCAGTTGGTCCTCAGCTTCAACCCAGCCCTTGTAGAGGAGCCGGGGATTGTCAGCCCATGGATACGGTCGTGGCCCTCTGCCTCAGAAGTTCTACTGTGTCCGTCGCCGGTGGGATCAGAGGTGTGCCGGTCATGGAGACAAGGGCTTAGGGATGAGATCTACTGGGGCAGGAGGACAGCGAGTTCTGCATGAGGCTCTCCTCTGTGGAGAAAACCCCAGTTGCTCCCAGCCTGGGTGGGCAATGCTGGCCTGTGGCACTGGCTGGTATTCTCCATACTGCCCACTTAGATGCAGGGTGACATGCACCCTCTCCGCTCTCCCCAGCCTCCCCGTCCTCCAGTCATCCTGCCCAGCCCCCGACCCCCTCCAGGCCCTGCGCCCAGGCCAGCCTCCCCTGAGCCGGCTGGTGACCCTGGTCACCCGAACCACAGCACGTGACCCATTTATGTGTGTGATTTCCTCAAAGTGAATGCCTTTCTCCCCGCCGGGTGGCCAACATCACAAGGGCAGGAACTGGGTCTGTCTGGTGTGCAGCTGGATCCCTGGGCCAGGAGTAGACTGGAGGCAGATCTGGAAGGTCACAGAGGGTCAGAGTGGAGCTTGGGAGCCTGGAGGCGCCATCACACCTGCGGAAGGCCATGCTTGCTGGAGCCTGGAGATGAGGCCGCTGGAGCAGGGCGCTTCAGTCACAAGGCCCCTTCTCTCTCTGTCTCCGTGGCAGGAGGCCTGTTCAGACCTCGAGGAGGAGGCTGTGTATCTGGGGGCAGCAGGCAGCGGCCTGGGCTCCGAGGACGATATTCGACAGCAGACAGCCTCGTCAGGAACGGACTGGTGTGATCTCAGGGCTGAGCTCGTGAGGGAGCCGCTATTGCCTGCCCCCTCCTGTGCACTGGAAAGAGGGGCACAGGCTGCAGGGGTGACAGCTGAGGGCGTCTCGCGGGGCTCCTCACCGACCTCAGCAGGAGTCAGTGATAATCCGTACCTCTAACCTAGGCCTCTGCTCAGACCCCGGGCACGTCAAAGGCCAACAAGCTCTCGACGGTCTCACCTCAACTCCAGCTGGGAGGAACGTGCGCCTTTTCTCTGGCCTTTGGGTGGGAAACAGCAGGACTTCGGACAGAGCTTTGGAAGCTGCGGACTTCCCCCGGGGTCCGTGATGGCTAAGAGTGTGCACTGAGCTCCTACTAGGGCCCGGGGGCTCAGTTTGGACCAGCATGGTGGGACAGGCACTGCTCTCTCCCCAGGGAGGACACTGAGGCTTCCACAGTGGCCCGAGGCTAAGTGGGAGGACGGAACCCCCAGCCCTGCCCAGCGGCCCCAGGACCCAACCCGGACGCTGCCGTCTGCTGCCGCCCCTGGGTTAGCCGGCGTGCCACCTCCCGTAAGGACCTTGCCATCCAGGGAGGCACACAGAGAAGCTGGGCTGTGGACACTTCACACCAGTTGATCCTCTGTCCGGGGTCGGGGGGGCTCTGGCGCCGTCCTGGCCACAGCAGCGTGTTCCAGAAGCATCTCTGGTCTATGCCGTCTAGATGCCAGGACCACCGCCCCTCCAGTTATGACAACCAAAAATGTCTCTGGACAATTTGTCTCCAGACATCAACCATCCCCTGGGCCGGGATGGGGACGGAGTCACACCCAGATGACAGACCCTGACTCTGGTGACCTCTGAGTTTTGTGAAGCAGAGACCAGCTTCTGGAGCATTCCACAAAGGAAGGCCTGTCTTATTCTCCTTATGACAACTTGTAAGAGCAGATTGTCAAAGTCCCCAAACCTAAGCTCTCCATGACGTGCTGGAAATTAAAATGAGGTAACATGATTTAGGGTAAAAAGAGTTTTTAAAAAGCAGATTACTCTTCCCTATCCGGGAACAAGTTCCTAGGGAAGGCTCCGTGCTCTAAATAATTCAGGGGAATAAGGCACCTGCGCCCTCCGTCTGTCCCTTGGGGCCACATCCCCTGATACGGCTCTCACATTTCCGTGTCCACACGCGTCTCTTCTCCACCCCGTGGTTATGTGTGCACACGGGAACTTGTGCGCTTACCGTCCGTCTCTTCTGTCCAATGAAAATCCACCGGGAAGAGCCCGGTGCCCGATCCTTTGTGGCCCAGGGTCAAGCCCGAAGTCTTGCACCGATTAGCAAACTCAATAATACCATTGAGTAGATCTTGTGCATTGATTCCTTCAAATTCTTCCCTGAGTCATCAGGGTAACAGTTATAAATACCAAAGTGCACAATACAGTGACTGTTTGCAGAGAAGGGGGTGGGGACCTCACCAACACAAACCCGGGTAAATTTAGCTCCAACCTAATGGCCATGTCATTGATTTTTGTTGCTCTTTGTGTCTTCTATTTTAGAAATAATAGTCATCAGCTCCTGTAATCAAAAGTCTCCCTGTAAACTTAATGATCTGGGGGGGGTACTGGTTGTTTTTGAAATAACACCTGCAGAACAATCATTAGAACCTTGATTAATTCTGTCTGACACACAGAAAAAAAGAAATACATCTCTTTAAAAGCTGCAGGGTTTTTGGTGTGAATAATTTGCAGAGTATTCTAAGAAGGGAATAGATGTTAAATTCAAAACAGTACTAGTATTAGGAGAGATTGTGTATGTGCTTGTGTGTATGTGTGTGTGTTTGTGTGTGTTTGCACAAAAGCAGACATTAAACTGCTCTGGAGAAAAACTGCAAAACTCTTAGCAGCTTGCAGAAGATGATCAGGTAGACATTGATTTAAAAATTCCCCAAATTCCCCAAATTCATCAGGATGGCAGAGGAAAGACACAAAAGCCCTGGATTATGTTTGGATATGACGGAGAAGATGAATGTTCCTTCCAGCTTCTTAAGAAATGCCCCAAAACTAGAAGTTAAGGTTACAAAGAGACTCCACATACAAATAAAAAGAAGGGTGTTGAGTGACGGCCTCATGAGGGAAGCGAGACCATCCCCAGGGGGACTGACCGCTGGTGAAGGGGCCTCCTGGGGAGCCTCCCACAGGGAGTGACCACCACTGTCACAGATGACCACTAAGCCCCTCTCCCCAGGAGGCTGCCTGAGGCCCAGGGCTGTCGGCGACTGTGAGCCAGCAGCACGCCCCCACTGTGCATGTGGGGAGCACTCTGGTGAGGGGGGGAGTTCCTGTGGGTCACTACATGCACACACACACACACAGGTACACACCATCTTTACTTTGGTCTATTTTGGCCACGCTAGTATTAACAAGCTGGAAGGAAAACCAGACGCTCATCTCTCAGGGGCGCTCTTCAACAGAAGACCCCCCAAGCCACAAGTGCGGGGGCTTCATCGACGTTGAGGAAGAAGCAGCATGAGAAACCAGGAGGCTCTAAACTGAGCTTTCCCTTCGACCCAAGGAGCTCGAGCCTCTTAAGGTCAAAGGGAACCCTGTTCTGACCACCCAAGGGCTGGAGGGGCAGAACAGAGACTCGTCCTAATTAAGGCAAACTCCGATTCTGTGGGAATGCCCCTTCTTTCTCCACTTCCTACACTCTCGAAGGAAGCGTATGTTCTTCATCGCCACAGGAAGGCTGCACAGACAAGGGAGCGTCAAAGCGCAGAACCCACACTGATCTCGGGTGTGACCACGGGGTCCCGCGCTCATCGGGCGGGCGCCACACGGTGACAGCACGGAGCCATGCTGCGGACACGGCCTGGGACGCTCCCACAGCCCGGGCTCCAACACAACGACGTTTGCGCCCATGCTGGAACTCGGGTTTCCACCCCTCATCGGAGCAGATGGCCCGAGTCTGGGCCTCATGGTGGGCATAAAGAACCCTTGTCCCCCTGTCCACCGGGTGACTATGCCACAGAAGGAACACACCAGGCCCTCTCACAGCTATTTAGAAATCGCAGTACCATGTCTAGGTGCTCTTTCCAGCTTAAGCCGGTGCTAACATGGGGTGTCCGCGTCCTCAAGATGGCTCTTGGGGCCAAGGGTGGGCGTGAGTCATGGGGACGGTTCCTCCAGTGGGGTCCCCTCGCTCTGCAAGCCTCAGGGCGCCAGCCGTGGGCCCCTGCCGCCCACCCCGTGGGGCTCCCCTGCTCGCCCTCAGAGTACATCCAGGCCAACAAAGCACGTCGGGCGCGAGGACGTCTGCTCCCCAGTGGCAGGGATCTGAGGCCCTGATGCTCGAGAACTACCCTCTGCACGCCAGTGACACCACGCGGAATCCATCCTTCCATCTCCAGCTAATTTCACAGAGCACAACGCCTCCAGATGCTCCCAGGTGGCCAGAGGTGCCAGGACGTCCCGCCGTGTTAGGACGGAGCGCAATTCCACCGTGCACGGCGGAACACTGTGACGCGGGACGGGAGGCAATGCTGTGGACACACAGATCTCCGGCCATTCGTCAGCAGACACGGGCTTTCCCCACCTGCCTCGCCCACAGCGCCTACATGACGTCTCGGACATGTGTCCACAGACACAGAGCAGACTGGTGTGGAATAGGGATGGGGTGCGGGGGACAGGGAGAGGCTGGACCAAGGGCACAAGCTCACGGGTAAGCTCGGGGGTCGACTGCCCAGCGGGGAGGCCGCGGTTCACAGGGCTGCGTTCTGCACCCGACACCTGCTAGGACAGTGCGTCGTAAGCACCTTCACAAAAAACCAAACAAACCAAAAACCGCTGTTTCAGGTGGTGGATATGTTAACACGAACAGGTGTGGTCCGTGTTTCACAGGAATTTAAGAAATGACCAACCTCTTCTGTCCGGAAGCAGCAGCGATGACATGAAAGCCATTTGCTCCTTGCGCTTTCCCCTGTCACTTACCTCTCCTCCCTCTTTCTTCTCCGCGTCCCCAGTGTAAAGCCGAGGCCAGGAAGCTCCGCGTGGGGTTAGCACCCTGGGCCCGCCGCTGCCTGAGGAACCCGAGTCAGCCACTGCTGCAGAGCGAGAGAAGGAGGTCAGCACCCCTGGCCCCAGCGCAGGGAGACCCTCCGCCGCACCCCTCCCTTCCAGGGCTGGAGACAACCCCAGCCCCAAAGGAGCGTGGATCAGAAACGGCAGACAACGCAGAGAGGCGAGCGCCAAGATCGGGCTGGGGGCAGGAGGAGAGGCGTATTTTGCCAAAGAAGAGGAAACAGAAGGACTTAATCAAATCCCAGAAACACCAGGCCGGCCACCTGAGAGCCGGTCGCAACCAGCCTTCGTCGGGGGCTAAAAGGAAACCAGGATGTGGGGCTTTGGCTCCTTTTTCAGCACGTGCCACAGAACCCAGAATGCTAGGAAAGGCACCTCCACAGTGAGAGTTCCAGAGCCGAAGAAGGTTCTAGAGCTGGGCCTGGTGAGGAGGGCCCCGAGCCAAGGGTACCGGTCAGAGATGAGAAGACCCAGAGCAGCCGCTATTCCGGGCCCGGGAGGCTACGTTAATCACACCCAGCCCACGTGTGCTTACCCGCAGGTCCCCAGCCGTCAGCCCCACCTCCGGGCAGTGGAGACACAGACGGGTGAGACCTTGTGGCAGCCTCTAGATGCCCCGATCTCACTCAGCAGGAAGTCCTCAGGGGGCCTGAATTCCTTGCATTAAACTACTGCTTCCCCAGGAGAGGGGTTTCAATGTTTCCTCTCCCACGGGCCCTGATTGTGGCTGTGATCCTGGGAGAAGCAACCTTTCCAGAGGAGCCCCCTTGTGTGATCCACCAGCGACCACCGGAGAGCAATGCAGGGAGGTCTGCGTTACTCCCACGGCGTCCCCACTGGCACCACAACCGCGTTCTAGACGCCGATGCCTGGACACGCAGGATACGCAGGATTTTGAGCGGGGGGCAGGGGTGGGGGCCACCAGTACACAGCCCCACGTGACACAGGGGTTGGAGGGTGGCCTAGGGTGGACCTGTGCTGGGGGCTACTCAGAGCTCCTGGTCTGTGATGTGTCCAAGTATAAATGAGGCCGCTGGCCAGACTGCAGTGGGGAAACCATAAGCCCCCGCCCCCAAAACCCCACATCACCCCCCAGGGTTCCGCAAAGTGCTTCAGCCTGTCCTAAGTGGCTAGAAAACCCGAGTGCTTGCAGGTACTCCCAGAGCTTCTCCGCGGGGGCACACAAGAGAAACCAGATGAAGATAATGTGTTTTTTTCCCAGAGCTACGTTGTTAGCAAGAATACGTCCTAAATTTTATCTTTTAACTGAAATAGTTATTTCATGGCCATCAAAGGCTTCTCAAGTACTTTTTAGAGATGATTTTGTCCCAAAGCGAAATTTCATGCTTCATTATCTTGCAATGATTGTGACTTTTAGAGGATTGTTATTCACTTTTTTTCTTTTCAGAACGCAAGCGACGGGGCACAAGTGGCCCTGTGCAAACACCAGGCTGTCTGCGTCACGGTGGACCCAGAGCGAGGGCTTCTGGAGGTACAGCAATCCCATTGCCAAGGCTGGTAATGAGAACACTGTTCAACAGAGGTAGAAATTAAAAATTCAGAATGTATTTTACATAATTAGTATTTTAAACTTGTGTGATTTGAGCACCATTTTAAAGAATGATTTGCCATACTGTAATTCCCACCATAAATCTTGCCCATGATATATACATTAAAGCACCCCGAGATTGCTCTAGAGTGTGAATTACTAAGTGCTGATGAATAATTTTGAGTAATGTGACTGCTTTCACCATTGAGTGGAAAATTAAGATTGTGGTATTGCTCTATTTAGAAATGACTGGTTTTCATGAGTGAGACTAACAGCTGCTTGGCCTCCTCTGAACGATGGTGCTTCCAGAGTAGAGCAGAAACTGAGAACCCCTGGCAGGGTTTATCACGCTAATGTGAAGAAATGTTTGCTTCCAGTTGTCCCGATGACCAGCGTCCTGGAAATCGCCCAGGGAGGGGTGGAAAGCCGTGTCTTGGTGTGTGAGGGGTGCATGTGGGGTGCCTGCGGGCCCAGCTGCGTGAACCCCATGGTGACTCTGTCTGGCTTGGAGATAGGATGTGCGCACCACAGTGAGGGGACTCCTGGCCAAAGCCCTGGGGTTCCACTCTGGTTCCATGGAGTGCCAGGAGCCCAGACATCCAGTGCTAAGACCAAGGGAGAGTCTTGGCCCCACGGGGACTGTGGTCATCACAGCACAGCGATAGTATCACTACTACTAGTCACAGCAATCTTGGATATTTGCGCTACAATATCCCTGGCTACGGGCCAAGCCCATTCTAAGCATTTCAGAACGCCTACAGGTTCACCCCTCACAATCATCTCACACAACAGGTTTGGCCATTCCTCATTTTACCAATGAGATCAGTGGGGTTCAGGTAAATTAAGTAAGTTCTCTAAAATTGAAAAAGGGGGGGCGCCTGGGTGGCTCAGTGGGTTAAGCCGCTGCCTTCGGCTCAGGTCATGATCTCAGGGTCCTGGGATCGAGTCCTGCATCGGGCTCTCTGCTCAGCGGGGAGCCTGCTTCCCTCTCTCTCTCTCTCTCTCTCTGCCTGCCTCTCTGTCTACCTGTGATCTCTCTCTGTCAAATAAATTTAAAAAAAAAATCTTTAAAATTGAAAAAGGGGGATTTGGTGCAAAGCCTGACCGTCTGGGCCCAACATCCAGTTTCCTGCTCAGTTTGCTAACGTTGAACAAGCAAGGACAGCCACCAGTTCTCGACTGTTTAAAACGAAGCAGGTTTTATGCTGGATATCCAATCTACTTTGCACGCTTAGTGGTCACAAATGTTGTGCAAAGTGAGTATTTACATCCCAGAACTGCAGAGCAGGAAGCGGAGGCCTCGAGAGGGGAAAGATGTGCCTGAGGTCCCACTGTCGGTGAGCGAGGCTAAGTCTGGAGCCCACATCTAGGGGACTCCTGCCCTTGGCCACTCCACACAACTTGCCGTCACCCCCCAGAGCCAGCCTCTTCACACCTGCACTTACTCTGCTCACGGGACCCGATGTCGGACAGCCAAGATAGGCTAAGTTCACCCCCTGGGACCCAGGCCTAGCAGAGGCCCCCGCACGGCGGGATCCCAGTCACTGAGTGCTGTGGGTGTCCAGGACCGGGGTGTGCACCAGACTGTCCCCTTGGGCTGCCTGTCAGCTGCTGACGGTGGCCAGCGCGCTGCCTACTGCCCAGTGTTTAGGGAGGATCTGCATGCCTAGAAATAGCACTGGGGGCTCTTGTGTTTGGCTGGGCTGTCCCCTGATAAGCTGATCCCTCTAGCTTGTGCTGTAAAAAAATTCTCTCTGAAACTCTAACTGAGGATCAACCAAGAGTAAACAGCTGAGTCAGGGTTCCAGATGGGAGAAATGCTGGATTTCTGGAAAGCGAATTATTGAAATAATCCCTTAGTTCAACACTTCTGAAACAAGAGCCCACAGACCCCACCCCCGAGGGGAGGCCACAGGGTGATCTGAAAGGGCGAACCTGCTTCCGCTCTGTCTTGCTCTGCATGGACATTGGCGCTGGGGCGGCAGGAGCCCCACCTGGTCCGGGCACTGCCGGCAATCACCCCCCATGGCCCCACGCTCACGGTTCAGCAACACACATGGGACGCTTTCACTTGAAAATGTTCTTGGGGGAGCCTGGGTGGCTCGGTTGGGTCAGTGTCCAACCCTTTCAGCTCAGGTCTTGAGCTCGGGGTGGTGAGATCGAGGCCCTCCTTGGGCTCCATGCTCAGCTCAGTCTGCTCGAGATTCTCCCCCTCTGGCCCTCCCCCCCATTCGTGTGTGCACCCGGGCGTGTGCACTTTTTCTCTCAAATAAATCTTTTAAAAAAAGAGAATGTTCTTGAAAAAGCAGTAGAGATTATTAATTATTGGGCATATTAATTTTATGATATCTGAAAGTGGATGACACACCCTTTGCTGTCCTGTGTGATGGGAAGTCCTGACAGAACAGGTCTGCCACGCAGGAAGCAGCGGCTGTCGCGAGCGAGTACATCTGTGTGACTGTGAGCTGCTCGTTAAACCAGTGTCTTCCTGAGGAACAGTCACTCCTACCTGAAAGAGATGACTGACAGACAAGTCGGTGTTTCAGACTTAGGTACATGGAACTGGTATCAGAATTAGAATTTAGAAAACTTATATTTTTGCCATGAGTTTTACAGCTTCCCCATACGAAATGATTTTTCCAAATAGGTCAGCACCGATAAGAATGGAGATGAGCTTTTGCTCGTGTATAATGGTCTGCGTCAATGTGTGGAAGATCCTACGACTTCCCAGCAGTAATGCACAGAGTCCGACAGAAGACCCTGTGTCTCAACAGTCCAGGGCACCCCTGAGGGTTCATTACAACACCCTGCGGGTCTCAGCGCACAGCGTGGGAATTACAAAACCATCCAAATAAATAAACACGAGAACACACGAGAGGCATCCCCAAGCACCCTGACTTCACGGGTCTTCTGGAGCACCCACGACCGCAGGACGGACGTTCTCTGGTATGTGGTGAGCTTCATGAGATGGACCCTATGCCAGGCCACAGAGCAAGTATCAGTTAACCCAGAAGCACTGAGAGGTTACTGAGCATGTTCTCTGACTACAGTGCAATTAAATTGATAATCAGTAATAATAAGATATCTAGAATAGACATTATTTGGAAATGAACAACCTCTAACTAACCCATGGGTCAGGGACCACATGAGAAAGTCTGTGAAATCAAATGGAAATGAAAACACGACCTATCCGCTAAGGCAGTACTTGAGGAAAATGAATAGCCTTCAATGTTTATACAGAAAAGAAGAAAGGTCTGAAGTTGATGACCTAACTTGCCAGCTGTGGAAACCGGAAGATGAAACACTTAGTAGAGGAATGAAAGTAACAAGGATAGCCACAAAAATCCAGAAAATCGGAGACAGATAAGCAATAGCGACATTAAACAGTGCCAAGACGGTTTCTTTGAGAGGATGGAGAAACTGACTTGACCTTACCCTAAGCAGATCCAGAAAGAGAGACGTACACATTTCTGATACTGGAGGTAAAGGGAACGGCCCCCACACCCAGACACCCCACAGTGTGCACGGAAACGACGGAACGCTGGAAGTCACCACATATGAATGAAAACTTTGGTGAAATGGACAAAGCCCCTGGAAATGCAAATTTAGACCCACTGAGACAAGACGAACAGAAACTCCGAATGAACCTCTGTCCTTGAAAGGAAATGAATGTATTAGCAAAACCATTTGTACAAAGTAAACCTTAGGACCCGATGGCTTCACTGGGGGATTCTAGCAAATATTTAAAGAAGAAATAGCATGATTTGTACATAATATTTATAGAAAATAGAGAAAGAAAGAATGGTTTTCAAATAAAGTTATGAGGAAAGCACAGTCCTTATATCAAAACCCGATGAAGATAATATAAAAAGGGAAAATTATAGACCCATAACCCTCACAAACGCAGGGGTAACACTCCTTAACAAGTATGAGCACACTGAATGCAGAAATACGTTAACAGGGAGACACATCATAACCACATGTGGTTTGTCCCTGGAGTGCAAATATGTCTCCGACATTCCAAAGTCAACGTAATTTACCCTGTCAGTACAGTAACAAAGAAAACATTTGCCAAAACTCAATGTTCATTTGTGATTTAAAACCGTCAGCCGACTGAAAATAGAGAGGGGTCTCCCCGATGTACTAAAGGACATCTGAGAAACCCCACTGCCAACGTCCTATCTACCTGAGCTATGACACGCTAGCACATCTCAGGAGCAAGGCGGGGACGCCCACACTTGCCACCTCCATTCTTATGGACCACAGCTTCTGGCTGGTGAGTGAGAGAAGAAAGACTGCTTCAGAGAAAATCCTAGGAATTTACAAAACAAAACACTATTGGAATGAATAATTGAGCAGCATCAGAGGACAGTAGGTCAATACAAAAAAATCAATTGCACTTAACAAACAACTAGAATATTAAATTTACATTTAAAATAATAAATTTACAAAGTTCCATTTGCAATAGAAAAATATTTAGGAATAAATTTAACAAAATGCGCAAGACATAGACACTGACAGCTATCAATAACGGAGAGAAATTAAACACCTCTTGAATAAAAGAAAATATACAGCAAGTGTATACATGTTGGAAGACCTAATAATGTTAAGATATCAACTCTTTCCAAATTGATTTAAAATTCAACGTAATCTCAATCCTGTCAGAGTTTTGTTTTTTTTTTTTTTTGAGAAACTGACCAGCTTACTTTTCAATGTGCAGATTTGAAGAATTTAGAATCTCCAAATCAATCTCAAAAAATCAGAACAAAATTGGAGGACTTATACCTTACTTCAAGACTTACCAAGACCAAAAACACAAGAAACAACAGGTGCTGGTGAGGACGCGGAGAAAGGGGAGCCCTCGTGCGCTATTGGTGGGGACGCAGACTGGGGCAGCTGCTCTGCAAGACAGGATGGAGGTTTCTCAAACAATTAAATCAGAGCTCCCCTACGACCCAGGAATTCTACTATTGTGTATTTACCCAAAGGAAATGAAAACACTGATTGGAAAATATATACACGCCCCTAAGTTTATTAGAACAATATTTTCAACAGCCAAGATATGGAGGCAACAGAGATGATGGATGAAGAAGGCGGGGTCTGTGTACACAAGGGGCCATTACTTGGTCAGGAAAATATGAAATCTTGCCATTTGCAAGGACATGGAGGGATCTAGAGTGTAACCCTAAAGGAAGAGCCGAATACCATATAATTTCACTCGTATGTGGAATTTAAGAAACAAAACAAATGAACAAAGAAAAAAACATACAAACAGAAAAACAGACCTTCCTCTATAGAGGACAGACTGATGGTCACCAGAGGGGAGACGGGGGCGTGAGCACAGGTGAAGGAGATTGAGAGTACACAGACGGGGGGCATGGGGTCATTTGGCGAACTGTCGAATCACTCCACGGTACACACCTCAAACTCCAATGAGACATGACCAGACCCTCTCCAGATGACCGCCATCGAGAGGAATCGCCACATTTAATGCTGGCAGGTCCGCAGAACCGGGGCGCTCGCACATTGTCGGTCGGCGTTTCTAATGAAGCTCCGTAGGGATGTGCACCGTGACCTAGCAATTGCCCAGCTTAGGTATTTTCCCAAGAAGAAATAAAAACGTGCCCACAGAAGACACACATCATAGCAGTTTGATTCACAACAGCCCAGACGAAAATCGACCCTACTGTCAGTGAAGAGGAGGGCGGGTAAGCCAAGCGAGGGTCTGCGTGTCCCTTAGCCGGCGTTCGGTAGTTTTCTAGAACAAAGCATGGCACACAACATGAACGAACCCTGAACTTCACTGTGCTGAGGGAGAGAAGTCTAGAGAAAACAGCACCCGGGAGGGCACCGTTTATGAAGTTTTAGAGCAGGCGAGAACAGCCCTCGTGGAAAAGAACCAGAGGCAGCTGCTTCCGGGGGCGGAGTGGGGGGCAGGGAAGGATGGGGCCGGGCAGAAGCAAACGTTCGTGGCGGTGGGCATGCGCTGCATCTGGACGGGGGTTTGTGTGACTTCCACACGTGCATTTGTCAGAGCTCACGGGATGATTCACTTCAAGTTTGTGCGTTTAATTTTATGCAGATTTTACCTCAAAGGAAAAAATCTAAATAAATACTGACTCTGGTTTTTGACACCTGTGTTGAAGAATTTAGGGAAATGTGCACTAACGTCTATAAGAGCCTTGGAAATACATAAAAAGCGTATGACGTGTTGATGCTTTGAGAGCGGGAACGGGGAGTCGGGTGAGTGTGTGACGAAGCGGGAACAGTAAGAGCGAAGCAGAAGAACCCAGGTGGGGGCGCGGGCGCGCACGGTGACACCCTGCCCACTCTCCGTGGGGGTCATGGGCATGCACAGTGACATCCTGCTTGCTCCTCCATGGGGGTCACGGCACACACTGTGACATCCTGCCCGCTCTTCCGTGGGGGTCACCGTTTCTGGAGTAGAACTCGGGAAGGCTCCCGAGCCCACGCCCAGTTCAAGGCGCTCGTGCCCCGCTCTGCCACAGCACAGCGGGCTCTGCAGACGGCGACCCCGAGCCCTCAGCCCGGCAGAGACGCACCGTGCACTCCCTGCTCGCCAGCCTCCCGCACACAGCTGCAAAGCCACGGCAGGCAGGCAGGATTCCGCAACGATGCCACGCCACGAAGACACGGGCTCCACAATCTGATCTCTGGGGGGGGGGGACCTCGCTCCATTTCTGATTAGCTGTTCGACTCGGGCAGGTTATGGAACCGCTCTGTGCCCACAGTCTCATCTGGCATGGTGCCGTCCTCCCAGGGTTGTCATAAAGAACACACCAAACCAGTGCATGTAAGGGACTAACTACAGCGAGTACTCTCATCGTCATTGTCACTCTCTCTGTAACCCTCCTGTCTGCCACATTCACCCCCAACACAAGGGCACGCAAGGTCTCCCC